>NC_138772.1:526319554-526801172 GCF_965119305.1 Pelophylax lessonae
ACCACACCTATACTACAGACAACCACACCAATACTATGGACCACCACACCTATACTACAGACAGCCACGCCAATACTATGGACCACCACATCAATACTACAGACAACCACGCCAATACTATGGACCACCACATCAATACTACAGACAACCACGCCAATACTATGGACCAACATACCAATGCTATGCAACGCTGTATCTTGGCCTAGGCCAACAAGGCCCAGGCCTAGGGTGGCACTTTCCAGGGGGGGCTTCACCAAAAAATGCTCCTGGGTCTTATAAGGGTGGACTGGGTCGGGGGTAAAATCTGTCTGGGGCCCCCAAAAAGCCCCATATCATACATGGGAGGTCAGTGAATATATAATATTTGGGGGTCATAGTATATATAATACAATGGGGGTCAATGTGTATATATAATACAATTGGGTTCAGTGTATATATAATACATGGGGTGATGGGGGGATCAGTGCACATAGGGGTCAGTGTATATATAATATATGGGGGGTCAGTGTATATTTAATACATGGGGGGATGGGGAGGCAGTGAATAATAAATGGGGGGTCAGGGGGCCGTCCACCAGTCTGCGTGCCTGCAAGCAGAGCTGAGGGCTTCAATAATAATAATAACAAATGAAGAGGTGTATCTTAAACAGGAAGGGGTGGGACAAATTTAGATGGGGAGCCCAATTTTAGTCTTGCCTAGGGCAGCACAAAACCAAAATACACCACTGATGCTATGGACCAACACACCAATACTATGGACCACCACACCAATACTACAGACAACCACACCAATACTATGGACCAACATACCAATACTATGGACCACCACACCTATACTACAGACAACCACACCAATACTATGGACCACCACACCAATACTACACCGCAACACACCAATACTACACCCCAACTCACCAGTACTACAGACAACCACACCAATACTATGGACCACCACATCAATATTACAGACAACCACACCAATACTATGGACCACCACACCAATACTACACCCCAACACACCAATACTACACACCAATACTACACCACAACACACCAGTACTACAGACAACCACACCAATACTATGGACCACCACACCAATACTACAGGCAACCACAACACTACTATGGATCACCACACCAATGCTACACCCCAATACACCATTACTACACCCCAACACACCAATACTACACCCCAACACACCAGTACTACAAACAACCACACCAATACTATGGACCACCACACCAATGCTACACCCCAATACACCATTACTACACCCCAACACACCAATACTACACCCCAACACACCAGTACTACAGACAACCACACCAATACTATGGACCACCACACCAATACTACACCCCAACACACCAATACTATGGACCACCACACCAATACTACACCCCAACACACCATTACTACACCCCAACACACCAGTACTACAGACAACCACGCCAATGCTATTGACCACAACATCAATACTACAGACAACCCCATATTGTAGTAGCAGATTGTAATATCAGACTGTGTAGTGTATGGTCATCCTAAATCATAACTTGTGAGCTTGAAATAACGGAATTTTTGTAAAATCTTACCTGTAAAATTCCTTTCTCTGAGTCCTCCGACAGTCGCCGCCTCTTCATATTCGTCACATATGGGGTATTAGACTTTGCTCCGAAGGAGTAGCTAGGCAACAGAATATGTTAATAAAGCTTTTAACATATCCAACATATCCCACCCTCAAGGGGTGGTCCCCTCAGTCAATACCCTCCTACTTCCTGCAACCATATCTCAGTTTTAGTGGAATAGCAGTAGAGTATACAACCAAACCCCAAAAGAGGGGCGGGGGCGGCGACTGTCGGAGGACTCAGAGAAAGGAATTTTACAGGTAAGATTTTACAAAAATTCCGTTTTCTCTTACGTCCTCTGACAGTCGCCGCCTCTTCATATTCGTCACATATGGGGACGTCCCAAAGCAGTGCAAACATGAGGGGTGGGAAACACATCCGCGCCGAAAGGCAACGCAGTTTCCACATCAAGAAAGGAACCTTACCAAAGGAAGGAAACCAGCTGGGCAACAGCAAAAAAACAAGTGCTCAACAGGAGCAACAACCCAGGAAAAGGCAAAAACCAGGGGATACAAAACTTATCCCAACAGCCAGGAGTCCCCAACAAGGGACCCTAGGGAACAGCCGCACTAAGAACCTTGCGGCCAAAGGAAGCATCCGCCGATGCCCGAACATCTACTTTGTAGAATTTTGTGAAAGTGTGCACGGTCGACCAAGTCGCCGCCTTACACACCTGGGCTACAGAAGCCCCATGACGACAGGCCCAAGACGTACTCAGAGATCTAGTAGAGTGCGCCTTCACAGGCACAGGGGGAACCTTCCCCTGCAAGGCATAGGCCTGTTCAATGGTCTGTCTGATCCATTTTGCGATGGTAGAGGCCGAAGCCGCCATGCCCTTCCGAGGACCCTCTGGAAGAACAAACAAGGAGTCCGTTTTACGAAAAGACTCAGTCGATCGAAGGTAAACCCTGATCGCCCGAACAACATCCAAAGAGTGCAATCTCACCTCCTGTGGATGTTTAGGCTTCGTGCACAACGAAGGCAAGACAATGTCCTCATTAAGATGGAATTCCGAAACACGTTTCGGAAGAAAGGAAGGATTAGGTCGCAAGACCACCTTATCCAAATGAATAACCAAGTACGGAGACTTGCAGGACAAAGCCGCCAGTTCCGACACTCTGCGAGCCGAAGTGATCGCCACCAAAAAGGCGACCTTTTTGGATAACATAGACAACGAGATCTCCCTGATCTGTTCAAAAGGAGCACGTTGTAACACAGATAGCACGAGATTCAAGTCCCAAGGGGGCAGAGGATCCCTCCTAGGAGGAACCAGATGCCGCACACCCTGAATAAAGGTGCCAACCAAAAGGTTGGATGCCACGGGACGTTGAAACAGAACGGCCAGAGCAGACACCTGACCCTTTATCGTAGCCAGCGCCAAGCGCTGATCAACACCCGCTTGAAGGAAAGACAGCACACGGGACACCGAGTACGTGCGGGGTGAAAACCCCCTGGACTCACACCAGGCAAAATAGGCCTTCCAAGTACGGTAGTAAACCTTCCCAGAGGAAGACTTCCTCGCGTTGATTAAAGTATGAACGACCTCCGGAGAGAGACCCCTCTCCTTCAGGACCTCGGTTTCAACAGCCAGGCCGTCAAAGCCAGCGACTGTAAAGCAGGATGGTATATCGGTCCTTGAGACAGTAGATCGTCTCGAAGAGGCAGACGCCACGGGGCGTCGACCGCCAGATTCACGAGGTCTGCGTACCAGGACCGGCGAGGCCAGTCCGGTGCCACAAGAATCACCGTGTTGCGTTCCGATTGAAACCTGCGAAGGAACCTGGACAGCAACTGGATCGGTGGAAACGCATACATCAGTCTGTACTGATGCCACGGGGCCACTAACGCGTCCGACGCGTCCGCCCGAGGGTCGCGCGTCCGTGCCACGAACCTCCTCACCTTGTTGTTGAGACGAGACGCGAACAGGTCCACATCTGGAAGACCCCACTTCGCGCACAACATCTGGAAGACAGCCGGGTGGAGAGACCATTCCCCCTGATCCAGGGTCTGGCGACTCAGATAGTCCGCCTGCCAGTTCTCCACCCCCGGAATGTGAACCGCCGTTATCGCCGGGACATGAGTCTCGGCCCAAGATAGAATGTCGGCCACTTCCCGAGCCGCTCGGGCACTCCTGGTGCCCCCTTGGTGGTTGATGTAGGCCACCGCCGTGGCATTGTCCGTCTGCACCCGAACCGGGCAGCCCTGCAGCCGGTCCGTCCAGCGACGAAGACAGAGACTTATCGCACGCAATTCCAGAATGTTGATCGGAAGGGAGGACTCCCCCTCCGACCAAGTTCCCTGGGCGGACAGAACGCCCAGAACACCACCCCAGCCCGACAGGCTGGCATCCGTGGTGATTACCGTCCACGAGATAGGACGAAACGACTTGCCCCCGGACACCATCGGGGACTGGAGCCACCACAGAAGGTCTTTTCTGGTGCGATGACTCAACGAGATCTGAAGATCCAGAGATTGAGGTCGCCCGTCCCACTTGGACAGGATCTCCGCTTGGAGACCCCGCGTGTGAAACTGGGCGAAGGGAATCGCCTCGAAGGCCGAGACCATCAATCCCAGACATCTCATGCACGTCCGTAGAGACGATTGCGGAACATCCCGGAGGGACCTGACTTCCTCCTGAAGAGTTCTGAGTTTGTCTTCCGGCAGGAAGACCTTCGCCTGCACCGAGTCCAAAATCATTCCCAGGTAGGGGAGACGAACAGACGGACTTAGTGCCGACTTTGGAAAATTTATCGTCCAACCAAACTCCTGCAGAGTTTGCATCGTGACAGACAGGTCCTGCTCCAGACCCTGGCTGGTCGCAGACCGAACCAGAATGTCGTCCAGATACCCCAGGACAGAAATGCCCTGGGCCCTCAATAATGCCAGAACCGGTGCAAGCACCTTGGTGAAGACCCGCGGAGCCGAGGCAAGGCCAAAAGGCAACGCCACGAACTGGTAGTGATCCTCCGCAATGGCAAATCGAAGGTACCTCTGGTGACCCTCGAAGATGGGGATGTGAAGATACGCATCCTTCAAATCGATGGAGGCCATGAATTCCCCCGGAACCAGGGCAGCCACCACCGACCGCAGGGATTCCATGCGGAACTTGCGAACCCGCACAGAGCAGTTCAGAGCCTTCAAGTCCAGAATCGGACGAACCTTGCCCTCCTTCCTGGGCACGGTGAACAGGTTTGAATAAAACCCCCGAAATCTGTCCCGATGAGGCACCGGAACCACCACTCCCTGAGCCCTCAGGTCCTGCACCGCCAGGTGTAGGTCCCGCAGGCGCTCCGGAGACAGTTGAAGATTTGAAGGAAAAAATCTGCTCTCCGGCCGAGAGAGAAACTCGATCTTGTAACCAGACCGAACGATTTCCTGAACCCATCTGTCCCGCACACGGGCCAACCAGGGCTGAAGAAAACCGAGCAAGCGTCCCCCCACCCCAAAACTGGGTGAGGGCGCCCCTTCAGGCCGAACTGTTATGGGCTGCAGGTCCGGATTGGCCGGACTTCTGCTTACCAGACCAGGGCTTCTTCTGAGAGCCTTGACCTTTGAACGGCTTGCCCTTGTAGTGCGGCCAAAAGGCACGAAAGGACCCCTGAGGGGGCCGAAAATTAGCATGCTTCTTCCCAGAAGCCCCCTTAGCCTTGGGGAAATGGGGCAAGAGAGTGCTCTTACCCCCGGTGATTCCCTTAATCAACACATCCAGGGACTCCCCAAAAAGGCGAGACCCATCATAAGGCAGATTGGCTAAGGTCTTACGCGAAGATTGGTCCACCGACCAACATTTTAACCAAACCAGGCGGCGAGACAACACCGCCACACTGTGCACCCGTGCAGCCAATGGAATCAGGTCCAGGTCCGCATCACACAGATACATGACACCCTGGTGGATCTGATCCACCATATCCAGGGTCGCCGGCGAGGCCGAGTCGGCCACCAAGACGCGCCTAAGCATCTGCGTCCAACTTGCGATCGCCTGGGCCGCCATGAGAGAAGCAAACAGAGCTTTAAGCATAGAACCCGTAACAGAATACGTATGACGGGCCAGAGACTCCAGTCTCCTATCTGTGGCATCACGGAAAATGGGTGAACCCTCTGCAGGAATCGCAGTGGCCTTGTTCAAAACCGCAATCGCATGATCCACTGGTGGAGGCACGCACCACCTTTCATCAGTGGCAGGTGAAAAAGGATAACGCAGCTTGAATCTACTTGGTACCGCAAAAGGTTTGCGCAGATCGCGCCATTGATCCTTAACAGCGCGCTGAAAATCAGCATTGCAGGGAAAACCTGTGGCGTCCTGCGTTTCCTCTGCGTCCCATAAGCCGCCAAGGCAGCGGGGGGACACACTTCGTCCTGCAAACGCAGCGTTTGCTTAATAGAAGCAATCAACTCATCCATGATTGCAAGCTCTTCAGGCGAGCCAGGGGGAGAATTATCAACCCCCTCAACTTCAGCCTCCACCTCAGACCCCACTAGATCAAGAGAGGAGCGGGACCCCGATAGGGAAGCCCCTGCTAGAACAGCCCCATCACCTTCACCCTCAGAATCAGAGGAGAGCACAACTCTGGGCCTTTTGGTAGATTGAGCAGCCACCAGCATTTGCACCTGAGCAGCAAGGCCAGCCACAATAGTGGCTAAATCCCCCCCTGGGGGGGAAGCAGCGGTCCCCTGGCTTTCCACCAATACTGTAGGAAATTTGCCCTCCTGAGAATCCATTGCCCCTGTAATGCCAGACAACCAAGGGTTAACTGCCCCTTTCAGCAAGCGCGGCAAGCGCAGCCCACCGCGTCACACTAAGCACAATGAGACCCCCACAGGGATATGTAAACTGAACACAGGCAATGGATAGCAAGAAACAGAAGGATAAAACCTGAGGAGACCCTCGCCGCTGCTGCTGCCTCGATCGGTGTTCCTGGGAAGAGGAAGTGATGCTGCTAGGGCGCTCTATGTAAACCTATGGAGGCTACAAGAAAATGGCCGCCATGCATGTAAAACATGCGGCCGGAGCGAGGGCAGGCAAAATGGCGTCTTTTGGCGCCGAAACCGTCGCTCCACAGTGCAGTAATGCACACATGTCTGTATGTAAAAAAACAGAACCGATCGCTGCAGCGATCGCTGTAAGTGACCAAACATGCCATAAAACATGCCCCACAGCACACAGCTTTCCACACTGATCATGCTGACACCCATAGTGCCACACAACTCCCCCCCCCCCCTTGCAGCCCACAGCATGCAGCCGAGAGATAGGGAGACAAACAGTGTGAATAGAGGCAGGTTACACAGTCCCAGACTGACACCCCTCCAGACAGACAGGTCCCCACATAAATACACTTACCTCACCACGGTGTGGGGGACCCGCACAGGCGAACAAGCCGCTACACATGAGGCAGGGAGAGTCGCATACAAGACGCTCCGAACGTGGGTTAAGAAACCGCACAGCGTCCAGTGAGGTAGCCACCTCACCAAGCATCCCTGCACCGAACAGGGATGGGTCGTTCACTATGCCAGGAGCGTTACCTGGCTGAACGCTCGATGGCAGACTGGGAAGCCACTGACCCACGACCTGCGACCAGGGGGATCAGCCCGAGACCCAGTCCGCATGATCCTCTTCGTCCGAAGAACTAACTAACGCTGATAAAACAACAGCTAAGTAAAGGTAGAGAGAAAAACTCAAACAAAATATTAAAAAGAAGAAAGAGTCTGGGACATAAAGTCCCAGCACAGAGAGAGCCAGCCACTCCTGACAAGCTAGACATTAAAACTGAGATATGGTTGCAGGAAGTAGGAGGGTATTGACTGAGGGGACCACCCCTTGAGGGTGGGATATGTTGGATATGTTAAAAGCTTTATTAACATATTCTGTTGCCTAGCTACTCCTTCGGAGCAAAGTCTAATACCCCATATGTGACGAATATGAAGAGGCGGCGACTGTCGGAGGACGTAAGAGAAACTTGCTTTACAGCTTGCTGGCTTTTGCAGCCTGTTTGCATCTACAGTCGGCCCTGTGGCTGAGTAAAATATGTCCATCTTTGCCATCAACAACTAAAATACAATCATTACTGTCACTAAAGTAATCCCCATTGTTGGTGTCAGATCCCCCTTCCTCTCCCTTCCTACAGGGTGCTTCAGAGTCTTCAAATTCCCAAGCTGACTACAGTGATGGGGCAAAGAGGCTTTAGCACTATGATGGCTGCATGCAGGAGGGGGAACTGTAGCACTGCAATATTGCCATAGATAACCTGGTTGAAAAAAGACACAAGTCCATTCAGAAAATCTCCATATATACAATCCTATACCCACAGTTGATCCAAAGGAAGGCACCCCCCCCCCCCTGCCCCCCAGTAAAGCTTGATCCAATTTGCTCCAGTGGGGGGTCCTTCCTGATCCCCCAAGAGGCAATCGGATGATGAATGTGAATACCCAGTTATATTAGTTTTTTTCATTTAGGAAAGAATCCAGGCCTTTTTTAAAGAAATCTTCTGAGCTAGGCAGAACCAGCAATTGAGGGAGTCTATTTCACATTTTCACAGCTCTTACTGTGAAGAAGCCTTTCTGTATTTGGAGACATCATCTCTTTTTCTCCAGACTTGTTCAGAGTTATTTAACCCTCAACTCTCCTTTGAGGCAAAGCAGCGGCAGCAGTGCCTTGACTACTAGGAATAAAATCGCACCAAATTGGCACAGAAGTAAAATCTCATCAAAATTGGTCACAAGTCGCACTGCATAATTGCACCTCAAATCGCGACAACACATATCACACTAGTGTGAACCATGCCTACGTGCTGGTCAAATACATCTAAAAAAGCCAGGCAAAAAACTCTTCTTGCTGAAATGATATGCAACTTTAACAGGGGGAATTTTCATTTACAAAACATTGCATGCTTACAGGCTGTGTGCTCATAACGCTAGAGGATTGGAGTGAGTGGGGACAGTAGTCCTTGCTTGAAATAAAGTTCAATGACAAGCAGATCTCGAAGCCCTGAAATCCCCCATAAGATCTATCTGCTCTTGGTTGACATAAAGCTGGCAATGTAAGGGTTCACATTGTCACACAATAGTGATGTTTTCCCCTATGCGGACACCGGGGCCCTCTTCAAGACAGGGCAAAAGGGGCAGCTGCCCTGAGCCCAGTAATTGTTGTAGGGCCCAGGTAGGGACCAGCTTCCCCTTGAGCCCACACTGCCCACAAAAAGCTGAAAAGTGGATTTGAGAGGGCCCAAGAAAATGTTTGCCCAGGGTTCAATCAATATTAAAGAAAGATTTCCCTGGGGGCTGCTGTTAGAAATCACAGGGCCCCATACAGCCTATCTGATAGCCCCCTCCCCATAGGCTTCCCGCTCATTCACAAACGGAAGCATAGTAAACACAGTTTACTATGCTTCAGTGATGAATGAACACAGGAGTGATTGGTACCAATCACTCACTGTGTAAATTCAGGAAAGGAAGGGGCCTGTAAATTACATCCCCCTGTGTACCCGCAGCAGCTGCGGTCGGGAAAGGAGGGGAGCTGGCAGTGCTGCGAGGGAAAGGGGCACACAGGGGGGCCCAGACGGCAGATGGAAGGGGGCATGTGCTAGAACCAATCCTTTTGCAGTGCAGCCGGAAGGAGGGAGAGGAGGAGCAGCTTTCAGCACTACAGTGAAAGACAGAAGAGGATAGCTGTCTGCAATAAGACGGTACAGCTGGACCTCCTGCTCAGCAGGTGCCTGGGCCCCCCTTTTGAACTGATAGGGCCTAGGTCCAGTACAGGAGGGCTGGTTTTACTGCCTTATCAGTGGCAGTACAACCAGCCATCTTACCGATTGGGCATGCTGGGCAGTTGCCCGGGGGCCCCACTTGCCCGGGGGGCCCCACCTGCCCAGGGACCTAGCCCCAGCCAAGCATTAGTCCCGATTCCCGTGTGCATCCTGCTGCCGAACCTAGCAGGTGGCAAGCGCCTGTCAGCCCTGCGCTGCTGTCAGGCCTCTTGGGCCATGGAGGGGAAGCCCACAACTGCAGGAATGCCTGTCTGCCTCCACGGGAACAGGCACACACAGTACAGTTGAGTCTGACTCCTGTCTGTGTGTGTGTTCACCGGCCCCAGCCGCCGAATTTGGAAGCTGTCATTAGCCGGGCACTGCTGTACCAATAAATATCGCCTTATCGATAATTTGCATTTTTATTCTCGTGGGTGATTGTGTAGGCGGGCCCCAGTGCACTGCATTGTCCAGGGCCCTTTAATGCTCTTAAGATGGCACTGGCCCAGTGTGCATGGATAACCAAGGGTGTGGTTAGCACCGGGCACAGTTTATGTTCATCCAGAACCAAGGTAAGCTTTCCATAGGTTCCTCCTTGGCTCTGACACATCATGTGACCTGGCGAGGGTACAAAGATTTGTCCTGGGAGAGATTTTTGGGATAGGAGAGGTGGAGAAAAATGAAGACTTTTGCTAGGAGGAAAGATTTTGAGGAGGGGGGGGGTGTCACCCTGGGTTGTTGTTCTGCAGTACAGTACAGTTTACATCAGAGAGTTCACTCAACTCTATTTCACTACTTATGACATGGTGAAGCAGCGGCCTAGCCGTGACTAGCGTTATACAGTGCTATTCAGTGTTACTCAGCATTAATCAGATGTCCCAGCTAATTGTGCATAGTTATATAAGTTGGAATATCCCACTCATTCCCTTCTCCCATCCAAGTTCCCAATAAAAACACAAAAACCAAAGCTACTGGACTGTTTCCTGACTGAGCTAAAAACACTTGGGAAAATGTTTAACTGTCATGCTGTTGCTAATGGTAACTCAGGGGGACCCGTAATCAGCAGCTCCCAAGGGAGTAGTGCTACATTTGGGGGCTCGTCCGGGATGTCACCCTGGGTTGTTGTTCTGCAGTGCAGTACAGTACAGGTTACATCAGAGAGTTCACTCAACTCTATTTCACTACTTATGACAAGGTGAAGCAGCGGCCTAGCCGTGACTAGCGTTATACAGTGCTACTCAGTGTTACTCAGCATTAATCAGATGTCCCAGCTAATTGTGCATAGTTATATAAGTTGGAATATCCCACTCATTCCCTTCTCCCATCCAAGTTCCCAATAAAAACACAAAAACCAAAGCTACTGGACTGTTTCCTGACTGAGCTAAAAACACTTGGGAAAATGTTTAACTGTCATGCTGTTGCTAATGGTAACTCAGGGGGACCCGTAATCAGCAGCTCCCAAGGGAGTAGTGCTACATTTGGGGGCTCGTCCGGGATGTCACCCTGGGTTGTTGTTCTGCAGTACAGTACAGTTTACATCAGAGAGTTCACTCAACTCTATTTCACTACTTATGACATGGTGAAGCAGCGGCCTAGCCGTGACTAGCGTTATACAGTACTATTCAGTACTATTCAGTGTTACTCAGCATTAATCAGATGTCCCAGCTAATTGTGCATAGTTATATAAGTTATATAATTGTGCATAGTTATATAAGTTGGAATGTCTTATATAAGTCATGCTGTTGCTAATGGTAACTCAGGGGGACCCGTAATCAGCAGCTCCCAAGGGAGTAGTGCTACATTTGGGGGCTCGTCCGGGATGTCACCCTGGGTTGTTGTTCTGCAGTACAGTACAGTTTACATCAGAGAGTTCACTCAACTCTATTTCACTACTTATGACATGGTGAAGCAGCGGCCTAGCCGTGACTAGCGTTATACAGTACTATTCAGTGTTACTCAGCATTAATCAGATGTCCCAGCTAATTGTGCATAGTTATATAAGTTGGAATATCCCACTCATTCCCTTCTCCCATCCAAGTTCCCAATAAAAACACAAAAACCAAAGCTACTGGACTGTTTCCTGACTGAGCTAAAAACACTTGGGAAAATGTTTAACTGTCATGCTGTTGCTAATGGTAACTCAGGGGGACCCATAATCAGCAGCTCCCAAGGGAGTAGTGCTACATTTGGGGGCTCGTCCGGGATGTCACCCTGGGTTGTTGTTCTGCAGTACAGTACAGTTTACATCAGAGAGTTCACTCAACTCTATTTCACTACTTATGACAAGGTGAAGCAGAGGCCTAGCCGTGACTAGCGTTATACAGTGCTACTCAGTGTTACTCAGCATTAATCAGATGTCCCAGCTAATTGTGCATAGTTATATAAGTTGGAATATCCCACTCATTCCCTTCTCCCATCCAAGTTCCCAATAAAAACACAAAAACCAAAGCTACTGGACTGTTTCCTGACTGAGCTAAAAACACTTGGGAAAATGTTTAACTGTCATGCTGTTGCTAATGGTAACCCAGGGCATGTCGCAGCTGAAATCGAGACTCACCAGACCAGGCAATGTTTTTCCAATCTTCTGTAGCACCCTCCTAGGTAGGTGCTAGTGAGAGAGTATAGTTTTGAGCTCTGTCTGCTTACCAGAGGGGCTGCAGGTAAATCTATATTGTTCTCTGTCTACCAGAGAGCAGGATCTGCTAGTGAGGTCTGCTCAATGTGCTCAGTATGCCATTCATTCAGTCTGAAGAGTAAACCGACTGAGAGGGGAGACACTGGAGGTCCTTTTTCTGCAGTATCGTGAGTGCAGGAACTCGTTGTCAAGGGGCCTGACCTGAGGGGGGCCACTCCTGCTCCTAGGATAGTCAGTGGACGGGTGTCAGCAGGAAGAGGATGCTAGTGAGAGTGTCCTGAAGATAGGTTATCGTTCATCAAGTCTCCTTGTTAGAGAGAGTAAATAAAACAAGAGACTGAACACCATTCATCCCAGTGGCAGGGTGAACTAACAGACTGGCTGTTCCCTATCTACCAGCAGAGATTTGAAGGCAGAAGTCCCCAAATGTTGTGAATAGTTAATGTAACGGATCTTTGTACCCCAGGTGGGCACATCCGCCGGATCTGTGTCTCCTGTCCTCCAAACGCACCCACAGCCTGCAGAGAAGCCATATCCAGCCCGTAACCCCTCAATCACGAGACAATCCACACAGGTGTTGAGGGTTAGCCATGCAGAGCTTAAAAACTGTTTATTACATTCCAAGACAACAGTTTTACATACAGTTAGGGAAACTCCCCTTAGCCTTTCCACAGAAGGGGGGGGGGGGGGGAAGGGAACAGGGACCAACCAATGAGAACTGAACATTTGTACATTTGAAACATGCAGTCTTAATACACACCCCCTGCGGAGAGATGTCTCCAACTCAGACCATTGTCTGCCATGAATCCACACACTTAGACACAGAAACAGGAGGAGGGGGGGGGGATGGGTTGTAACATTACATTAAATTAACTCAATGCCATGAGTCAGTTGTTCAGAGGATGAATAAAGGGAAAATAAAATGCAATGTCCCAAACTCATAAGAAAATGACACAAAGGGATTTACAATCCAGGGACAGGGTGATCCGTCACCCAGAGTGACGGTTAGTACCGTCACATCTCTTCCCCCCAATGGTAGACTAATCCAGGTACTAGACCTCCAACTGGTCTGTGCCTGAATTAGTCGGGTAACAAATCCCAAAGAGTCAATGTCTGTTTGCCTGGATAATTCGTCGGCGTTGCCGTTTTGCTTCCCAGGGCAGTAGTGGATGGTAAAGTCAAAAGGCTGTAGCGCCAAACTCCAGTATCTTCTGGCCCATAGTCTGTCGGTAGGAGGCTTGCGCACAGTCCCCTCCAAAACACACAGTGACAGTGGGTTCTGTCACATTTCTCCCCTTTTAAAAACAGACTAACGAGGTTCCTGACCCTCAAATGGTCTGAACCTACGTTAGTCACAAACTTCCACCCCAGGCAACCAGGAAAACTAAAAGAACGACTCTGGCGCTGGGGAGCAACACCGCACATAGGGTCTCCCATGAATAAAAACAGCCGCTGCAGAGTGGGAACAGCTGTCTGCACTCCTCTGATCCAGGGCAGGGTTGCAGATATTGGGGGGAGCTGAATAATTCTCTGCCCTGATGCCAGCGCTTCCGCTGGTAGGGAATGTAGGCTGGTAGGGCTATGCATTTGGGGAGAAAAAGGTACTTGCTTTTCTCCTGGTGTAGTTACGAGCCGCTGAGAAGGTATCTTGCAGGGACTGTCTCCCGGATTCTTCATCTCTGGTTCTGATGCTGGGCAGAGACCATCAGCACTCTGTCCTGTAGCCAGCGCTTCTGCCGGAGGGATAAACACTGGGGTAGTGTCCAATTGTTGGGGAGGGAGAATTGCTTCCTCTACTCCCGGTGGGGATATCTGCTGTTGGGAAAACAACTCACGCAGATCCTCTCTCAAACTCTCCGGATCCAACTCTTTTTCTGATGCTGGGCAGATGCCAGGGGCACTCTGCCCTGTAGCCAGTGCTTCTGCTGGGGCGATAAACACTGGGGTAGTGTCCAAGTGCTGGGGAAACGGCTCACTGAGGTCACCCCTCGGACTCCCTGGATCTACCTCTGAGGGTGGGCAGAGGCCAGCGGCACTCTGCCCCGTAGCCAGCGCTTCTGCTGGGGGGATAAACACTGGGGTAGTGTCCAAGTGCTGGGGAAACGGCTCACTGAGGTCACCCCTCGGACTCCCTGGATCTACCTCTGAGGGTGGGCAGAGGCCAGCGGCACTCTGCCCCGTAGCCAGCGCTTCTGCTGGGGGGATAACCACTGGGGTAGTGTCCAAGTGCTGGGGAAACGGCTCACTGAGGTCACCCCTCGGACTCCCTGGATCTACCTCTGAGGGTGGGCAGAGGCCAGCGGCACTCTGCCCCGTAGCCAGCTCTTCTGCTGGGGGGATAAACACTGGGGTAGTGTCCAATTGTTGGGGAGGGAGAATTGCTTCCTCTACTCCCGGTGGGGGTATCTGCTGTTGGGAAAACAGCTCACGCAGATCCTCTCTCAGACTCTCCGGATCCAACTCTTTTTCTGATGCTGGGCAGATGCCAGGGGCACTCTGCCCTGTAGCCAATGCTTCTGCTGGGGCACCAGATGAGATACTCTGGACTTGCTGCTGATCACCATTTCCCAGCCTTCCAGCGCCTGTCTCAACTCCCCCTTCTGAGACCTTCATGCTATCAGCTTGTCTCGCTGCCTGGTGGACCTCCGGTGCGTTCCGGCATTCTAGCACTCGCAGTGCCCTCTGTATCATCGCTGCTTCTTCCATTGCAGTTAGTACGGGAAAACGCAGGGTCACCCCTGGCCCCATTTGCTTCTCATCTTCGTGACTGTCTGCTATTTCTCTCGGACAGTCCCAGGCAACGGGAGCCATGCCAGGCTGCTAATCACCGTCAAACAGCCGCTTGTAGGCAATCTCGAGCTCCCATTCCTGCTCAACCAGGAACTCCAATTCCTCCAGGTCACACGCCTCGTCGGGGAGGTCAAGCACCTCATCTCGGAAATCCAGAATGTGTTCCAGCCGCCACTCCTCATCGCTCCCAAAGTCTGGGTCTCCGTATACATTTTTTGATGGAGCAGCCCCATGCCGCCATAGCCAACGCCTTCTGTTGGGCTGCCATCTGCTGTACCTGGCCACAGTTGAGCCGCGAACCACCGGAGGGCTCTGTAGCTGGCGTCCAGCCTCATTTTCTCCTGGACCAATCTTCCGAGCTCCGTCTTCCCTTCATCTCGCGGTCGTTCCCTCAGGAACACCTCTCGCGCACAGTACTGCGTCCGGTACATCTCTGAGGAGGAGGGAAGGATCTTCCCCTGATGGTGCCGCTCGTGGCTTAGCGCCTCATGCCAGAGGCGCCTCATGCCAGAGTTGCCGGCGTATCACATCCTCCCAGCCGAGCCTGGTGTGCTCTGTCGCTGGTCCCCGATGGTGCTTCCGCATGCCTTGCAGCCTCCTCCCGAACGCCGCTCTCATGCTGGCTGGTCCCCGTATCACTCCTCGGCAGCTGCCCAGATCTTGAATCCTGGTGGTGGTTTGGATGTCCTGGACTGCAGGAGACATCCCACCGCTGCCAACCAATGTAACGGATCTTTGTACCCCAGGTGGGCACATCCGCCGGATCTGTGTCTCCTGTCCTCCAAACGCACCCACAGCCTGCAGAGAAGCCATATCCAGCCCGCAACCCCTCAATCATGAGACAATCCACACAGGTGTTGAGGGTTAGCCATGCAGAGCTTAAAAACTGTTTATTACATTCCAAGACAACAGTTTTACATACAGTTAGGGAAACTCCCGTCACAGTTAAATTGGAGTATTTCCTTCTCCTATACCAACTACAAAATAAACAAGCAAAGCCAACACCCCCAGATTGTTGAAGAGCCCACGGGAGCAAGGAGTTTGATTTAATCATGACTGTGTGCTGGAAACCAGGAGGGCCCGTCACGGCAATATTCAGCAGTCCCTACGGGGGCAGTGCTAAACCTCTATTGTCCAATTTTGGTGAGTCTGCACGAACTGTAACCTCAGTTTCCTGTTCTTAGCAGTGAGGAGTGGCACCCGGTGCAGTCTTCTGCTGCTGTAGCCCATCTGCTACAAGGTGTTGTGTGTTCAGAGATTCTGCATACCTTGGTTGTAACGAGTGTTTTTTTAAGTTAGTCCTCATGCACACAGGGCATTTTTACAGCTGCTTTTACCAGCATCAGACATTTTTTTTTGCAGCTTAAAAACACTTCCCCATGTTATTTTATGTTTCCATGCACACATAGGCTTTTAGGAGCTGTAAGTGGCATAGGTGTTTTCAAGCTGCAAAAGAAACCCAGGGCCAGTGCGTTTTGAAGACCATATTTACAGCTGTAAAATGTCTGATACTGCTAAACGTGGCTTAACACTGGATACAGCGCTAAGCCGCATCAATCGTTTTTTTTTTTTTTGACATGTCAAAATCAATGGTTCCCTATGAGAGCCGTCCTAATTGATCCGACTTTCGGCCAATTGATTTAAATTGAATTCGGATCCAAGTTGGATCATCATGATTCAACTTGTGGCATGCGACTTGTGCTTTGAGGATCTTGAAGGGGAACCCCAAGCCAAAATGAAACAAAAAAAAAAATGGTGTGGGCTCCCCCCAGATCTATACCAGGTCCTTTGAGTCTGGTATGGATTTTAAAAGGCAACCCCAGGCCAAAATGAAAAAAAAAAAAAATGGCGTGCCCCCCCCCCCCCAAAAAAAAATCAATACCGGACACTTCTGGTAGCATGCAGCCCGGCGAGCAAAACCCCCCCCCCTCCTGGACCATACCAGGCTATATGCCCTCAAAATGAGGGGGGTGGGTGGTTTGGGGCACCTTGTTCCCGTGTTGATGGGGACATGGGCCTCTTCCCAACAACCCTGGGTGGTGGTTGTGGGGGTCTGCGGGCAGGAGGCTTATCGGAATCTGGCTCCCAGATTGATACATTGTACCCCTACCCATTAACCCCCAAAAAAGGCAGTGTAATGTAAATAAAAACAAGCCCTTATTTAAAAATCTTCAACATATCTTTGCTGCAGCTGCTGTCTTCTCTACCGCCAACCCAGTCCTCTTCTGCGCTGGCTTCTGTCATTGTGCCAGCTTCGTTCTCACTTCCTCCCGTATACTGCTCACTGCATCCCCCCACTTTATACTGCCCACTGCCTCCCCTTCCCCCTGCATATTGGTCACTGCCCCCCCCCCACTGTATACTGATCACTGCCCCCCCCCCCCCACTTAGGGTTGCCACATGTCCAGGATTCACCCTGACAGTCCGGGTTTTGAATCATGTGTCCGGGTTTCAGCCCACCTGAAACCCGGACACATTATTAAGACAGGAATGTGGCTCTGAACCGGGCTTGACAGGATGGTGAGGGTGCACTTTGTGTGCCACATTACTATTCTCTATGGAGTTCCCAAAGGTGTCCCAGGTCTGTTACAATCCAATAGTGTATACTAAATCAATAAAATGTACTGTGCGCTACTAAAGTGTTCGGGTTTGCTTTGAAGAAAAAGTGGCAACCCTGCCCCCACTGTATACTAGGCTGACCACATTTCCAAACTGCCGTTCAAGGACACCCCACCCTTCCTCCCCAAAAAAAAAGAAAAGAAAAAAAAAGAAGGGTGGGGGTTGTTTGTTGGGCGAATGGCTGGTGTTAACACTTAAATCATCCCGACACCGTGCTTGATATGCTGTCAGGATGATATAATCACATTATTTATATTACTACATTGTAATATATAATAAAATAGTTCAACTCACCATAATGCAGAATCAGTGGGAACCCTGAGCTTGTTACTTACCACCAGATGCAGCATGCCACCGTCAGCTGCCACCAGATGCAGCGTGTCATTTGCCTCCGTCAGCTACCACCAGATGCAGCATGTCACTTGCCACCGTCACCTGTCACCAGATGCAGCGTGTCACTTGCCACCATTGCCTGCCATTAAATGCAGTGTGTAACTTGCCACCATTGTCTGTCACTAAATGCAGTGTGTCACTTGCCACCATTGCCTGCCATTAAATGCAGTGTGTCATTTGCCACCATTGTCTGTCACTAAATGCAGTGTGTCACTTGCCACCGTCGCCTGTCACCAGATGCAGCTTGTCACTTGCCACCATTGCCTGCCACTAAATGCAGCCCATCATTTGCCACCGTCGTCTGTCACCAGATGCAGCGTGTCACTTGCCACCATTGCCTGCCATTAAATGCAGTGTGTCACTTGCCACCATTGCCTGCCATTAAATGCAGTGTGTCACTTGCCACCATTGTCTGTCACTAAATGCAGTGTGTCACTTGCCACCGTCGCCTGTCACTAGATGCAGCTTGTCACTTGCCACCATTGCCTGCCATTAAATGCTGTGTGTCACTTGCCACCGTCGCCTGTCACCAGATGCAGCTTGTCACTTGCCACCATTGCCTGCCATTAAATGCTGTGTGTCACTTGCCACCGTCGCCTGTCACCAGATGCAGCTTGTCACTTGCCACCATTGCCTGCCACTAAATGCAGCACATCATTTGCCACCGTCGCCTGTCACCAGATGCAGCTTGTCACTTGCCACCATTGTCTGCCTCCAAATGCAGTGTGTCACTTGCCACCGTTGCTTGCCACCAGTCTGACACACCAGAGCTCCGGGAAGGTGAACGCTGCTCCTGCCGCTGGCATCTGAGGTGGCTCCTCCCATGTGGGGTCCGGGGGGGGTGGTCACATCTTCAGCTCTGAGGGGTTCATACTGGGACCTGTAGTCCTTCACTTTTGGGGGGGGGGGGTCATATTCCCCAAAAGTGAAGGACTTCAAGTCCCAGCATGAACTCTGCCCTGATATCTAAGGATGTGTCCTCCTTCCATCCCTCTGAGGGTGTCATGTCATCTGTCCTTTCCTCTTCTACCAGCATACACATCTGCCAACCATCCTCTCTGCAGTCTGCACTGAGAGGCTTGCTAGTGGCTCCAGGCTGAGAGCACTTCACAGCAGAGCTCAGAGTGTGTGTGACAGTTCAGCACAGAGCGCTCGCTGCTGGGAGAGACCTGACTGATGATTGTAAGCAGGGTCGCTGATAAGGCAGTACAATTGGTCCTGTTGCACTGGGCCCAGGCCCTATCAGCTAAACAGGGGGGCCCAGGGTAGTTTTATTGTTAATTTCTGCCTAATTGAATAAATGGATTTTACTAGACCACATGCCGGCTACTACTTGCCTATCAGGGCTTAAATTACATTTTCCTGGGCCTATCAGGTCAACAGAGGGGTCAAGGAGATGGGAGCATGTAGGCAAGGTTGAGAGGTGGGAGGCCCATCAGGAAGGCTGTACGATAATTCCTAACAGTGGCCCTGATTGTAATCCTGATCCCTCATCTGTGAGTGCTTTGATTTACTTTCCTTTTTACCTAAAGGAATCTCTCCCTTTGTGCACTGCAGCAGTCAGTGGCTAGAGATGTTTCTTCTGCATGCCGCTGGAGAAGATACAGGAGATGGGTGGAGCTAAGCAGTAAGTGCGGAGGAGGAGGAAGAAGTTTAATCCTCCTCCGTTCTGAATGCTGGGGCCTTGGCCTCCCTTTCCTCCTCATGACGTCATTGGTTGCTAGACGACAGGCGGACTGCGGCTAGCAACTAGTTTGGGCAGTGAGCCAGCAGCCAGTGGTGAGCAGCGTAAAAGGGGTCTCCGCCAGCCAGCAGTCCACCACAGGCTGAAAATGAGTGACAGCAACTATGCGAGGGCTATTTTAGGGGGCATCAGATCGGCCAGGGGGCAGTTCCGGGACAATATATTGTCCCTTGAATGATGTGCCCAGGACAGACCTGCTAATTGCGGGACTATCCCGGGCAATCCAGGACATGTGGTCATCCTACTGTATACTGGTCACTGCTCCCCCACTTTATACTGCCCTCCGTATACTGCTCATTGCACATATAAAGAACGCCAAGGGCACAAGTCCTACTTCTATTTGGATGAGAAAAGCACTATACTGTATACATGTATACCACGGCTGCTCAAACATTCAGGGCAGCTGATAGAGGGGGACCACCGGTCCTCTTGTAGGGGGCCCGAGCACACAGGGGAGCCCACACAGGGAGGGGGATTAGTGATGGATGACAATTGCAGAACTCTTCCTCCAGCAGCTGAAAGCTGGTCTCTCCTCCTCTCCCTGCTTCCAGCTTTTATCTTCTGAGAAAGACAGTAGTCCATCACTAATCTCCCTCCCTCTCCCAGCACTGGCTGTAATGTTATCTCAGCTCCTAAGTTTGTTATCCTTGTAGCTTTGTTTCTCTCCCTCTGTCTTGCTGATCCAAGAGCTCCAACTGCCCAGCCTGTATATATATATTTTTTTTTTTTTTTTTTTTTTTAATCTCATCTTCATTTTTATTTATTAACTCAATTTTGTCTTGTAGATTTAGCAGGAATTCTGGGAGTTATGTTGTATTTGTGTCTGCTAATAATGATTTTATTGTATTTTTAGCTACAGTGCCTTGCGAAAGTATTCGGCCCCCTTGAATTTTTTGACCTTTTGCCACATTTCAGGCTTCAAACATAAAGATATAAAACTGTAATTTTTTGTGAAGAATCAACAATAAGTGGGACGCAATCATGAAGTGGAACCAAATTTATTGGATATTTCAAACTTTGTTAACAAATAAAAAAACTGAAAAATTGGGCGTGCAAAATTATTCAGCCCCCTTAAGTTAATACTTTGTAGCGCCACCTTTTGCTGCGATTACAGCTGTAAGTCGCTTGGGGTATGTCTCTATAAGTTTTGCACATCGAGAGACTGAAATTTTTGCCCATTCCTCCTTGCAAAACAGCTCGAGCTCAGTGAGGTTGGATGGAGAGCGTTTGTGAACAGCAGTTTTCAGTTCTTTCCACAGATTCTCGATTGGATTCAGGTCTGGACTTTGACTTGGCCATTCTAACACCTGGATATGTTTATTTGTGAACCATTCCATTGTAGATTTTGCTTTATGTTTTGGATCATTGTCTTGTTGGAAGATAAATCTCCGTCCCAGTCTCAGGTCTTTTGCAGACTCCATCAGGTTTTCTTCCAGAATGGTTCTGTATTTGGCTCCATCCATCTTCCCATCAATTTTAACCATCGTCCCTGTCCCTGCTGAAGAAAAGCAGGCCCAAACCATGATGCTGCCACCACCATGTTTGACAGTGGGGATGGTGTGTTCAGGGTGATGAGCTGTGTTGCTTTTACGCCAAACATAACGTTTTGCATTGTTGCCAAAAAGTTTGATTTTGGTTTAATCTGACCAGAGCACCTTCTTCCACATGTTTGGTGTCTCCCAGGTGGCTTGTGGCAAACTTTAAACAACACTTTTTATGGATATCTTTAAGAAATGGCTTTCTTCTTGCCACTCTTCCATAAAGGCCAGATTTGTGCAGTATACGACTGATTGTTGTCCTATGGACAGAGTCTCCCACCTCAGCTGTAGATCTCTGCAGTTCATCCAGAGTGATCATGGGCCTCTTGGCTGCATCTCTGATCAGTCTTCTCCTTGTATGAGCTGAAAGTTTAGAGGGACGGCCAGGTCTTCGTAGATTTGCAGTGGTCTGATACTCCTTCCATTTCAATATTATCGCTTGCACAGTGCTCCTTGGGATGTTTAAAGCTTGGGAAATCTTTTTGTATCCAAATCCGGCTTTAAACTTCTCCACAACAGTATCTCGGACCTGCCTGGTGTGTTCCTTGTTCTTCATGATGCTCTCTGCGCTTTAAACGTACCTCTGAGACTATCACAGTGCAGGTGCATTTATACGGAGACTTGATTACACACAGGTGGATTCTATTTATCATCATTAGTCATTTAGGTCAACATCGGATCATTCAGAGATCCTCACTGAACTTCTGGAGAGAGTTTGCTGCACTGAAAGTAAAGGGGCTGAATAATTTTGCATTTTGCATACATTGCATGCAGTGCTCAATGCATAGCTGAAGGTTATTACATGCCAATACACATGCATACCTGCCTTTGCACAGCTTTCCAAAACATTCAACAATATACATAATAATCAAAACCTCCCGCCATTACCATCCATTGATATTTATATTAAATAGCGCCAGTGGTTTAAACAATGTGTTTGAATATATGAAAAATATATTTCACTATTTGACAGAGACAAAGGAGTTAAAGATCCCTGCCCTGCGATACAGAAACTCATTTGCACCTGGATTTAGAAATGCACATATTTTATGTTTTTCCATTGAGGGTTATATTGAGTTACTATTTTTTTTTTTTTTTTTAGTTGCCAAGGATACCTTAGGTCAGTAGTTTACAAGCAGGAAATATATCATAGTTCCTTACTTAAAACAACACAAGATAGCAAACATTTATGGACACTATTGAACTCTGCTACCACTGCTGCATGTAAACTACATCATGCCGTATGTTTAACCATCGCTCAAAATTTCAAGTCCTGAGCTACTAGCCAGGCCTTAAGGGTTACTCGCCACCAGTTGCCCCACCTATAGGAGACGCCCCCCCCCCCATCATGTGACCATAAATAAGACATGCTGTGCCTTGTAGTCCTATAGGAGACCCTCCCGCCATTATGTGACCATAAATAAGACATGCTGTGCCTTGTAGTCCTATATGAGACCCCCCCCCCCCCAGCCATTATATAACCATAAATAGGACATGCTGTGCCTTGAAGTCCTATATGAGACACCCCCCTCCCCCGCCATTATGTGACCATAAATAAGACATGCTGTGCCTTGTAGTCCTATATGAGACCCCCCCCCCAGCCATTATATAACCATAAATAGGACATGCTGTGCCTTGAAGTACTATATGAGACACCCCCCCCCGCCATTATGTGACCATAAATAAGACATGCTGTGCCTTGTAGTCCTATATGAGACCCCCCCCCCCTTAGCCATGTGATTAGAAATATGGAATGCTGTGCCTTGTAGTCCTATATGAGACACCCTCCCCCCCATCATGTGACCATAAGACATGTTGTGCCTTGTAGTCCTATATGAGACCCCGCTCCATCATGTGACCATAAGACATGCTGTGCCTTGTAGTCCTATATGAGACCCCCCCCCATCATGTGACCATAAATTAGACATGCTGTGCCTTGTAGTCCTATATGAGACCCCCCCCATCATGTGACCATAAATAAGACATGCTGTGCCTTGTAGTCCTATATGAGAAGCCCCCCCCCCCATGGCCATGCGACTAGAAATATGGAATGCTGAGCCTTGTAGTCCTATATGAGACACCCCCCCATCATGTGACCATAAATAAGACATGCTGTGCCTTGTAATCCTATATGAGACCCCCCCCCTTAGGCATGTGAATAGCAATATGGAATGCTGAGCCTTGTAGTCCTATAGGAGACGCCCCCCCAACCATGTGACCATAAA
The DNA here is from genome assembly GCF_965119305.1 of Pelophylax lessonae. Classification (NCBI taxonomy): domain Eukaryota; kingdom Metazoa; phylum Chordata; class Amphibia; order Anura; family Ranidae; genus Pelophylax; species Pelophylax lessonae. Next base: position 526,342,863 of record NC_138772.1, read on the forward strand.
TATGAATTGCAGCCTCACCCGTGCAGGAGAAGAGAGAGGAAGAGGAAAGGCGGCCGGATGATCAGAGCGGGGATTGCTGCACTGTAATATCTTTCATTTGAATTGCTGGGCGCGCAGCTTCACACGTAGTCCCGCCTCCTGGCTCCACTCCTATGATAGACGTCACACATACCGGCGGTGTTCTGTCTATCATAGGAGCCGAGCCAGGAGGCAGGACTACGTGTGAAGCTGCGCGCCCAGCAATTCAAATGAAAGATATTACAGTGCAGCGATCCCCGCTCTGATTATCCGGCCGCCTTTCCTCTTCCTCTCCTCTCTCGTCCTCACCCGCAATCATTTTCCACTCGCAAAATGCGAGCAGGCGAGTGGAAAATTTAAGGGCTGGTTTGACCACCTTTGACCTCCGGAAGATTTACCCCCCTTCATGACCAGGACATTTTGTACAATATGCGTTGCATGGCTGCACAATTGTCAGTTAATGTAACGCAGTGCCGTATTGCACAAAATGTCCTGACCATGAAGGGGGGTAAATCTTCCGGAGGTCAAAGGTGGTTAAACATATTGCATTTTGTAGTTTAGATGCAGCAGTGGTAGCAGAGTTCAATAGTGTCCATAAATGTTTGCTATCTTGTGTTGTTTTAAGTAAGGAACTATGATATATTTCCTGCTTGTAAACTACTGACCTAAGGTATCCTTGGCAACTAAAAAAAAAAAAGAAAATAGTAACCAAAAAGTTTTACCAAAAATATGTAGCAGAATACACGTTGGCCTAAATTGATAAAAAAAATTAGATTTTTAAAAAATGTTTTTATGGGATATGTTTTATAACAGAAGGTAAAAAGTATTGTTTTTTTTTTTTTTCTTCAAAATTGTTGTTTTTTGTTTTGTTTATAGCGCAAAAAAAAAATAAAAATCGCACAAGTGATCAAATACTACCAAAAGAAAACTATTTGTATTACAAATTCAATTTATGTATTTTTTCCCCCCACAAATATAGCTTTCTTTTGGTGGTATTTGATCACTTGTGCGATTTTTATTTTTTGCGCTATAAAATAAAAAACAACAATTTTGAAAAAAAAAAAAACAATACTTTTTACCTTCTGCTATAAAACAAATCCCATAAATACATGTAAACAAATCTAATTTTTTTCATCAATTTAGGCCAACCTGTATTCTGCTACATATTTTTCGTAAAGAAAAACAAAAAAAAATCCCAATAAGCGTATATTGATTGGTTTGCGCAAAAGTTATATTGTCTACTAACTATGGGATATATGCTGGATTTTTTTTTACATACTAGTAATGGCGACAATCAGCGACTTATAGTGGGACTGCCATATTGCGGCTGACTTCCTGGCACTAACTGACACTCTTTGGGAATCAGTGACACTAATACAGTGACCAGTGCTAAAAAAATATGCACTGTCACTGTACTAATGACACTGGCTGGGAAGGAGTCAAACATCTAGGGCGATCAAAGGGTTAATTGTGTGCCTAGCTCGTGTTTATGTGTACAATGTATGCTGCTTTTACTAAAAGGAAAATATGTATTTTCATCACTTTCCCCCTGTCAGAACGGAGCTCTGCCTTGTTTACATAGGCAGAGCTCCGTTCTGTGTCTCTGCCCGACAATCAGCGGGTGCCGGCGGACATTTATTGGCCAGCACCCACTGTTTGGCTTCTGTTGTGCCAAATCACAGCACAACTGCGGCGCACACCCTATCTGGTGCGTGATCCAGCTCAGAGCGGGCGTCCTGCCACAATATATCTATGGTGGGCGGTTAAAAGCACAGTAAGTAGTGGTATGTTTTATGTACAGTATCTCACAAAATTAAGCACACCCCTCAGAAATATTTTATTCTATCTTTTTATGTGACAACACTGAAGAAATTACACTTTGCTACAATGTAAAGTAGTGAGTGGACAGTTTGTATAACAGTCTAAACCGCTGGCAACAAAAGTGAGTACACCCCTAAGTGAAAATGTCCAAATTGTGCCCAAAGTGTCAATATTTTGTGTGGCCACCATTATTTTCCAGCACTGCCTTAACCCTCTTGGGCATGGAGTTCACCAGAGCTTCACAGGTTGTCACTGGAGTCCTCTTCCACTCCTCCATGATGACATCACAGAGCTGGTGGATGTTAGAGACCTTGCACTCCTCCACCTTCTGTTTGAGGATGTCCCACAGTACTGGGATGTACCGTACGGATTTATCGGCGTATAACACGCACTTTTTCCTCCTAAAAATGGAGGGCAAAACACCAGTGCGTGTTATACGCTGATCTATTAACCTTCCTAGCGGTATTCCCGAGTGTGACTCGGGGTTAGATTTTAGTGCCAAAAGCGGTAACCCCGAGTCACACTCGGGGTAGCGCTAAGAAGATCGCTGGATGCTGGAGGAGGTTTTACTTACCTTTTCTCCGGGATCCAGCGAAGACTGCGAGCGGTGTGCGCCGGCGGAGCTCTCTCCCGATCGTCTGCGAGCCCCGGCTTCCGTCTCCGGCGACGTGACGTCCGCCGGGGGGTGGAACCGGCGGCAAATTCGAATGTAAAATGCACCAAACACACTGATATCGTTCAAAATAAAATAAAATCACATTACATTACCCCCCAGTGCCCTTTCCTGCAGTTTTACTGTACTTTTTATGTAAATATATGTATATATATATATACATATATATATACAGTATATATATATATATATATACGTATATATATACACATATACACATATATATATATATATATATATATATATATATATATATATATATACACACACATATATATATATATATATATATATATACACGTAATTCTTGTGAATGAGCAGCCCAAACCAACTGTATACATTATATATATATATATATATATATATAGATACATTTTCCAATGCTTGAAGTTTTTGAAGGAACGGTTTATTCCAAAGGGGTGATTCAAGCCACGTGTCATCACATTTCTGAGGCTCACTCAGGACAGACCCCAAAACACTGATCCTTTTAAAAACTGCATCAGGCACACTATCCCCTCTTTGGGACAGATCCTCTGTTGCCTGGAATTCCTCTTCCAGTTCCTGCAACGGAATCTTCATCTCTTCTACTTGCTGTTCTAAGGCTCGCTTAGACTTTTCTAGCTCCTGAACTCTTTTCACAACATCATCCTTGGAGCGGACCAAATCTTCCATTTCTGTACACAGCTGTTGGTTAACTCTTTCTAGTTCAGCCTTACACTCTAGAGCTTCCTCCAAAGAGCGAGCCAAGAACAGGGCTTTGCTCTCGTTATCACGCACCTCCGTTTCTTCACGTGCGCGTTCTTCTGCATATTTTGCAGACACAGTCTTCTCTTCACCAAGCATCTGATCAAACTTCTTTTTCACATCTTCAACACACTGTAATGAACCAACGCTTTCTTCCATGCGTTTTTTCATATCCGCTATCTGAGCTTGCAATGTTGCGACTTGCTCTGATAGGTTTTTCTTTTCTTCCGCCTCCTCTTTTAATTGTTCCAGGAAGCCATTTTTCTCATCTTCCATTTGTTTGAGCTTTGTGCTAAAACTCAGCCTTTGACACCTCTCTTCCTGTAAGAGTTCCTGCGTGTCTTGCAGCTGCGATTCCAAGATAGAAAAATCTTCCGCAATTTCTCTAGATTTGCTGTCTGCTTGAGAAAGCTGATTTGTAACATTGTCCAACTCAACCTGCAGTCGGTTTGCCTTCTCTAACAGCTTAGCACACAATCGGTCACCTTCTGACACCTTGACTTGCGATTCCAGAAGCCGTGCCTCTACTTTTTCCCTCTTATGTTCACAATCTCCTTTTCCCTGCATAAGAGCCTTCACCTCATTGGCTAGTTTCTGGGAATGAGACTGTAATTCTGCCACACAGGCTTCTTTCTCCTTTAACTGCTGCTGGAAACGTTGGGCTTCACCTTTCCAACTTTCACAGTCTGCACGTAATTCATCTACCACATTGCTCAAAGTGGTGAGCTCATACACAGTACTCAGTAATTTAGCCTCTCTTTCACTTTTCTCGTTGTCGCTGAGAGACAATGTCGTTTTCAGAGCGACATTCTGTTCCTGCGACTCCTGCAGGTCTATTTTTGTAACTTCCAAACACTGAAGACTTTTTTCCAGCTGATTACGCAACTCCAACATTTCACACATACTTTGCTTCTGCAAAGTCTGAATTTCAATTTCCTTTTCCATGAGGATGGTATCTTTCTCCTTTATAGTGTCTTGACATTTTTGCAACTCGACCAAAAGAAGAGCAGTGGATTCTTCCCACTGTAACACATGAGACTTGAGTAGTTCATTCATTTCCTGCAAGTTTCTATGCTCCATTTTAAGCAATTCCAAGGCTTGTTCCTTTTCTTCCATTTTCCGTTGCAAGGCATCCAACTCAGCCCTGCACACATACTCGGTTTCCTCCAAACCGATGGCCTCCATTGGCTGCTGGCGTCTCTGTTTCCAGCCTGCCATGCTCTCTTGATGAGCCTTTTGTTGAGCTGCAAAGCTCCGTTGTTTCAGCATCTCCCCCATTTTGGGTTTACTTTTCATCTGAGCACACTGCGTCTCCATAGCAGTTTCATCAGTGTTGCTAGGGACAACAACCTTCCTCTTTAGTAGACTCTCTTTAGGCATGGATGGGGCTGGTTCAGACGGTAACATCCCCTCCATCCATAGAATCCGGTCTCTCATTTCATCTATCTTTGCATTTTTCAGGCGTTTGGATCGCCCCATCTTCAATAACTCCACAAATTTTTCACAGTCCAGCAAAAAATTTTCAGACCACTGTCTCTTTAACACATGTAGTTTTTCTCTCTCTTGCAAGATCTCTTTTCCTGCACACACAGTTTGTGCAGTCACTTGCACCAGACACAACAAAGTTCATCAAATAATTTTGAGACCGCTGTCTCTTTAAAACACTTTTTTTTTTTTTTTTTTCTGTCAGGATCTTCTCTCCTGCACACATAGATTGTGCAATCTCATGCACCAGATAAAGTTCATCAAACATTTGCACTTCCTTGCAGGGATCTCTGCTTATGCCCACTGCATACCTCCACCATATGTGAGGGATTAGCTCGGTGGTAGGCGTATGGGTGACCCCTTTGGGGGTGCGTTTTCACAGAGAGATAGCCGAGCAGAGGTTGAAAACAAGACTGATTTATTCATGCAATTTACTTCACATAATTGCAAGCGTCAAAACAGCCAAAATAAAATAAAAGACAAAATAAATCCTTGCCTTACTGTTGGGCCGACACTGCTTATCCTACAGCAGACACTCAAATGTCCATTTGTTTGCTTTTCACACAGCACAAACATTGTCCATTGAACATGTCCCTTTGTTTTCTTTCACACAGCACATGTTCATTTATAACAGGATCCTTTACTCTTCAGATTCTTCACATTGAACACAGTTCATTTAACAGGTCCCTTTACTCTTCACACTCTTCACATGGAACACTTTGTCTTCTCACCTTTGAGACGTCTTCACTCGTGGTTACCCTCCTTAGCTTCACATCGCTGTAGGGGGTCTTCTCCCATGCTCACCAGCTTGTCGGGAGGCACACATCCGACTGTCCCCCTCTCCCAGCCCACACGGCGACAGGAGGCAGCAGTCCTTCTCCCATGCCCACACGGCGTCGGGAGGTACACGTATGTCTGCCTTCCTCTCCCAGCCCACACGGCGACAGGAGGCAGCAAACAATAGGACTTTCTCTGAACAATTTATAGAGCCTTAACTCCCTCATTCTGAACAGGTGAAGGCCTTTCAACTTCCTGCTGGCTAGCTCTGTAGCCAACACCCTAAATTAATTAATGGACTTTCTAAATCAGGTGGAAATGTATCTCCTTCCTGTGACTACATTCCCAGATTTAGCTGACTTCCTGTCACAATATATATATATATATATATATATATATATATATATATATATATATATATATAATATGTATAATAAATGTATACAGTTGGTTTGGGCTGCTCATTCACAAGAATTACATGCTTTCAGCACCTAAGATAATGGTACCGCTTTCAGCACCTAAAATCCAAAAGAATCATACCGCCAGGGAGGTTAAAGAAAAACACAGTCCAGGCAGCGCTGAGAGGCAAAGGAGGGGGGGCGGGCCGGGCCGAGTAGAAGGAAGGAAGAGCGGTTGCTGTCATAGGAAGTCCCGCCTCCTATGATAGACAGCACAGTGATCCAATGCCGGGACGTGGAACGTCTATCATAGGTGCCCGGACTACTGATGACCGCGGCCGCTCGTCCTCGCTTCTCCTCAGTCCGGCCCGCCCCCCTCTGCCTCTCAGCGCACCTTTTTAAAATACAGGTATGTCACCGCTCTCTGCAATGGCGCTGGCGAGGCTGCTGTTACTTTACCCTCAATTGATGGACACTGCGCTGGCGAGGCTGCACTGGGGGACAATGCGCTGGCGAGGCTGCATTGGGGGACCTTCGCTGGCGAGGCTGCATTGGGGGACACTGCGCTGGCGAGGTTGCACTGGGGGACACTGCGCTGGCGAGGCTGCACTGGGGGACACTGCACTGGCGAGGCTGCATTGGGGGACACCGCACTGGCGAGGCTGCATTGGGGGACACTGCGCTGGCGAGGCTGCATTGGGGGACACTGCACTGGGGGACACTGCGCTGGCGAGGCTGCATTGATGGACACTGTGCTGGTGAGACTGCATTGATGAACACTGCGCTGGCGAGGCTGCATTGATGAACACTGCTCTGATGAGGCTGAATGAACCCTGCGCTGATGAGGCTGCATTCACGGGCACTGGTAAGACTTCATTTGATTAAAAAAAAAAAGTTCTGAGTTCAATGCTGTTTATTTCAAATTTAAGCTTTTTTCCTAAAATTTCCCTCCTATATTTGAGGTGCGTGTTATATGCCGGTGCGTGTTACACGTCGATAAATACGGTATATTCAGGGGCATCTCAAAAAATGAGAACATCAAAAAGTTATTTTATTTCAGTAATTCAATTAAAATAAGTGAAACTCATAAATTAAATAGATTCATTGCACACAGAGTGATACATTTCAAGCATTTCTTTCTTTTAATTTTGATGATTATGGCTAGTGACACCCCAAAATTCAGTATTTCAGAAAATTGTTGGGTCTGATGTCTCTCATCTACCTCTTGACAATACCCCACAGACTCTCTATGGGGTTTAGGTCAGGCGAGTTTGCTGGCCAATCAAGCACAGTTATACCGTGATCATTAAACCACGTATTGGTAGTTTTGGCAGTGTGGGCAGCTGGCAAGTCCTGCTGGAAAATGAAATGAGCATCTCCATGAAGGACTGGCCTAAGAAGTAATGACAAGTGAGAGTGGTAGAAGTAGTGAGAGTGTTCTCTGATTACTGTTCAGCTTTCATGGAGTATCCCATAGCTCTCTATGCCCTATCCAAGTTACTCAGCAATACATTTCAAAAAAGAAGCAACCTCTCCTAGAATTTTCATTGAGCCAGGCTATGTTCACACATGTGCAGTGCAAATTTCACTGCGAATTTCCAAAGCAGCTGGTCAGAGGTTCAGCTGCGATTTCAGATATGGTACAGATACAAATTTTAAGAAGTGGGCAACCACCGGCGCCTTTAAAAATAGCTGGTTGTTAAGGAGCGAGCCGGGAAGCCAATAACTTATCAGCTGTCAGTGGCCTTCCCTGCTGACAGCTGAAATGTACACAAAAGAATGCCTGCAATGAAAAATGCAGAAAAAGAAAAATCATGGGGGTGCCCCCCCAATGCCAAAAAAAAACAAAAAAAAAAACCGGTATGGTTCCCCCCAAAATCCATACCAGACCCTTATCCGAGCATGCAGCCTGGCAGGCCAGGAAAGGGAGGGGGGGAGGGGAAACGAGTGAGGCTACATGCCCTCAACATGGGGGGTGCTTTGGGTAGGGGAGCTCCCCCGCAAAGCACCTTGTCCCCATGTTAATCACCAGGTGACATCCACAGGAGGCCCCAACGCTTTGTTATTTAAGAGCTGTCAGATGGCGGACCTGTCAGACAGCGGGGGCCTTCGTCGGGTGCAGATCTTTTTTTTTGCGGGTCAGTTTTTTTTGACACTTTGTTTGGTGAATGAGTAGGAGTACAATATACCTCATACTCATTCACAAAGGGGGAGCTGGGATCTGAGGGCTCCCTTGACAAAGAGGGTCTCCAGATTCCGATAAGCCCCTCCCCTGCTTACCCCCACAACCACCAGCCAGGGTTGTGGGGAAGAGGTCCTTGTCCCCATTAACATGGGGACAAGTTTCTTGGGGGCATGTGGCCTCGCCCGTCTCCCCCCCCCCTTTCCTGGCCTACCAGGCTGTATGCTCGGATAAGGGTCTGGTATGGATTTTGGGGGGGACCTCAGTGCCATTTTTTTTTTTGCCATGGAGTTTTCCTCAAAATCCATATCAGACCTAAGGTCTTTTTTGGCCCACGCTGTTTTTTTTCTCTCAATTCATGTTCAAAACTGATGACATGTGTGATGCATAAGCGTTCCCATAGGAGGAAATGAGCCTGGAATGTGCATCTGAACCACACTGCAGTGCTCAGAAAACACACAGGACTCAATTTAACATTGTAACATTTTTAAATTAACTTTCTATCATTTAAATGACGTATTATATACAGTAAAACCTTGGATTGAGAGTAACTTGGTTTGAGAGAGTTTTGCAAGACAAGCAAAATTTTTAAATAAATTTTGACTTAATAAACAAGCGATGTCTTGATATAGAAGTAGCGTCGGGTCACAACTGAGTAGAAAAGAGAAGAGAGGCGCCTCTAAGTGTAGCAATATGGTTACATTTAATGAAGGTACAACATTTAGCAACTTGCATGGTTGATGAATAAAACAGGCACATCTAAGTATGCAGGCATCTGGGGTAAAGCTGTCCACATAGACCATCCTCCTCACCGCCATCAACATCATCCCTTCCACACTGCGCTCCATGAGTGCTTCAAGCCTCGCTTTCACATTGCTCCACTGCAGGGTAGTATTCCCGGTCAAGACTGTAGACTACCGGTGGTGAGAGCCAGCGGTGCGAAGGATGTTCTATGTGGACAGCTTTACCCTGCATACTTAGATGTGCCTGTTTTAATCATCAACCATGTGAGTTGCTAAATGTTGTACCTTCATTAAATGTAACCATATTGCTACACTTAGAGGCGCCTCTCTTCTCTTTTATACTCTGTAGCTCCTGCTGGGTTTTGCTTCTAATCCCCTTGTGGAGGCGCCATTTGCAGATGGACATTTTATGGTTACACAACCTATCACATTGCTGTATTCTTTGTATATAGACTATAAACTGAAGGACTTATGAATAAATGGTTGTGGAACGATTCATCTGAATCTCCATTATTTCTTATGGGGAAATTTGCTTCAACGCCCTCCGTAGAAGTCCTTGATGACGAAACGCGTAAGGGCGTGAGTACGCGGTCACCTTGGTTACGCCCGACGTGACGCTGAAGTCTCCGGCCTGCTGAGGTACCGAGCGGTCGCACATTAGAGAGCAGCGTAGGACTAATGGCAATTAATATTTTGTGTCAACGCCTGATGTTATCTGCAATATTGTGAGTAGCATTCTGATGGGAACGGGGTACTTTTATTGTGTGATCTTTAATAAATTGTACAGAATTACGCTATGATTCCCCGCTCTTTTGCTTTTACTTCCATGGTATTGCTGGCGTGAGTGATTTGCATTTGGAGACACAGATCCATTGGAGATAAGTTGCAGCTGTGCCCTTTCGCTCTGGTGGAATATTCACTTGGTTCATACAGGCGCATACTGATCAGCCTTTTGGTGAGTGTCCATTCTGACGGGGGTGGCACTGTTTGATGGTGGAGGCGCACTGGTGTATGGAAGAATCCTATATTTCCACTATATAGTCTAAGGACTTTGCACTTTTTCGTTGGACTCCAATGTGCATGAAAATTCAGCTGTTGTAAATTGGTCTTTTTGTTCATTTCATTCATTTGTTGCATGCTGCACTTATTCTGTGATCACCATTTATTTATTTATCACTCAATTTGATCATTGCATTTATTTATATATATCATGTATTTATGTTTATGATATATTAGCGCTGCTCGTCTCACTGCATTCTTCATCAAATTGAATCGGTTACACCCATTATACATGGGGAAATTTGCTTTGATATAAGAGTGCTTTGGATTACAAGCATGTTTCCGGAACAAATTATGCTCGCAATCCAAAGTTTTACTGTAAATATTTCATTTCTTTTGGTTATTTATTTTTATATTTATTTTATAATTTTTTTTTATAGTTCATTTTCTATCATTTAAATTATTTGCTGCTTTCAGACTACAGCATGCAGTATGTTTAAAAGCACATCAATAGTATATCTATTTCCTTTTCAAATATTTTACGCATAGTTAATACATCACAAAGGATTCCCTCAAGTACTCTAGGTCAGGTTTTCAGCTCCTTTTATCTGATAGAAGCCTGGTAAGGCATGAGTCACAGTTGTGATGACTCAGATCTGATTCACTTAAAGCAGACTTTATGCTAAAATTCAAGGTCCGTTCATGTGCATGTCCTGATCCCCTGCTGTCAAAATGCTGCTTTAGGGCTCCTTCACAACAGTAGCCATGTTTAATGGGAAGGGAGCAGTGCTGATGTGTCATAAATGATGGATTGTGCTGATTTGTTTTTTCATTATTTGTTTTTTTCTTTTTTTTTTCCAGCCTTTTTAAGAGCCGTTTCACACTGGGGCGACTTGTTAGGCGACCTGGTCGCCTGACAAGTCGCCGTGGGTCGCCTGCCATAGATTAGCACAGGACCCGTTATAATAGGAGCGACACAAGTCAGTCCGACTTAGAAGAAGGGTCCTGAGCTACTTTGGGGCGACCTGGAGGCGACCTGCATTGACTTCAATGATATGAAGTACGTGCATGCCGCTCCGAGGTCGCGGAGCGAGCTGCGCACCGCGACTTCACAGGTCGCCCGGCAAAGTCGGGTCGCGCCTATGTGAACCGGCTCTAAATGTCCCAAAGTGAAATTCCATGCATCTTTATTCAACGCAGCAGGTTGCAATGTAGTGTACTGCACAATACCTTGCTCTGATAAAAAAAAGTTGTGTCGGTCCTACTGTCAGTGCAGCGCACAGCACTGGTGTGAACTGAACCCACAAGACTCTAGGCATATTGTCTATACAGAAATGTGCAGTTCTCAATAAATGCAAAAAAAACCACCAACATGCAAATTAAAAAAAAATAACGGTATATGAAAATAAATATGAATATATATATACATATATATATATTAAAATAAAAAGAGTCCGCGTAACTTTTCTCAAAGTCCACACAAAAACAAAAAAAAGTGTGCGTCCCACTCCAGTGAGCCAACCTCCACCATAAATAATTCACATGAGGCTTACCGGAAACCACATGACCTTCAAATTAAAGAAAGGTCACGTATGGCGTGTTTATACGCAGATCCACCCCAATGGTACACTTTGAAGAGCACCAAACAGTTATAGGCTGGACTAGGGTTGCCATCTCGTCCCTTTAAACCCAAACACAAATCAATTAAAATAGGTTCTGAGGCTAATTTAATGCAGATAAAGTACCAAGTGAGTTTAATTACCATCTTAATCAGCCACAGAACCTGTGTAATTAATATTACATAGTTACTGAGGCTGAAAAAAGACATCAATCCATCCAGCTCAACCTATGATGTGTGTGTGTGTTTGTTGTTAACCGTACATTGTATACCCCTGTATGTTGTGGTCTTTAAGGTGCCCATCTAATAGTTTTTTGATTAGACACAGCGGGAGGCAGACTGCGGGAGGAGTGGGCTCGATCGCTGCCAGCCTCCTGTGATCTTCGGCAATACTGACAGGAGAGCCGTCTGGTATGTAAACAATGCAAGACGGCTCTCCTGTCAGCAGTCCATCCAGTTCGACCTATGATGAGTGTGGGTGTGTTTATGTCAATAGTACATCGTATACCCCTGTATGTTGTGGTCGATAAGGTGCCCATCTAAAAGTTCTTTGAAACTATCGATGCTCCCTGCTGACATCACTGCTTGTGGAAGAGAATTCCACATCCTTACCGCTCTGACGGTATAGAACCCTTTACGCAGTTTAACCACTTGCCGGGTCGGCTGTGCATAATCATGTAGATCTACGTGATTATGTGCATGCGGTTTTGGGGGACACAGCAGGAGGCAGACCATGGGAGGAGCGGGCTCGAACGCCGCCGGCCTCCCGTGATCTTGAGCAATACTGACAGGAGAGCTGTTTGGTATGTAAACAATGCAAGACGGCTCTCCTGTCAGCAGTCCATCCAGTTCGACCTATGATGAGTGTGGGTGTGTTTATGTCAATAGTACATCGTATACCCCTGTATGTTGTGGTCGATAAGGTGCCCATCTAAAAGTTCTTTGAAACTATCGATGCTCCCTGCTGACATCACTGCTTGTGGAAGAGAATTCCACATCCTTACCGCTCTGACGGTATAGAACCCTTTACGCAGTTTAACCACTTGCCGGGTCGGCTGTGCATAATCATGTAGATCTACGTGATTATGTGCATGCGGTTTTGGGGGACACAGCAGGAGGCAGACCATGGGAGGAGCGGGCTCGAACGCCGCCGGCCTCCCGTGATCTTGAGCAATACTGACAGGAGAGCTGTTTGGTATGTAAACAATGCAAGACGGCTCTCCTGTATGAGAGAGGCAGGGAAAGATCGTGTGATTCAGCTAAACTGAATCACCAATCTCTCTCTGCCTCTGTTCAATCTATCCCCAAAACAATTAGAAAGCACATATTGGGAGCACACTTAACCCTTTGATCACCCCCATTGTAAACCCCTTCCCTGCTAATGTCATTATTACAGTAACCGTGCATATTTTTAGCACTGATTACTGTAGTAATGTCACCGGTCCCCCCAAAAGTGTTAAAAATGCCAGTTAGGGTTCCGATGCTGCCTGCCGCAATGTCGCAGCCATGCTAAAAATCACAGATCGCCGCCATTACTAGTAAAAATATAAAAATAAATAAAAATGACATAAATATTTCCCCTAATTTGTAGATGCGATAACTATTGCGTAAGCCAATTATTGTATGCTTTTTGGGATTTTTTTTTTTTACCAATAGTATGTAGCAGAATACAAATTGGCCTAAACTGATAAAAATTTTTATTTTTTACGTTTTTTTATTGGGAATGTTTTATAGCAGAAAGTAGAAAATACTGTTGTTTTTTCAAAATTGACGCTATTTTTTTGTTTATAGCGCAAAAACAAAAAACCGCAGAGGTAATCAAATACCACCAAAAGAAAGCTCTATTTGAGGGAAAAAAAGGACATCAATTTGTATTTAGGTAAGGCGTCGCACGACCGCGCAATTGTCAGTTAAAGCAATGCAGTGCCGAATCCCAAAAAAATGGCCTGGTCATAAAGGGGGTAAAATCTTCCAGAGCTGAAGTGGTTATGGTTAAACCGCTTTTCTTCCAATTTTAGCGAATGGCCTCCCTTTTGCTGAATAGTTTGTTCCTTATGCTAGGGTCGCCAGTACAGTATTTGTACATTGATATCATATCCCCCCTCAATCGTCTCTTCTCCAGAGAGAATAAAGCCCCGTACACACGTACCGATTGTCGGCCGTAAATATTCGGCCGACGACCGATCGGCCGATTGTAGGCTTGTTAGTATGATGCTTCCGACAGCCGACAGCGCATTTTCGGCTGAACAGAATCTGTCGTGCAGGCATTAAAATTTTTGTTGGTCAACACCAGAACGGCCGATTGTTCGCCAGTCAGTACAGATTTCGGCCGACAGACAGCAGATTAGCAAGACTGGGCATGCTCAGAAAAGAAAAAACACACGGAAAGTTAACCATCACATGACATCACTTCTGCAGTCGGCTGTTGTTGGCCGACAAAATTCGTGTGCAGTCTTTTGCAGTTTTCAACGGACACGACAGCCCTGGACAAAAGACGGCCGATCGTTCGGCCGACGATCGCTACGTGTGTACGGGGCTTAAGTTCAATGCTTGTAGTCTTTCCTCATAGCTGAGATCCTCCATTCCCCAAATTATCTTTGTTGCCCTTCCCTGGATTTTCTCCAGTTCCAGCACATCCTTCCTGAGGACTGGAGCCCATATGTGTTCGGTTTTAAAGGGATGAGGTGGCAACCCTAGGCTGGACCCTGGATCTCTTTAAAATTTTCAGTTGCAAAAATATAAGGACCAAGATAAACTCCAAAAGCCACCAAACAGGACACCGCCTGTTTGTTTTGGGCTCTCCCCAACATCCCATAAAATTACACTCAAAGTGAAAAAAGAAGAAGGAGACCCATGTTCCACATAGTGTAAATCTTCCAAGAACTCTTTATTATGTAATAAAAATGCACTCTAAGGTTTCGATTTCAGTTGGAATGTGGATTCCTAGCAGATTACGTCCCCCTATGTCCTACACTTTCATTCTCATTATCAATATGGGACAGACATAGGGGAGAAAGGAAAATCTTTGCTTCATACGCAATGGGGTATCATCCATGTGTGCAGGGTGTTCACTGTAGAGGCGTAACTAGAACCTTCAGGGCCACTGTGCAAGAAACCATGAAGAGCCCCCCCCCGGACCCCTGGCCGGGGCCCTTCCCTTCAAGCCTGGGGCTCTTCCCACTGATCCTGGGGCCCTTTACTCTCATTGCGGGGCCCTTTATTATGGTCTCGCAGTGGGATCCTTTCACAAGTTCTGCAGTGGGCTCCCTTCCTGCCATCTTGGTGCCTCCCCACGGTGGTGGAATGCCAGGGCCCGGTTGCAAGTGTGACCTTTGCGATCCTGGAAGTTCACCCACTGGAGTCAGTAGTTTTTATTTTTTGGTATTTTAATTGTATTATTCTTTATAATTTTATTTTATTTTTTTACAATGTCACTGACTATGACTCTGTCCATTCAGAAAAGGAAGGAGTTGGTAAATTACATATTTACTGACCCCTTCCTGGTTCTCTATTGTGACACATCCCCTGCAGCAGGAAGCAGGAGAGGGGAGGGAGCACAGGGGGGGGGGGGGGAGCACACAGGGGCCCAGAGACAGCAGAACACAAGTGCAAAGGGTAGGAGGAGTGGCGGGGGCAGCATACGGAGGAACCAATCTCCTCCATTTTCCTCCTGCAGCTACAGGAGGAAAAAGGAGGACAGTGATTTCTCCACATGCTGCCCCCGCCGCCTCTCCTATCCAGGTGTACAGGGGAGCTGCACAGGCCTCATGGAGCATGGGGCCCGGTTGCAATTGCAACCCCTGCAATTCCTGTAGTTACGCCCCTGGTTCACTGCACATGGGCCCCTGGGGGGGGGCCCACTGTGACCCACCCTGCACACATGGATGGTCCCCGCTGTCCCTCCTGCCACACCGATCCCCAGCTGTTTCCTTTGTACTCCTCTGCCCCCCCCTGCTCCTCTGGCCGCTCTCCGGTCCCCCTATCCTCCTCATCCCCTCCCGCCGGCTGTGGGGGGATCTGTCAGGATGGAGAGCAGAGGAAGGGGCCGCTAAACATGTAATTTACCAACCCCTACCTTTTCTCAAGTTGATACAGTGAGCGTTCGCTACCAATTGCCCCTGCGTCCTGTGATAACTGAGCAGAGTAACCATGTTTACTCTGCTTCAGTTTAGCCTCTGTCTCCTGTCCATTCATTTTGAATGCTGAGGCTGCTGAGAAAGGGACTGTGGAATCTCTGTCCTCAGTCTCTTTCTCTGTCTCAAAGGGGAGATGTCAGGGGTCTGTTTAGACCTCTGATATCTCATCAAGGCCCACCAACAGGGCTGATAAAAAAAATTGCAATAATAAAAAAAAAATATCTGAAATTGTAAAAAAAAAAAAAAAATAGAATAAAAACTACTTCCTCACTACTACTTACTACTCCCCCCAAAAAGCATTGTGAAAAAAATGAAAAACAAATTAAATTGTAAAAAAAATAAATACATAAAATAAAAATACTGACATCATCCACTGCTTTACTGACACTGTACACTGCCCTACTGACACCTGCACATACTACCCACCTCCATACACTCCACACTCCTCTCCTGCACATGCTATCCACCTCCATACACTTCATACTCCTCTCCTGCACATACTACTCACCACCATACACTCCACACTCCTCCCCTGTACATACTGCCCACCTCCATACACTCTGCACTGTACATTCCCATTTTTAACATTACTGCATTCTCAGACTATTAAACACACCTCTTTAACCACTTAAGCCCCGGAAGATTTTACCCCCTTCCTGACCAGGAGGTATTTTGCGATTCGGCACTGCGTGACTTTAACGGACAATTGCGCGGTCGTGCGACGCTGTACCTAAACGAATTTGACGTCCTTTTTTTCCCACAAACAGAGCTTTCTTTTGGTGGTATTTGATCACCTGTGCGATTTTTTGATCACGCGCTATAAACAAAAAAAGAGCGTCAATTTTGCAAAAATAACAATATTTTTCACATTTTTTTATATGAAATTCCCCCCCAAAAAAAAGTAAAAATCTAAATTTTTTTAAATTTTCCACCAATTTGTTTTATGCTACATATGTTTGGTAAAAAAAATTGCAAAAAGCGTATTTTGATTGGTTTGCGCAAAAGTTATCGCGTTTACTAACAAAGGGAAAGATTTTTGTCATTTTTGTTGTTTTTTTTTTAAACGCGTAATGGCGGCGATCTTCGATTTTTTTTGCGGTACTGCGACATTGGGGCGGACAGATCGGACCCTTGACTGACATTTGTGACACTTTTGGGGTTACCAGTGACATTTCTACAGTAATCAGTGCTATACATATGCACTGTTACTGTATAAATACACTGGTTGTGAAGGGGTTAACTTTATTTGGGAGGGAGGGGCTGTGTGTATCCCTAGGGGCGTGCTTTCTACTGTGATTGGCTGTGGCTTGAGCTGTAAGGACACTGATCAACGGATCTACATACTAGATCCGTTTGATCAGTGTCTTTACAGCGAGGAGAATGACAGGTGGCTTGTTTACACAAGCTGTCTGACATTCTCCCTCTCCCCCGCCGATCGCCGAGTGACCGGCGGACATCGGGTCCGCTGGTCACACGCGCGGGGGGGGTCCGTGACCACGCGGGAGCGCGCCTCCGGGGGCGCGCGCTCGCTCCCTAGACCCTCACAAGCTAGTGACGTAGCCCTACGTCACTTTGCCTGTGAGGGGCTGACTGCCGACGTAGATCGGCGTTAGGCAGTCGGCAAGTGGTTAAGCCAAGCCCAATATTTAGCGCAATTTAAGCCATGCCCACATTTTGCCACGGCATGTGCCACATTTTTTTTTTATCAATACCTGGGGCCCACTTTATCTTGCACACAGGCCCACTCATTTCATGATACTTCTCTGCTCATACACCTTTATCTTCTTTGCTTAATAAGAGTAAATAAGAGTTAACACCGGGTTTGTCCTCACAACTTTTTCAATGATGGGAAAGCAATGGATTATTACTTATACAAAACTTTTTATCTGGAGATGAATTATACTCGCTAGATTATTATAATTCTATATTACAACTGCCTTCCTCAGAGTTGTTCAGATATCACCAAATCACTTCATATGTAAAAAACTTAGCAAAATTGATCGCCCTCTATCGTTGTCTCTCTTTGAAAATTCTTTTAACGCTAGGACTCCAATAGAAGGTTGTATATCTATTATATATAGCTATCTGACTGACCTTACACGGAAACTCCTCGATATGGAACACTGGGAAAAAAGATCTTGACATTTCTTGGGAACTTTAAGATTGGTGTAATATTATCAATAATCTTTCTAAAATATCCATCAATGCAACCTTGGTGGAATCTAATTATAAGACACCATTGTGATAGTATATGGTTCCCCCAAGGATTGCCAAAATGAGTCAACAAGCTCTCTCTAGATGTTTTAGAAACTGTGGTCAGGAAGGAACTATGGTACATACTTGGTGGCGATGTCCCAAAATACGCAGATTTTGGATTAAAAAGTGTTTGATTTTATCCATTTAATTATGGATGTAAATCTTATTAGATCCCCAGAAATTGCTCTTTTTTTAGAAATTTGATAAAGGTCTCTCTAAACATACCAAACGCTTAATTTCCTATATAATCCTGGCCGCTAGAATAGCTATTGCACATTGTTGGAACCAGTCAGTAGTGACATTTGACTTTGTCAAACAAAAACTGAATTGGATCACGATCAATGATAAGATGACTTGCACTTTACATAACCAAACTAAATTTAATAATACTTGGCAACCTTGGATACAATTTATATCTATTGATATTTATAATCTTTGTAGACAAAATCTTGACTGGCTTTTTCCTAGCCCTTCCCCTCTTTTATTTAGTTATTTATTTATTTATTTTTAATTTTTTTTCTTTTTTTGACCAGACTTTGAAAAATATCATCATCTGAACAAACCTTGGTTTTGTATGACGATCTTCTTACAATTTTACCCAAAAAGATATTAGCTCAATTGTTTATTTTTTTTATTATCACTATTATATTTGCATTGGTCTTTTTGACAATGGTTATATCCTTACAATTAATAGGGGTATTACTCATCTTCTGTCATATTAATGAGTATTTTATCTTTATTTGTTATATATCTTAGATATGTTAAACTTTTTTTTTTTTTAATAATAAGTCAGCTATTTACATATCTGTTGTAATTTATATTTCTTTGTCCTATGACGAGAAAACCAATAAAAGATTAATACCACAAAAAATAAATAAAATAAAAATGCATTCACATGGGTAAAAAATATAACAGTGCTGTGAACTGAATAGTAAATAGGGACACTTGTGGATGACGTCACGTAACGTAGGGTAGCTCCGACCTGACACGTTTCATCAGAGATGACGTTTTCAAAGGACAATTTGAATTTTTTTGTGGTGTAGGTTGGCTCACTGAATTGGGACGCACACACTTTTTGTCTTTGTGTGGACTTTGAGAAAAGTTACGCAGACTCTCTTTGTTTGCATTCACTGTTCTTTTGTGTTATTTTCCATGTTGGTGTTTTTGCATTTATTGGGTGCAGCACATTTCTGTTTATTTATTTATATTATGTTTATATATTATGTTTATTTATATTTATATTATTTATATTATGCTATGGGTAATGTTGCCTAGTGTGTTTGTATTTGTTTCTTGAAATATTTTTTTGATTGCCAGAAGCTGTTTCTTATTTTATGTTTTCAAATTGTCTATATGTTGGGACTGCATTGGGCAAGGCTGCCTAGTACACCCCAGAGCATATAGTGTGAATAGGACCTTATAGAAAAAAAAAACTTTGGGAGAAAATAAAAAAAAGTCTTACCTTACTCCTGGGATTACAGTGAGCTTACCTAGGCAAGGGGATGTCAGTGGGTATTCTTGTGAAAGTTGGGCATCCCAAATCCTGCCACATGTTCCTGTACAGTTCAGTAGTGTCCTCTTGTGAGAATTGGGAACCTGGACTTCCCAAGATCCCTCTGTGAGGTCCAGTGATGTCCACAGCAGGAAGTGGCCGGGACCAGGAGTAAGGTGAGAATTTTTAATACATTTTCTTTCCGCGTTTTTTTTTTCTGCAATGCAGTGTTTTATGAAGAAGGGATGGGGCAGCCACATACGTGGTCCTTGCATTTTAATGCAAGGTCCGCTTTAAATAGGATCATTGTCCACATTTTTTTTCAAAAACCTTTGTCCTGCCTCCTTTTTAATATGTATCTAGAGCAAAAAAATGACTCAATTCCCCCATCCACACATTTGATGTGGATATGGGAATCCTCCCTAGTTAGCGACTGTATTCTGACCGCAGGGCCCCCCGCTCTCAGAATATACTGATCAGAGCTGCTGGCTATGGCCTGCAGCACTGATCATATGGCAAAAATCCAGCAGGGCGGTTGTACAGAAGTCAATCAGTAGATCGACTTTTCTACAACCTCCCTGCCCATACAGGAATCGAAATTTGGCCGGTCCCTGCTGAACACACCTGGCTAAATTAAAATTGTGATTTTCCCAAATGGTTTTGGTCTTATTTATAGCTAGCCCTATGTGTTTTCTTTTGAATATTTGTATGACATTTCAGAAAAATAATTTGTCAGAGCACACAACAACTCCATCATTGATTTGACAAATTTTGAGCATAACCTCTTAAAAATTTAGTTGGACTGCCATGCCAGTGTTTCGAATTGTAATATTCAATTTGGATAAAGTCTGCTAGTGATATAATGTTTAATTATGCCGTGACCCTATTCTGCCTCTTTCTAAGCAGGATGGATTTGCTGGAAGACAACCAGAGTTATTCCAAAGCAGTTGTAATGGTTATAACAATGCAAAAGCAAAGCAAGAAGAGGACAGAAAAGTGAAGGATATGGAGCAAAGAGTGGTTGAAGAATCATGATTCATTTTCCTACATAGACCTAATATGCAAATGAAAGGATCATCCCCTCTGCTGAAATCCCCCCTCTCTTGCCCCCCATCCCCCAAATCCCCCCAGCTCAAACCCCCCCCCCCAAAAAAAAAATGCCCCCCCCCTCCCAGCACAAATCCTCTACCCCTTACATTTCCCCTAGTATTACACATCTCCCACCCACTTCAAATCCCCCCTGCCAGCACAAATTCCCCCCAAATTCTCGTTCCTAGCACAAATCTTCTTCCCCCCTCCCAACACAAATCCTCCTAAATCACCATTATTACCACCCCCCCCCAAATTCCCCTCCTAAAACAATACTTACCCCTTGCTGCCCCACAAATGCCCACTTCCAACACAAATCCCCTCCCCCTTAATCTCTTTGTGGTGCCCCTCCTTCTTCACATGATACCACAGTGCCCAGGGTAGCCGTCCCTTCTGCCCACCCCTTGTCCCGGCCTTGCTTCTAGGTGTAGGGGATCATGGGTCTCTCTCCCCGGCCTTGCCCAATGCAGTGCTGGGTGAGTGGCCAATCTTCAGTTTGAATGTTGCAGGGAGGACCTTAAAAAAAGTGTAGGTTCCATTCCAGGGAAAATCTTGTTCAGCTATATTTGGGTATCCAGAGCGCAAAGCAAGCAGCATGGGAATCAAATGGATGGAAAGTACATACTATGTGCTTACTAGCCAATAAATCTCTTAAAGCCTTTGCCCCCTCCCCCTTCCCCTGCAGCTAAAATCTTCTGGTGCTGCGGGCGTTAACACTATTCCCGGACCTGTCACAGGCACTCCTCAACTACAGCAACTATGCCCTCCCTTTCTGCTCTCCTCATCCATTCATAAATGCCATACTATAGCTTCCATCTATGAAAAGGGATGAATGGAGGAGGACCTTTCTTTTATCTGCCTGTCCTCCAATCATAAAGCAATTTTCTTTAACTGCTTAACTTACATATATGGTGACAAGGCGGCTCTGCTAGGCAGGATCACGTATCTTATACAGTGTATATATATGCACTTGGGTGACTAGGGTGGTGCCAAGCCAAAAACTGATCTTTAAATATAAAGGACAAAAATTTAATTCAGCAAGTGTGCTTTTAAAATAAAATCACAGTAAGGATCTAAATGTAACCTGTCATCGGCATCTTACAATCACCTGTACAGAAAGGCTGCAGTAGGAGACGAGGGTTCTTTACTGTTAGGGCTACAAGATTGTGGAATTGTCTACCACAAGAGGTGGTTTCTGCGGGAAGTATGGTGGCTCTTAGACTTACATCTCAAGGATCATGACATTAAGGGCTATGTGAGATGATTACAGCCACACACACACCTACACAGGTTGGATGGACTATTGTCTTTATTCAACCTCACCTACTATGTAACTATGTAACTATGAGAGAAAGAAGCAGCACAGGAAGCCAAGGAGCATGCTGATAGAAAAAAAAAAAAAATCAGAGTGACAGAGAGAAGAGCTCATTCTCCTTTCACTGTCCAGTCACAGGCTGGAGGCAGGTCCATGATAGCCAGGGCTCAGAGGAAGTGGGTGGAATTAGCCTGGCCATTAGACTGAGGATTAAATAGCCTGATCTCAATAGTGGTGTTCATTTGTTTAACCCATGATTAAGACAAATGACTGGGCCAAAAACGTTTTAAAGACTGTCTAGGGACACCCAATCAGAATGTCAAGGCGCACTAAATAAATGAAAATAAAAAAAGAACATAAAAAATATTAACCACTTGCCTACCGCCGCAAGTATGTAACATATACTGCGGAGCTCAGCCCTCTGCTGGCAAAGTGACGTACGGGTACGTCACTAGCTTGTGAGCCAATAGGGGGCGAGCGCGCACCGCCGGAGGCGCGCTTCCGCCCCCGCTCATTCACGGACACCCCTGCGCGAGTGACCGGTGGACCCGATGGCCGCCGGTCACTCGCGATCGTCAGTTACAGAGGGAGAAAGGCAGGCGGCTAATGTAAACAAAGCCGCCTGTCATTCTTCCCTGTGTAACAGCAGAGATCATACGGTCCTGCTATGTAGGATCGTAGATCTCTGCTGTTACATGTAAAGCCACATCCCTGCACAGTAAGAAGCACACCCCTAGGGACACACTTAACCCCTCCTTCCCCAATAAAGTTAACCCCTTCCCTGCCAGTGTAATTTTTACAGTAATAGTGCATATGTATGGCACTGATTACTGTAGTAATGTCACTGGTACCCTCAAAAGTGTCAAAAATGTCAGTCAAGGGTCCGATCTGTCCGCCGCAATGTCGCAGTCCCGCAAAAAAAATCGCAGATCCCCGCCATTACTCGTTAAAAGAAAAAACAACAAAAATCTTTCCCTTAGTAAACGCAATAACTTCTGCGCAAACCAATCAAAATACGCTTATTGCAATTTTTTTTACCAAACATATGTAGCAGAAAACAAATTGGCCAAAAATTTTAAAAAATTTTGATTTTTACATTTTTTTGGGGGGGAATTTCATATGAAAAATGTGAAAAATATTATTTATGCAAAATTGTCGCTTCTTTTTGTTTATAGCGCATGATCAAAAAATCGCAGAGGTGATCAAATACCACCAAAAGAAAGCTCTGTTTGTGGGAAAAAAAAGGACGTCAAATTAGATTAGGTACAGCGTCGCACGACCGCGCAATTGTCCGTTAAAGTCACGCAGTGCCGAATCGCAAAATAGGGCCTGGTCAGGAAGGGGGTAAAATCTTCCGGGGCTTAAGTGGTTAAAGGATGATAAAGAATAATGACTATAAGAGATGGGAAGGAGAAAAATTTAGAAAAAGGGCACACATGACAAGCAAAAACCGTTATAACATAGCAACAACGTATCTGTCATCCCCAAGCATCTAACCCCCCCCCCCCTTATAGGCAAGATATACACAGACTAGAACCTAAAAGCTATATATAGGAACATTGGGAATAGTGAGAAGAGACACCATTATTCATAATAGTGTGTAACATCCCACTCAAAGTTCAACCCCCTTGAGTAAACTTTTCAGGAGTTTGAATATCCAAAAATCTGTATTATCTTTTATTATTTTTTATGTTTATTTTTATTTATATAGTGGACCTTGACATTCTAATTGGGTGTTCCTAGACAGTCTTTAAAAAGTTTTTGGATGTTGTCACGGAGGGCCCAGTCATTTGTCTTAATCATGGGTTAAACAAATGAACATCACTATTGAGATCAGGCTATTTAGTTCTTGACTATGATGATATGTGTGTTAGATGGGAAGGGGGTGTTTGGGCACATATGTCGGCATTAATTATATACAGTAGTTTATATTGTGTAGCACCCTTATCAGCAGGGCCATGATTTTCAGCTGGGCTGTCATGGTTCCCAGGTGTGGCTGTTGAGACTGGGGAGTCTCCCCACTGTGCTCAATGAGAGGGCTCTCATTGGGCAGTGGAGGAAACCCAGCCAATGGCTCACCCAGGCTTGTATCCACCCCAGAAAAGCAGATTCTGCTGCACAGCATTCTGGGAGGGGGTATAAGTTTGAGGGGAGCACATGACGCAGCATCTTTGGCGGGAAGCAGAGTCCCAGGAGGGAGAGTACGGCCGTCTCTCCTCCTGTCAAGAGGAATCGGGTGTCCCAGGCGGCTTGCCTGAGGGGACAGAGGGCTGAGCTGTAGAGAGGATCCGGTGCAGAGGACCAGCGGAGCTGAGAGGGGTCGAGTTTCAGGAACTAATTCCCAGTCGTGAGTACTGCAAACTGCCCCTTGGGGTCTGCCTAGTGAGAGGCGACCACTCCGAAGAAGGTCAGAGGGATTCGGGAGCTAGCTAGCCGGTGCAGGAGCAAAGTAAAGGGGGTGCCAGTGTTAACCCTGAAGAGTAAAGGAGGTTCCAGCGGTTGGGCCCTGAAGTATTCAGTGTACAGTGTGCAGTGTACAGTGTTGAGAGTTGCAGCAGCAGTAGTGTTAAAAAGGCTACCTCAGTCAGGAAGGACTGGAGGGAGCAGTGTCATCTCACTTTTGTTAGATACTATATATATCTAAACCGCTGGCAACAAAAGTGAGTACACCTCCAAGTGAAAATGTCCAAATTGGGCCCAATTAGCCATTTTCCCTCCACAGTGTCATGTGACTCGTTGGTGTCACAAGGTCTCAGGTGTGAATGGGGAGCAGGTGGTAAATTTGGTGTTATCGCTCTCACTCTCTCATACTGGTCACTGAAATATCAACATGGCACCTCATGGCAAAGAGCTCTCTGAGGATCTGAAAAAAGAATTGCTGCTCTACATAAAGATGGCCTAGGCTATAAGAAGTTTGCCAAGACCATGAAGCTGAGCTGCAGCACGGTGGCCAAGATCATACAGCGGTTTAACAGGACAGGTTCCACTCAGAGCAGAACTCAAAGAAGTTGAGTGCATGTGCTCAGCGTCATATCCAGAGGTTGTCTTTGGGAAATAGACGTATGAGCAAATTTACACTGTTATACAAGCTGTACACTCACTACTTTACATTGTAGCAAAGTGTCATTTCTTCAGTGTTGTCACATGAAAAGATATAATAAAATATTTACAAAAATGTGAGGGGTGTACTCAATTTTGTGGGATACTGTGTATATATATATATATATATATATATATATATATATATATATATATATGTGTGTGTATGCTTTTATAGTATATATATATATATATATATATATATATATATTTTTTTTTTTTTTTTGATTTTTCTATAATGAGGAGGTCTTTTCTATGCCCACATATTTATACCCATTCAATGTATTCCCCGTTTTTACATCTTGTTTTATTTTTATTTCACCGTTCTATATATTTATATGTAAATGTATTGATATGACTTCATGAAAACTTAATGTTTTATGATCATGTTTGCACATCTTATCAATTATGTACTCACATTTTAGAATGATGTTTGTATTCAATCTTGGTTTCATTTACTTTTGTGTCTGTATTTTAACCAAGTGTATACCTGAACAGGACACAGCAGTTTAAAATCTCCTTTTTTCTTTATATGGCATATCTCCTTGATTGGGATTCATTTTTTAATTGGGATACTGGGCTGTTTTTGGCCCTATTTAGGTGACACACACATGGATGTGACTTTCGTTATGAGTAAGAAAATTTAATTTGTGAAACACGTCAACTGCTTCTTCCTGTCATCTGTCTTGTCCATGATGTTTGCAATATTATCAAGATACACAGTATCTCACAAAAGTGAGTACACCCCTCACATTTTTGTAAATATTTTATTCTATCTTTTCATGTGACAACACTGAAGAAATGACACTTTGCTACAATGTAAAGTAATGAGTGTACAGCTTGTATAACAGTGTAAATTTGCTGTCCCCTCAAAATACCTCAACGCACCGCCATTAATATCTAAACCGCTGGCAACAAAAGTGAGTACACCCCTCTATCAAAGATTTGTCGCTCTACATAAAGATGGCCTAGGCTATAAGAAGGTTGCCAAGACCCTGAAACTGAGCTGCAGCACAGTGATCAAGACCATACAGCGCTTTAACAGGACATGTTCCAGTCAGAACAGGCCTCACCATGGTCAACCAGAGAAGTTGAGTGCATGTGCTCAGCCTCATATTCAGGGGCTGTCTTTGGGAAATAGACGTATGAGTGCTGCCAGCATTGCTGCAGAGGTTGAAGGGGTGGGGGGTCAGCCTGTCAGTGCTCAGGCCATACACCACACACTGCATCAAATTGGTCTGCATGGCTGTCGTCCCAGAAGGAAGCCTCTTCTAAAGATGATGCACAAGAAAGACTGCAAACAGTTTGCTGAAGACAAACAGACTAAGGACATGGATTACAGGAACCATGTCCTGTGGTCTGATGAGACTGAGATAAATTTATTTGGTTCAGATGGTGTCAAGCGTGTGTGGAGCCCACCATGTGAGGAGTACAAAGACAAGTGTGTCTTGCTTACAGTCAAGTATGGTGGTGGGAGTGTCAGGGTCTGGGGCTGCATGAGTGCTGCCGACACTGGGGAGCTACAGTTCATTGAGAGAACCATGAATGCCAACATGTACTGTGACATACTGAAGCAGAGCATGATCCCCTCCATCCAGGGACTGGGCCGTAGGGTAGTATTCCAACATGATAATGACCCCAAACACACCTCCAAGACGACCACTGCCTTGCTAAAGAAGCTGAAGGTAAAGGTGATGGACTGGCCAAGCATGTCTCCAGACCTAAACCCTATTGAGCATCTGTGGGACATCCTCAAATGGAAGGTGGAGGAGTGCAAGGTCTCTAACATCCACCAGCTCCTTGATCTCATCATGGAGGAGTGGAAGAGGACTCCAGTGGCAACCTGTGAAGCTCTGGTGAACTCCATTTCCAAGAGGGTTAGGGCAGTGCTGGAAAATAATGGTGGCCATTTCCACTGTTATACAAGCTGTACACTCACTACTTTATAATGTAGCAAATTGTCATTTCTTCAGTGTTGCAACATGAAAATATGTAATAAAATATCTACAAAAATGTGAGGGGTGTACTCACTTTTGTGAGATACTGTACGTTTATTCAATAAAGTCTACTGTTTACCTTCTATGTCGGAGTGCAGTCGATACTTCTCTTGTGCTTGGATGTTGCTCAGACCGCGGACTAGACCTGCACCTGAACTCTGAAGATTTAATTATTTTCACCTGAGCGGCCATTTTCCGATTGCTCATTAGACTGAGGATGTCTAGAGGTGAAAAAGAAGAACTTGTGGGGGGCAGCTTTAGATTGAAGCTGAATATTGCTACAAAAACTGCTTTTTATTTTATCTGTTAATGGGCGATTTATTTTCAGATTGTTATTTCTGTCTGCTTTTAAGTTCATTGCTAAAGTGCACACACTTCAGAGCTAAAATTACTTGGAAGAGAATGATGAATATCCGTAACGTGCCATGCTATACATAGAAAATAAATGTAGAAGTAAGTGTTTTATGTCACCCACAGGTCAGATTTCCCTGCAGTTCCCAGTTATTCCAGCTACATTTTGTAATATGATACAATGCATTCTAAGAAAAACTCACTTAGTCCCATGATTTAGTGTAGAATATATAATGTCGGAGAGATACATGTTAACCACTTAAGCCCCGGAAGATTTTACCCCCTTCCAGACCGGGGGGTTTTTTGCGATTTTTTACTGCGTGACTTTAACGGACAATTGCGCGGTCGTGCGACGCTGTACCTAAAATAATTTGACGTCCTTTTTTTCCCGCAAACAGAACTTTCTTTTGGTGGTATTTGATCACCTGTGCGATTTTTTGATCATGCACTATAAACAAAAAAAGAGCACACATTTTGCAAAAATAACAATATTTTTCACATTTTTTTATATGAAATTCCCCCCCAAAAAAAATGTAAAAATCAAAATTTTTTAACATTTTCGGCCAATTTGTTTTATGCTACATATGTTTGGTAAAAAAAATTGCAAAAAGCGTATTTTGATTGGTTTGCGCAAAAGTTATCGCGTTTACTAACAAAGGGAAAGATTTTTGTAATTTTTGGTGTTTTTTTTTTAACGAGTAATGACGGCGACCTGCAATTTTTTTTGCGGTACTGCGACATTGCGGAGGACAGATCGGACCCTTGACTGACATTTTTGACACTTTTGGGGTTACCAGTGACATTACTGCAGTAATCAGTGCTATACATATGCACTGTTACTGTAAAAATTACACTGGCAGGGAAGGGGTTAACTGTATTGGAGAGGGAGGGGTTAAGTGTGTCCTAGGGGCGTGATTCTATCTGTGATGGGACATGTCTCCTATTGTAAAAACAGAGATCAACGGTTCTACATAGTAGAACCGTCTGATCTCCATTTTTACACAGGGCAGAATGACAG
This sequence comes from Pelophylax lessonae, assembly GCF_965119305.1. Lineage (NCBI taxonomy): Eukaryota > Metazoa > Chordata > Amphibia > Anura > Ranidae > Pelophylax > Pelophylax lessonae. The sequence continues at coordinate 526,371,074 of NC_138772.1, forward strand.
GCGGCTTGTTTACATTAGCCGCCCGCCTTTCTCCCTCTCTACCGACGATCGCAGTGTGACCGGCGGACATCGGGTCCGCCGGTCACACGCATGGACTCCTCAGTGAACGAGCCGGGGTGGGCGCGCGCCTCAGCGGACGCGCGCCCGCCCGCTATTGGCTCACAAGCCGGTGACAAGCTAGTGACATATATATACGTCACTTTGCCTGGCCGGGGCTGACCGCCGCAGTATATGTACTTGCGGCGGTCGGCAAGCGGTTAATGGAGGAAGGGGGGGGGTTCATGTGTAAGTAGAGAAAAAAGGAAAAAAAATATATTAAAGCTGAACTCTAGGATAAGCAAATATTATCTAAATCCATTTGTCAGGTGTATTCTTCTTGACGTGAGTGAATCTCGGTGTGAGTTGTGTATTTCTTCCAGATCTGTGCAGTTATCCAGTGTGAGACTTTTCCTTCCTGTAATAAAGACCGTTCACTGCTGCTCTCTCTCCTTGTGCATGGTGACTGGTCTGGTCTCCGCCCCTCCTGTAGTTTTCTGCAGGCAGCCTGCGGTGGGTGGAGCGTTTGGGCCCCTCCCACAGCTCTGCTCTCAAACAAAACTAACAGGGGTTATAACCCTCCCTTACTCTGTCCAAAATTACAAAAAAAATGCCTTTACTTCTACTTTATTATAGAACAGAGAAGTAAAAACCAATTAATAAATGCATTGTCAGCAGTGGCTGGCCCATGGTTAGCAGGTTATTGGGAGGCAATATGCTGACTCCTATATGTGTGTTTCACCCTGAAATCTCTCTGCACTGCAATGGCATCCATTGTGTCTCAGCCTCATTCATCTGTATGGGTGTGGTGGCAGATGGTATTGCCTGCTCAGTGCTGGGACAAGGTCATTTAGAGCCCAAGGCAAACATGATCCCAAACTGCACCCCCCCCCCCCCCCAAGATATATGAGCATTATGTGTCAGCAAAAATCCCCCCCAAAAAAACACTGAGCACTAATCCGCATGCCTATCCCCTAAGCATATATTCCCCCTCCAAGTACAAATCTGACCCCCTGCTGAAATCCCCACTCTCAGCACAAATCTTTGCCCCCCATCCCTTAAATCCCTCCAGCTCAAATGCCGCGCCCCCCCAAAAAAATTCACAACCTTTTAGCACAAATCCTCTACTTTTAAAATAGTCCCTTCTAGTACACATCTTCTTCCCTCCCCCCACTTCAAATGCCCCCCTCCCAACACAAATTCCCCCCAAATCCCTTTCTTAGCACGAATATTCTTCCCCCATCCCCGCTCCCAACACAAATCCCCCTAAATCACCACTGTTAGCACCCCCCCAAGTTTCCCCACATTGAACAATACTTACCCCCTGCTGCTCCCCTCCCACAATTTATTTGTGGCACCCTACCACATCACATGCTACCACAGTGCCCAGGGCACTTGTCCCTCTGGCCCATCCCTTGCCCAGGCCCTGCTAAACATGACATGCCCTGTCTGTTTTATTTTTTTTTGCTGCAAAGCACAGCTGTGGTAGTGTGTGTGGGTTTGTCCAGTAACAATTGTCTGGTTTTGGCAGTTGAGAAGAATTCAAATAAAACTGTTGCTGCATGACAGTGCCATGTTAAAGAGGCCTAAAAAAGTCCAGTGCAGAAACTTTGTCTGATGGTGCCAGTAATTAACCATAGACCTAATAACAAGGCTGCCATTTCTGTTCCCTCCCCCTTCCCTGATTTTGAGCATGGACTGGGACCCTCTGGATGCTCTCCTCCTGAGTTGCAGCCAGGGCCAGCGCTACCTGTAAGGCGACCTAGGGCGCAAATTAGCAGGGGGCTCTGGCATCCTGCACCCGGAATCAGTAATGGGTTAAAACCCCTTCAGCAACATGGGATAGGGGGTGGGAGAGCATATGGGGTGGGGGCGATTTTTATTTTGCCTAGGGGGGGCAAAAATCATTGCTCCGACCTTGGTTGCAGCCTTTGCTTGATCGTCCCATTTTGCGCCATTTATGCTCTGAAGTGCGCCTTGAGAGATTGTTGTTGGCTTCTATATCCCCATTTGTTGGATATTGTTTAATGCTGTAACTCTGTAAGTTTTAAAATGTTTATAGCAATCTCATTATACCTAATGAGATTATACATTATACCTAATGAGATAATACATAATACCTAATGTATTGATTATAGATGATTGCTTAATTTCTTTTTGCATTTCAGCAAACATTCTCTATTGCACCCCACGAACCCCTGAGGAAGCCTATACTGGAAAACGCATCAGGACAAGGCACCCTATCCCTTCTTCCCCTTGCGGAATGCATGATACCATATGATGTGATGTAATATATACAGATCAATTGCTTGGTTTGATATATGTTATATGAGGGGGAGGTAAAATACAAAAAGGTAATACCGCGCTAGTGCAAAAACAATAAAACAAAGTGAACTGCAACTATTTCATGAGATATACACAATACAGTAGATATAAGTTGCGCTAATAGTGACTATCCATAAAGAATAATTGATATAAAAAAAGTCCTTAAGTGATAAAATGAGGAATCATTGATGTGATAAACACAGCTATCCATCACCATAGGTAAGCTGAGATGACACCACCACCACCAAAGGCTGAAATGGTCTCTTGCCAATTCCTATTGATCCCGTATCAAGAGGTCAAAAACGCTTGTGGCTTAATAACCAGCCAGGGCCTTTATAAAGTCCAGGGTCCTCTTATATCTCCACACACCAATAATCAAATGGTAACATCATAGAGATACCCAAAAACATAAAGAGCTTCATAGTGTAAGATCGGTAACACCTTTATTTATTTCTAAAAAGATTGCATTTACATGGTAATAGGAAAACATCGCCTTTAAATTAAACACGCTGGCAAGCATATAAACACAGCATGTCCTATTGGAATCGCACTTACAGTGACGTCAGCACGCTGCTCACCCTATGCATTTCGTCATAGGATGACGTCTTCCGGGGTAAAGGCGGCGTGTTGAATCACCGCCATTTCTACAATACAAAGCTTAGCCAAGCTAAGCTCCTGAGGGGTGGTGCCATTCTCATGGGGGTTACATGAATAAATATGGTTTTCTGATTCTAAGTTTCTAAAGGGGTTTGATACTCCAAACATTTTAATGGATTTGTAATACTAAACATTTGTTTTAAAAATGCGATTAAGTTGGCGAGTTCTTCTGGCAGAATGATTCAACACCTTGAAAATTCCAAACTTTCTATTTAAATATTTATGTAGCCATAGATTAAATGTTGCCTATTTCACTGACAGGGGTATAGCCATTTTAATTATTTGGTAAGTTACTGCATTGGCTGTGAAAGAAATATGAGGGGGGGGGGGGGGGTTGTGTACCTCCCCTATTTATTATAAACATGTGTTCTCTTGTCTATACCTAAACTAGTCTATCAAAGCTCTGATAAGGTTACTGGAGGGTATACTAACAATGCTAGCTATAAAAATAAACACACTGCTTAACCACTTTACCACCGGAGGATTTTGCTGTCTTACGTCTGGGCCACTTTTTGCGATTCGGCGCTGTGCGACTTTAACTGACAATTGCGCGGTCGTGCGACGCCATACCCTAACGAAATTTATGTCCTTTTTTTCCCACAAACAGAGCTTTCTTTTGGTGGTATTTGATCACCTGTGCAATTTTTACTTTTTGTGCTATAAACAAAAAATATTTTTCACATTTTTTATATGAAATTCCCCCCCAAAAAATGTAAAAATCAAAATTTTTTTAAATTTTTGGACAATTTGTTTTCTGCTACCTATGTTTGGTAAAAAAAATTCACAATAAGCGTATTTTGATTGGTTTGCGCAAAAGTTATTGCGTTTACTAACAAAGGGAAAGATTTCTGTCATTTTTGGTGTTTTTTTTTTTAACGCGTAATGGCGGCGATCTGCTTTTTTTTTTTGCGGGACTGCGACATTGCGGCGGACAGATCGGACCCTTGACTGACATTTTTTACACTTTTGGGGGTACCAGTGACATTACTGCAGTAATCAGTGCTATATATATGCACTGTTACTGTAAAAATGACACTGGCAGGGAAGGGGTTAATTTTATTCGAGAGGGGGGGGTTAATGTATGCCTGGTGCTTACTGACGTGTGTGGGGGGAGGTGACTATGTGACACAAGGACAGATCCTATGCTGAACCCTGCAATCTGACCCTGCCTGTCACTTAGGAGATCCGCCCGCTTGGAGATCCGCCCGCAATCGCCGCTGCTCCTCCCCTGGCCCGACTCCCGCTGTGACTGAATACAGCGGGAGCGAGCCTTCGGCGGCGCGCGCGCGCCGCCGAGAAAGGGGAGTGTCTGACGACGTAGTACTACGTCGTCAGACGATAACGAGCCACTCTGCCGCAGTAATATTACTGCAGGCAGACGTAAAGTGGTTAAATAAGCAAGGATCTAATTTATTATAAATAAAGTAAAAATGCTAACATAAAACACTAAAAGGATACTACAGAGCATATAAGACAAAGCAATCAAATATAATACTTTACATATCCGTCCTCGGGGTTCGAAACCTTTCAGTTGGTCTCAAGCACACAAGAGGACAGAAAGGGCAGCACAAGAGCCATGGGAGCCAACAGCCAAGAGACAGAATTCTAGCTGGCGATTGCTTTCAAAAGTCCACTCAGACACCACTCACATAAACGCCCACTGTCTGCTTGTCCAATGACAGCTCATAAAATGCCCCCTTCCTAATCAAAAGGAAGTATCTCATCTTTCCAGGAAGCATGCTATATTCTCCCACTGGGGTGCCATCCATCCACGAATCACTGTTTTTGATTTGGGTCATCTTCCAATAACAGCTGAACTTTGATGTTGGTATCTGAGGCTCCTCTACCCTCATACCTCACAACAGGAGGCCTATGCGAGAACATCCTGTGAGGATTTGAATTCCCATTTATGAATCCTTGTCAGGAATATTCTGCTGGGTAACTTGCTCTGCCGGCATTCCAGGCAGGGTGCAATCAGGTTTCAACCATCCAGAAACATCTGATTAGAACACGTAAAACAACATGCTGCCTCCAAAAGGCTGTAAGTGCTGTGGGAGGGCACCCCTCAGAAAGAAGCACATGGGCACCTTGGTGGAGGAGGAGACCAAAATGTCTCCCAACTCTTTAGGTTGGCGCTATAAATATATAGTTTAAAACGGTAAAAAAAAAAAAGGGGGGGGGGGCTGTATTCTATTTAAAATGAGAATGTGGCTATTCCTATGTAATGATTGGAGCATTGTGACAGGTGTATCAATGGAGACTTGTAAAGTTACTGAAATGTCCATTTTAAGTTGAGTGTTACAAAAATTCAAATATCTACAAAAGGCTACATGCACATTGGTTTGGCTTTAGTGCATCAAGTCCCGGCGTTTGCAGGTGCAGCCTGCACAATTCCTGCATTCTGGGCATGTGTCCATGAAAGCATACTGCTGTAAATAAGAACATTGTACGGTACAGCACCCAGCCTCTGCGTTTTTATACAGGTGCATCTCATAAAATTAGAATATCACCCAAAAGTTAATTTGTTTCAGTAATTCAGCTCAAAAAGTGAAACTCATATATTTTATATAGATGCGTTACACACAGAGTGATATATTTCACATTTTTCTTTCTTTTAATGTTGATGATTATGGCTTACACCTAGTGAAAACCCAAAATTCTGTATCTCAGAAAATTAGACTAGTACAAAAGATCATAAAAAAAAAAAAAAAATGGATTTTTAATACAGAAATATGGACTTACTGAAAAGTATGTCCATGTACAGTATAGTATACACACTATACCAATATTTGGACAAAGCTCCTTTTGCATGAATTACTGCATCAATGCGACATGGCATGGAGGCGATCAGCCTGTGGCACTGCTGAGGTGTTATAGAAGCCCAGGTTGCTTTGATACCGGCCTTCAGCTTGTCTGCATTGTTGGGTCTGCTGTCTCCCATCTTCCTCTTGACAATACCCCACAGATTCTCTATGGGGTTTAGGAAAGGCAAGTTTTCTGGCCAATCAAGTATAGTGATACCATGATCAATAAACCAGGTATTGGTACTTTTGGCAGTGTGGGAAGGTGCCAAATCCTGCTGGAAAATGAAGTCAGCATCTCCATAAAGCTGGTCAGCAAAGGGAAGCATGAAGTGCTCTAGAATTTCCTTGTAGAGGGCTGCGCTGACTTTGGACATTTTAAAACACAGTGGACCGACACCAGCAGATTATATTGCTCCTCAAATCATCACAGACTGTAGAAAATGTTGCATTTCATTTGGAAATCAAGGTCCCAGAGTCTGGAGGGAGAGGCACAGAATCCAAGTTGCATGAGGTCCAATGTGAAGTTTCCACAGTCAGTGATGATTTGGGGAGCCATGTCATCTGCTGGTGTTGGTCCACTGTGTTTTATCAAGCCCTCTAGCAGGACATTCCAGAGCACTTCATACTTCCCTCTTCTGCCCAGCTTTAGGGAGATGCTGATTTCATTTTCAGCAGGACCTGGCACCTGCCCACACTGCCATAACTACCATTACCTGGTTTAATGATCATGGTATCACTGTGCTTGATTGGCCAGCAAACTCGCCTGACCTAAATCCCATAGAGAATCTGTGGGGTATTGTCAAGAGGAAGATAAGGGACATCAGATCCAACAATGCAGACAAGTTGAAGGTCGCTATCAAAGCAACCTGGGCTTCTATAACACCTCAGCAGTGCCACAGGCTGATCATCTTCACGCCACGCCGCATTGATGCAGTAATTCATGCAAAAGGAGCCCCAACCAAGTGTTGATATAGTGCATACTATACTGTACATGGACATACTTTTCAGTAAGCCAACATTTCTGTATTAAAAATCCTTTTTTTTTTTTATTGTCTTATGTAATATTCACATTTTCTGAGATACAGTAATCCCCCGCTCCATCGCGGTTCAGTTTTTGCGGTCCCGGTAATTCACGTTTTTTTTTGTAATGTTATTTTACTATATAAATCATTAAAAATGAAATATTTTTGTGTTTTCCATAGCTCTTGCTCTGTCTCTTAGTATCTTTTATGTGTTTAAATGAGTTTCTATTGTTTTAAAAATGTGTTTAAAGACCTTAAAATGCTTTTACACGTACAGCGACAGTAAAATAAACATGCCTACAATGCATTTTAATAGGGTTTTTCTATTTTGTGGAATTTCACTTTTCGCGGCTTGGTCCGGAACGTAACCCCCACAATGGAGGGGGGTTTACTGTATTGAGTTTTGGGTTCTCACTAGCTTTAAGCCATAATCTTCAAAATCAAAAGAAAGAAATGTTTGAAATATATCACTCTGTGTGTAACACATCTATATAAAATATATGTTTCACTTTTTGAATTGAATAACTTTTTCATGATATTCTGATTTTTTGAGATGCATTTGCATATCTATAATTTATGAGGCTGCTGGTAAAGGAGCTGGACGCTAAACGTGTGCCTCCTGAACACCCAAAAACACTGGGATTTGATGCACATAAGCCAAAACGCCCATATGTATGATGTCTTGTAATCAAAATGTATAAACATTTCATTGAAAGAGAGATTTTAAGCCAGTTTAATCATTTTCAAGTCTGATGAGACTTTTCAAATGATCTAATCATCTTTTAATACAACCACATCCCAATTATACAGCATGCCTACAATGGGCTTTATGTAAATCCCACACTGTTAGATTTTTGTGCTATGATTGTGACTTTGAATGTAGTCTGAATTGGAAATTATGTAAATGCTCACACATATATATATATATATATATATATATGTATATATGGGTTTCATTTGCAGCGACCTCCCGATAACATGTAAGATGTTGGATACATATCCCTATATACATATATATGAGTAAACGAGAACCCTGATTGCCACTACACGATCTCTGAACCACAGATGTGCCTTGGATTTTGTGTCCTGCCATAGTCTTCTTATCCTCTTAGTTATTGAAAAGGGTCAGTACAAAACCAATATTATATATGATATATACACATGTATTAACAAGAGATGTTATATCAAGATATTATTATCAAATTACTAATTATTGTTCTATTATACTTCACATCATCTGTAGAAATACCGGTCTGTCATGGTCTCTCTGGCCCTGAGGAAGCCAAGAGCGAAACGCGTCGGATTGCTGGGGACCTACATTGACCGCCCTCCACCTGAGACCTACCATCTATCCTATACAGGCTTTGGTTTTCCCTTCATGGGTTGTATTTCTACCTAATGACTCTGATGAAATTGATTTTAATTCCCCTTATATGTATTGTATTCATATTAACATGTGCATGATAGCCCATGTTTTTTAATTTGAACAAAATAAAATCTTAATTTTTTAATATGTTGGTTTTGATGTGATCCTTCTCCTCCCACCGGCCCGCAAAGCCCCACTTTTTTCTATCCCTCTATTTTTGTATACAATTAGGGGTATGGGCCTCACCTACACGGTACCTTATTTGTTTCCATAGGTGTAAATAAAGTAAATCACTGGATGGGGCAAAACCAATGTATGGATGAAGCAAGAAAAAGAGAACCTGCCCTAATGACACAATTTTACCCATAGATAGGCCCAATGATGATGGTCAAGAAACAATCCCTAGAGCCAGGATGTACATGTGTAGCATGGAAAGAAAAAAAAACCCCATGGAGTCCATAGATTAGAGCTGAAACAAACGTCAATGAAAGAAGTCCTCTTTATTGGATAAAAACATGTACAGTGCCACTTGCATGCAGGAAAAAGAACATCCACAGTGGATTAATAAAGAGGCAGTGCCTCAAAACAAGACTTAGACTGTTGTGCTTTCCAGCAGAGTCTCCAGTTCTAGTGATCTGATTGGAGAGATGTCACTTCCGGCCTTGACTGCCATTGGCCAGTGTCTCTTCCTGAGATACACAGCACATCGCTGTTCATCCATCTTCCCATTCTTTGATTTTACTGGTGGCCACAGGTGGCACACATGGTATTTCTCAAAGAGAACCTAGTCACATATGGGGCTGTGGTTTTGCTTTATTTCTTGGATGTAAATGGCCCTTTACATGTTTTTATCCAAAAAAGAGGATTTATTTCATTGACATTTATTCTAAGCTCTAATCTATGCACTCATTGGATTCTATAAATCTGTTTGGTTGGACCTTATGCCTTATCTGATTGTTGTGTCATCCAAAAACAATTAACTGGTTACCCATTGATTTTTTTAGTGACTTGCAACATGTACTATATATCCACACTGTGTTTGGCAAGGTTCTGCATACTTCTACACGGCTGAATACACTTATTTTGTGCAGAGGGCTAAATTTAGTTTAAACAGAAACATTTTTGTGGCTCAGCTCAGGAACGCCTACAGATTAAAAGGGAAAATGTTTGGGGCCCTGCTTGTAAAAGTTTAAAATCTAAAAAAAAGAAAAAGATTGGAGGACCAGCTCATGAAGGCCTACAGTCTGCATGGAAAAGGTCTGAGGGGTAATCAGAAAAGTTTACAGTTTAAAGGGAAAAGGCTTTGGAACCCTCACAGTGTGAGAATAAAAGGTTGGGACAACTCTCATGGAAACCTACAGTCTACAAGGGAAAGGTTTGTGGCCCAGCTCATAAAAGTTTACAGTTCACAAAGAAAAAGATTGGGGGACTTTTGTGTTCATGAAGTTCATAGTCTAACAGGGAAAAAGTTTCAATGCCCTGCTTATGAAAGCCTATAGTCTACAAGGAAAATGATTAGAGGCCCTACTGAAGAACTCATTGAAAAAGTGTTGTGGGCCTGATCAGAAATGCTTACAGTCTTAAGAGAAATAGTTTGAGGGGGCTCTGCTCATTAAGGCATACAGACTCCATGAAAAGGTTTGGGAGCCCTGCTCATGAAAGTTTACAGTCTACAAATAAAAAGATTGGGGGACCCTCTTATGAGGGATTGCAGTCTACAAGGGAAACATTTGGGGGTGATCAGGAATGTTTACAGTGTAAAGGATGTGCTGAAACTGGAAAGAGTCCAAAGAAGGGTCAACTGAGCTAATTAGAGGATTGGAGGACCTAAATTATGAGGAGCGTGTACAAGCACTCGATTTATTCTCCATAGAGAAGAGACGCCTGGGAGGGGACATGATAGCGATTTACAAATACCTCAATGGTGATCTCAGCATAGAAAAAAAACGATTCAGTCGCAAGGAGTGCAAGAGGACACGAGGCCATTCAATGCGATTAGAGGAGAAACGATTTAACCTCAGGCTATGCAAAGAGTTTTTTACAGTAAGGGCAATAAGATTGTGGAACTCGCTTCCACAAATGGTAACTGCGGGGAGTATGGCTACTTTTAAAAGACTCTTGGACATACATCTCCAAGATCAAAACACTCAGGGATATGGGAAATGAATATATCCACACACACCTACACAGGTTTAACTGGATGGACTATTGTCTTTATTCAACCTCAACTACTATGTAACTATGTAAAGAGAAAAGGTTCATTAATGAAACCTTGTAGTTTAAAAAAAAAAAAAAGATTTGGGGGACCTGCTCATGGAAGCCTACAGCCTAAATGGAAAATGTTTGGGAACCCTGCTCATGAACGTTTACAGTCTAAAAGGATTAGGTGCCCCACCAATGAAGGCCTACAGTCTACAAGGAAAAAGTTTTAGAGCGATGGATATAAAAGCCTACAGTCTTCAAAGAAAAGTTTGGTAGGCTCTGCACATTAAATCTACAAGGAAATGGTTTGGGGGTACCTTAACAGTCTGAAGGTAACAATTTTGGGGGCAACACATGAAAGCTCACAGTCTAATGGGGAAGGTTTAGAGGCCCTGCTCATGAAAGCCTACAGTCTACAAGAAAAATATTTGGGGCCCTACACACAAAAGCCTACAGTCTACAATGAAAATGATTGGGGACTCTGCTAAAGAAGGCCTACCATCTGCACAGAAAATGTGTTGAGGGCCCAATTAGGAAAGCTTACAGTTTTAAAAGGAAAAGGTTTGGGTGCTCTGCTCATGCAAGCTACAGAAATAGATTTGAGAATCATGCTCATGAAAGCTTACAGTCTAAATGTAAAAAGTTTTGGGGCCCAGGTCAGGAAAGCTCATATTGAATAAACAAATTGCGCAACCAATACAGCAGCAAAATAAGGGCGCAACAGGGTTAGGGAACAATGTGCCACATCCTAATATATATCGCACATTTGGGAAGAATTGAATGGACTTTATAGGCACAAATAGAGGTGAAGTAAAAAACTTTTTTATTGATTGACATATAAAAACAAGGGGAAATCCCCTAACACAGGGGGATACTTATTTATACATACAATATATACATAGAAAACACCGAAATGTACCTGAGCGATAAGGCATAAAAATACAACAATGGTAAAGTAAATGGTTGCATAACACATGAAACGTGGTGGTATAGGGATACTATACATTACATCCTACATGACTCAAAGACGATGCCATAATTGATGCTAAACGTCTTCTAGAGTGTAGTTGGTACAGCCCTAAAAATGAGGGATAGTTCATGTAGCCAGATGCATCCTATCCCTCATTTTTAGGGCTGTACCAACTACACTCTAGAGGACGTTTAGCGTCAATTTTGGCATCGTCTTCAAGTCATGTAGGATGTAATGTATAGTATCCCTATACCACCACGTTTCATGTGTTATGCAACCATTTACTTTACCATTGTTGTATTTTTATGCCTTATCGCTCAGGTACATTTTGGTGTTTTCTATGTATATATTGTATGTATAAATAAGTATCCCCCTGTGTTAGGGGTTTTCCCCTTGTTTTTATATGTCAATCAATAAAAAAGTTTTTTACTTCACCTCTATTTGTGCCTATAAAGTCCATTCAATTCTTCCCAAATGTCCCAGGAAAGCTCATAGTCTAAAGGGAAAAACTTTAGATGCCCCGCTGATGAAAACCTACAAAGAAAATTATTATGGGCCTTGTTGAAGAACACCTACAGTCTACAAGAAAAAGGTATTGGGAGCTTACTCGCCAAAGCTTACAGTCTAAATGGAAAAGGTTTGGGGGCCCAGGTCATAAAGTTCATAGTCCAAAAGGGAAAAAGTTTAGTTGTCCTGAAAAAGACCTGAAAGCATACAGCCTACAAGGAAAATGATTGGGGGCACTACTTAAATCGGAGTTCCACCCAAAAGTGGAACTTCCGCTTTAGGGAGTCCTGACCCCCTGACATGCCACATTTGGCATGTCATTTTTTTGGGGGGGGGAGCGGGTACCTAGTTTTGACAGGTACCCGCTCCCACTTCCGCTCGGAGCGCCGCGGCGCCCTGAACAGAAGTTCTCCTCTCCCCATCCCTCCCTGCAATTTTCTGGGACACGTCAGAGGTCCCAGAAGATTGCCGGCCAATCACGGCACGCAGCGCGACTCGCGCATGCGCAGTGGGTACCCCTGCTGTGAAGCCGCAAACTGTCACAGCCGGGTGCCCACAGCAGTGATGCCGCCGCCGAGGGAGAGGATCAAGGCTTCGGGCGGCCGCATCGCTGGACCGTTGGACAGGTGAGTGAATGGCTGGAACTCCGCTTTATGAAGACTTACAGTCTCCAGGGAAAAAGTGTCAGGGCCTGACCAGGAAAGGTTACAGTCTAAAGGGAAAAGATTTGGGGGCTCCACTCATGAAGGCTTACAGGCTACAAAGAAATGGTTTGGGGTCCTGCTCATGAAAGCTTAGAATTCTAAATGGAAAAGGTATGGAAACCATGCTCTTGAAAACTTACAGTCTAAATGGAAAAGGTTTGGGGGCCCTGCTCATGAAAACTTACAGTCTAAATGGAAAAGGTTTGGGGGCCCTGCTCATGAAAACTTACAGTCTAAATGGAAAAGGTTTGGGGGCCCTGCTCATGAAAACTTACAGTCTAAATGGAAAAGGTTTGGGGGCCCTGCTCCTGAAAACTTACAGTCTAAATGGAAAAGGTTTGGGGGCCCTGCTCATGAAAACTTACAGTCTAAATGGAAAAGGTTTGGGGGCCCTGCTCCTGAAAACTTACAGTCTAAATGGAAAAGGTTTGGGGGCCCTGCTCATGAAAACTTACAGTCTAAATGGAAAAGGTTTGGGGGCCCTGCTCCTGAAAACTTACAGTCTAAATGGAAAAGGTTTGGGGGCCCTGCTCATGAAAACTTACAGTCTAAATGGAAAAGGTTTGGGGGCCCTGCTCCTGAAAACTTACAGTCTAAATGGAAAAGGTTTGGGGGCCCTGCTCATGAAAACTTACAGTCTAAATGGAAAAGGTTTGGGGGCCCTGCTCCTGAAAACTTACAGTCTAAATTGAAAAGGTTCGGGGGCCCAGCTCCTGAAAACTTACAGTCTAAATGGAAAAGGTTTGGGGGTCCTGCTCATGAAAGCATATAGTCCAAAAGGAAAAGGTTCCGCTCATTAAAGCCACGGTCTGCAGGTAAAATAAATTAGAGCCCTACTCATAGAAACCTACAATCTAAAAGTAAATGATTTGGGGGAGAGGGAGGGGTTCTCATAAAATATTAGTCTTACAGGTAACAGGTAAGGGGGGCCTGCTTATGAGAGCTCACATCTCTCCCACACATTTTGCAGATTTCACAGATAAACTCGTCTTACCCATCAAACAGCGCATGGCGAAGAGGGCTCTGACATATACATAGCTTGCCATTGCTCATACAAGTTTTAAAAACTGTATTAAATATTGGCACGTCTATATATAACCTTCCATATGTCTAAAAATGTGAAGTTGTTTTCTTTTGATGTGTGAATAGAATCTTGGAATGAACATTGGATTTTCACATTCACTTCACAGCTCCAGATTTACATTTTCATGTTTCATATTGTTTTCTGTCAGAGGAACTCTGCTTTCCATAGGGAATGCTTGTCACCTCGCTGTAGCTGCACATGACCTTGGTGTAAAAAGCGCTTTGCTCACTTACAATGTTGTCTCAACGGTTTAAATCAATCTGTAACAGGTTTGAAGAGGGTTCCATGAAGTGCCATTGATCATTTAAACATGAACGCCAAGTAGATGTAAATTTAACACATGAATTTCTCAAAAAATAAACAGAATTATTGCCAGCATAAGTACCTACTTCTGCCTTTATATTAGCATCCTTTAATCATCTACAGAACAGGACTAGAGAAAGGAGGGGCTGTAATGGAACTGCGACCCACACTGTGCTTGTGGACTTCCGTCAGTATACGGCTTCCTTCAGTCTTGAACATAGATATTAAATATTCCAGCCACCCCCATACAAAGATAGCTGACAACTTAGCTTGTCCTGGAACCTTCTCTTTATTGAACAGTCACACAATTTATATACAGCATGGACATTCCCCTCCTTATCAGATTACCCCATGAGGTCAGGGGGTTGCCTGATTACATTATCATATGCAGATGAAATTGTATACCAGGGATCATCAAACTACGGCCCTCCAGCTGTTGTGGAACTACACATCTCATGAGGCATTGTAAAACTCTGACATTCATAGACATGACTAGGCATGATGGGAATTGTAGTTCCTGAACAACTGGAGGGCCATAGTTTGAGGGCCTCTGTTGTATACAGAAATAGAATTACCTGAACTGAATATCTAGCCATGTGGACAGAAACAATATGTGAGTTCATTACCAATTAACAATGGGACAGACAGGCTTAAACAGAATACACATCACACCTCAATACACAGACAATAGGAAAAGACCGCCATTGACAGACTGTCTGTCTCTGACATTGAAGTACAATTCACATTATCATAAGTGTAAACACAGAACCCATTTGAAGCAATCCAAACTATATTCTCAGTGTCCATTAAAGCGGATTTCCGGGCACAAAAAAGATTTTTTTTTTTTTGTGCCCCTCCGCTAGGTATGCCGCACCTGAAAAGGAATTGGATAGTTATTTTTTTTTTTTTGTTTACTCACCTTTTTATTGACGATCGTAAATACTCACCTATGACAGCTTCCTCCTCCAGCGCCGCGGCTCACCCCGTCACTTCCTGCCTCGCGATGATTCCTGGGAGCTAAACGTCATAGCTCCCAGGAATCAATGCGCCGCACCGGCCCCGCTCGTCATTTCCGGGCGACGCCGCATTCCCCTGCTAAACAGCTTCTGGGCATGCCCAGAAGCTGTTTAGGAATGCGGCGCCGCACCGGAAGTGACGAGAGGGGCCGGTGCAGTGCATTCTGGGACACGAAGACGCGGAAGAAGACGGAGAAGAGGACCGCGCCGGCTTCAGCTGCCCACAACCGAGATGGAAACGCTGTGGAAGAAAATTTCTAAGTAAGTATTTCTTCTAAAAGGTAAGTGCGAACCGGGACAGATCAGAGGCTAGCCATTGTGGAATGTGCTAGCCCTGACTGTCCCGGGGGTATGTTCATCCAAAAAACGTTTCTCTGCCCGGAACTCCGCTTTAAGTATATGTCTTTCACTCCCACTGACGGTGAGTACCGTCACAGGGGCATTCCTCTAAATCAGGGGTTCTCAATCTGTGGTCCTTGACCTCAAACCAGGAAATCACATTCCTGGGGTCGGGAACCCATTGATTGTGATCTGGCCTTGCAGACTCACCATCCCAGAGCATCAGAGTGCATGGAGCTGGTGCCAACAGCAGAGGAAGCCCGCGCCCTGCAGAGGGAGCAGGACTCGCACACAGTAAGCTAATACTTCCTCTGCAGCACCAACTCCTGTCCCAGGCGGATTGATACCAAGTGCAGTTCACCTCTTAGAAACTGGAAGAGGGAAAAAAGGACAGTGTATTAAACATTACATACATTGTGCTTTTGCAATAGGCATATTAGCACCTATAAAAGGATTAACAACTATTAGGCTGCTTTCACAGTGATCCTGCGGGTTAGTTTCACTGAGCCACACACTTTTATTATATCCTTTAGGGTTGGTGTGCTTTCAGAAATAACTTAACTGTATCTGAGCACCACAAACTGAAAATGCTATTTAATACATTTTTAATATTCAAAGTAAACGCACCAATCCATCCATGTCCCCATGCTTTATTTTGTTGAGAAATCACTTTAAACCCCCTAGCATTTTAAGCATGATTCATGTAGCGAATCTGTCTACCCTTAGCTCAGGCATGCAAGCAGGAAGGTTTACTTAACTGAGAAAACCCCTCCTCTAGATGAAAGAAAAAAAAAATTCCCTTGAAGACTCTTGGAATGTATGACATTAGTGTATGACCTAGGCCAGAAACCAGGAAGTACAATTTATGTTTTAGTGTGGTTGAAAATGCTGTACCCAATACAAGGTCCTTGCCTGTCAACTGTTAACTACCTGTACTCAAGTTACATTGTTGGTACCCAATGTCACTTTATCAAAGGGTGCAATGATGATCCTTTGTACCTGCATATATTTTTGTATTTGACTAAAATCTAATAATCTAATGATTGAAACAGAATCTCTAATTGTCTGGCTCAAAGAGAGCTGGAGACACCAGAAGATCTTGACATCCGAGGGTTATAATCAGCTCTGGCATTGACCAGCATATTCTGAAAAATACTTTTATAATCGAATGAAGCAATAGCAAGGGGATCTTTGTATTGCAGGTACATACATACATGTTCATACATACATGTACATACATGTTCTTCAGTAAGGAGTGAGCAGTACAATAGCAATATCACCAAATTTCTCTCCAAAACCGGGTAGACAGGGGCAGCAGTGCCTTAGACCAGGGATTTCCAAACTTTCCTTTAGACTTGGGGGGGGGGGGGAGCAGACTGTAGCCAGTGATAGTAGAAAATTCCCTAGCATCAGTGGGAGTGGATCATGTCTCAGGATTGATGGTCAGTGGGAGTATAAATTAAATAGAAACTATGGTCAATAGGAGGAAGAATACTGCCACTCTTTTGTATTAGTGGGAGGAATTATGCCTTATCATTGGTGTCAGTGGAAGGAAAACTGCCTAATCATTGTTGTCCATGGAAGAAATAGTGCCCCGATGTGGGTATCAGTGGGAAGCATTCGTGCCTCATACTAGTGGGAAGAACAGCTCCCCAACACCTGGATAAAGATAAGCAAAGGGCCTCATCTTACAGGATTACGTTTGGAGACCACTGCCTTACACAATTATATTTGGAGACCACTGCCTTACACAAATAAATTTGGATACCACTGCCTTACACGATTACGTTTGGAGACCATTGCCTTACACAATTACGTTTGGAAACCACTGCCTTACACAAATACGTTTGGAGACCACAGCCTTAAACCATTAAGTTTGGAGACCACTGCCTTACACCATTATGTTTGGAGACTACTGCCTTACACAATTACGTTTGGAGACCACTGCCTTACACAATTACGTTTGGAGACCACAGCCTTACACCATTACGTTTGGAGACCACTGCCTTACACCATTATGTTTGGAGACTATTGCCTTACACAATTATGTTTGGAGACCACTGCCTTACACAATTACGTTTAGAGACCATTGCCTTACACGATTATGTTTGGAGACCACAGCCTTACATGATTATGCTTGGAGACCACTGCCTTACACAATTTAGTTTTGGAGACCACTGCCTTACATGATTTAGAAAGCATAGAGAGAAGAAACACAAAGGCGCCTCTAAGTGCAGACTGTAGAAAATGTATTAAAAGTATACAGGTCCTTAAAAACTCAAATTTAGCATACGTGAATAAAGCCTGAATTAGGAGGGTAAGAAGTCCCTTTGTGAGTCCTGGATGATGGGTCTTTGTGCTTCCGGCAGGTAGATTTCTTTCCTCCTCTTCACTTCCTCCATGAGTATGGATGTGGAGCCAGCTTCCAGAGAGTGGGAGCAAAAACGAGGCCTGAACCGCACCTTGGACCGCAAACTGTGGCAGTGATGTCACAATAATGCGACGCGTTTTGGAGCATGCGCCATATGGCTTGGGCCAAAACAGCGCGCTCCTTTCTTAAGCTATAGTGGGACTCAAAGGAAGGTCCTCTATATATACACACGTCACGAGCCACCTTGTGGCTATCTATGTATACACACCGAAAACCTTCGTCTAATGGATATGAAATAGGATAACATACAAATTATTACTATTAAAAAACCTGAAAATAATTTTCTTGTTATATATATATATATATATATATATATATATATATATATATATATATATATATATATATATATTGTTATATAAAACTCATGTTTAGGGAAATGAATAAGTATACATATATATATATATAAAAATTGTGTTCAATAATTAATAAAAAAACTATCATTTTGAATAAATGTCTTCCTATATTTAAGGCAGAGGCTGCCATATCCCAAACGGCAATAGACGCAGGCATACCCTAAGTCTTGGACTAATACTCCCTTTATACTTTGCTGACCTCTAGTCATGAGAAATACGTATACATGACAGATACTCATTAAGGACCACACAGGACCAATTCTGGATCACTGTGGTGCCCACAGTCCTGCCGGTTACCATCAACTTTCTACACTATTTTCTTCCCCATTGAACCATATATATGGGAGATTTGGCATTTCTTCCTTCGGTTTTATACCGTTTTAACCAACAGACCAGCTATCCTTATAGAAGGACTCCCTTTGGTACTACTTAATGTATTGAACTCTGGTTGACCCCTGAAGAAGGGTGCTACACCCGAAACGCGTAGGGTCTGGTCCAGTTCTCTCCAACAAGGGTCCTTAGGAGTCTTCTGTACAGAAACTGGTCTGTTATTGCATGCATATTTTAACTCCATGTATATCCAGATTGTTGGGTATACACAAATGTTCAACGTGTATGTTTTTTGATTTTCTTTTTGTAATAAAATTGATATGTTTTTATATATATATATATTGTTTTTGTCAAAATTGCTTCAGTGCATTAGTGGCATATATAGTCCCAAACCATTGGGGGTACCCCTCTTTTTTGTATTCCTATATTTATATCATAATCCCTCCTTTTCCCATCTCAAATATTCTTTCTTTCCATTTTCTTATTCCCATTTTTTTTAATATTAATATTTTCGGAATTATTTTTATTAATAATTATTAATAATTTGTATGTTAGCCTATTTCATATCCATTAGATGAAGGTTTTCGGTGTGTATACATAGATAGCCACTAGGTAGCGCCTGTCGTGTGTGTGTATATATATATATATATATTTATGCATATGTATATATATGTATATATATATATATATATATATATATATATATATATATATATATAGAAGACCTTCCTTTGAGTCCCACTATAGCTTGAGAAAGGAGCGTGCTGTTTTGGCCCAAGCCATAGGCGCTTGCTCCAAAACGCGTCTCATTATTGTGACGTCACTGATGCTGTTTGCGGTCCAAGGTGAGGTTCAGGCCTCGTTTTCTCTCCCACTCTCCAGAAGCCGGCTCCACATCCATACTCACAGAGGAAGCGAAGAGGAGGAAACAAGTCTACCTGTTGGAAGCACAAAGACCCATTGTTCAGGACTGACAAAGGTTCTTCTTACCCTCCCAATTCAGGCTTTATTCACATATGCTAAATGTGAGTTTTTAAGGACCTGTATACTTTTATTAAATTTTCTACAGTCTGCACTTAGAGGCGCCTCTGTGTTTCTTCTCTCTTTGCATATTTTGGGAATATTGCTTTAGTCATTCCCCCCACCTGCTGATGGCTGCCTAGAAGACATGTGGACTCACTTTCTTATGGTGCCCCCAATACTTCAAGACACTGTAAGTTCAGAATAGACTTAACACAGCATATGAACTAGCGTCAATTCATTTATAATTGTATTGATTTAGAAAGCATGACTACTGGGAAAAGTCCTGATGAAGGGTGAGTGTTGGTGCCTTCAAAATGAATTGCTGTTTTATGTTTTCTTGCTATAAGCAAACACCTAATATTAAAAGATTTTGGACTCTTTAGATCTTTGGATCTCACATTAGACATTTCACATGCAGATCTTAAAAATGAGGGTCTCCTAGATAAGGGGTTACCTGATTCTTTTGAGAGAAGCCTCTTTCAAGCTACTGTGCTTCATGTGAACCCGATTGACTTAACCATGTATTCTTCAACCATGAGCTACTGATAAACCGAACCCTCCGATTTACAGTGCATATTCCAGCAATAAAAAACTGACAGGGGTTATACCATTTCCCCATTCTATTTAAACTAGAAAAAAAAAAAAATTTGGACCACTTGTAAAATTTTATCATTACTGAAAGCAGAAAATTAACCACACTCCATTTTCCTGACCTCTCACCTTTTAACCTTTGAACAAAGTGGACATATCTATCAAAATGTGTTTTAATTAATTGTGACCTCCACAGCATGTAATGCAAAAATCTATTCTTCCTGACCAGTCAATGATTATGGGTGTCAGGTAACATGGAAAAATAGATGATGAACGCATCTGGTCCTTGGAGAGTTCAGAAAACCTTTTAACGCAGAAATACTACAGAGCAGTGAAAAATGCAACAATACCATGTAATATACAGTAGACTGTAGCAGCCAATCAAATTTTACCTTACCTAAATTTAGGCCGGGTCAACCTGGTCTTTGGGGTCTGTCTGTCTTACTTATTCTCTCTCTCTTTTTCCCTCTCTACTGAATATATGCTGCAGTTCATAACTTGCACTGAACAATGCATATATTTCTCTAGCACATTCTCCAGCTAGTCAGCATAAAACATTATCCTTAAACTATTTAAACTGTTGCTATATATTATGCATTAACAATTAAAATAATTGTACATTTTTTACACACTTTTTTTTTTTTTTTAATAATAACATACAGAAATATATAACAGATGCTGGACCAGCGCTATTAAAACCACAGTGTGAGGGGAAAATTATAAAAATGAATGTAAACAATAGATATAAAAGCAGATATAGAGAATCAAAAAATATTGATAAAAACACAATAATGATAAATGTTTCAGGTGTATATAGATACAAAGTCCACGGAGTAGAGTCTATGTAGAGATGGATGGCTGGGTGGCTGCCAGCTCTATCAGAGTTAGGAGGAGACTCTGTGCATGGTATATAAATAAAAGAGAGAGAACAGAGCAGCGCCACCTGAGTGTAGTATTAAAACAATACTTTATTGGCATAAAAGGTAATGCACTCACATGAGTGATAGGAAAGCAGGCTTTGCTGCAAGTCATCCGATCCACTGCAGGGGAGGCAGGAGAGGTGTAGACAGCCCTGGGTCCTGGCTGTGTCAGTGGCTTCTGGCACTTCCTGGTGTCCTGTCGGCGTCACAGCTTCTCCCTCATCACATTCGGTGGAAGCGGGGTGGTGCTAGCGTTCGAGGCATGCATGCCCCTTCGTCAGGCATCCTAACCACTTAAGCCCCAGCCCTATTTCGGACACTTTTTGTTCACGCGTTAAAACCAGTATTTTTTCCTAGAAAACTACTTAGAACCCCCAAACATTATATATATATATATATTTTTAGCAAAGACTCTGGAGAATAAAATGTCGGTCATTGCAATATTTTTTATCACGCGGTATTTGCGCAGCGGTCTTTAAAGCGCCATTTTTTTGGAAAAATTTTGAAAAATCATATTTCACTAATTTTAAAAAATACTAAACAGTAAAGTTAGCCCATTTTTTTTTGTATATTGTGAAAGAACATGTCACGCCGAGTAAATAGATACCCAACATGTTACGGTTTAAAATTGCGCTCCCCCCCGTGGGATCGCGACAAACTACGGTCAATAGAGATCTCAATCTGCGACGCTTTACATTTATTTAACGGTTACCAGTTTAGAGTTAGAGTGTAGCTCTTTTTTTTTTAAATTATTGCTCACGCTCTGGCGATCGCGGCGATACCTCACATGTGTGGTTTGAACAGCGATTTCATTTGCGGCTCGACTTCCGTATACGTTTTTTTTGTGCGCGAGCTAACGGTGACGGGGGCGGCTAAATTTTTTTTTTTTTTGCCATTTATTTTATTTATTTTTTTAACTTTATTAAAGTTTAAAAAAAAAAAAAAATCTGATCACTTTTATTGCTGTCACAAGGGATGTTTACATTGCTTGTGACAGCAATAAAAGTGATCAGATTTTTGTAGTGACAGGTACACTTTATGGAGGGATCGAGGGTCTAAAAGACCCCAAACCTCTCCACTACACTTCCCTGTATGCAAAACGCAGAAAACGGCATTTTTGCATACAGCCGTTTTTCAAATTTGCCGCCTTTTGCAGCACAGTAACCCGGACGTGACGTCATCGACGCCGCCTCCGGGTTACGTCATCGAAGACCCGATCAAAGCCGTTTCCGGCATTCATCGGGACTCCATCCAGCCGGCGGACTTGCCGGCTGGGTGCTCGAGGCTCCCGGTGGGTCGGGAGCCCCGAGCAAAGCCACGGGAGGCGGCGGGAGGGGGGGGGATGTCCCCTCCCGCCCCCCGGGTACCGATCGAGCGGCTCCCGAGCCACATTGGTCGGTACCGACGGAAAGCCGTCGGCTTCAAACCACGGTACCGGGATGATGCCTCAAGCTAGAGGCATCATCCGGGTACACTACCACAAAGTTTACTGACGTAGCCCTACGTTAGTATGCGGTAAGTGGCTAATCAGGAACACTGACCACAATCACACATTATTTTTCTTAACCACTTAAAGAGGAGCTACGCCTGGGGAAAAAAAAAATTCAAATACTGTAGCTGCTGACTTTTAATATATATTTACCTGTCCAGGGAGCCTGCGATATCGGCACCCCAGCCGATTTTCAGATCGGCTGTAAGGTGCTGCCGCTGCCATTTGTCATAAGGGACTGCACATGCGCAAAGCCCACTGCGCTTTCCAATTGGCCCAGCGGCGGAGGAAGGAAAAGGGGGGCCGAACTTCTCCCGGAAGTGGGGAAGGGTGCCTATCAAAAACAGGTCCCTGTTCCCCCCTGAAAGGTGCCGAATGTGTCACTGGAGGAGGGTGGGGGGAAGCATATTTTGGGTGGAAGTCCGCTTTCAATACTGGCCACTTTCACTCCCTTTCTGCCCAGGCCAATTTTCAGCTTTCAGCGCTGTCACACTTTGAATGGCAATTGCATGATCATGCAACACTCTACCCATAAGACATTTCTTAGTATTTTTTCCTCACAAATAGAGCTTTTTTTTGGTGGTGTTTAAAGTTTTTAACTGGATTTTTTAAACTTTTGCTAAATAAATAAAAAAAAAGACCAAACATTTTGAAAAAAAAAAAAAAAAAAACGCATTTCTCTGTGTCTGTTATAACATTTTGCAAACAAATAATCTTTCTTCATAAATTTAGGCCAAAATGTATTCTGCTACATTTTTTTGGGTGAAAATGCTCTAAATCAGTGTATATTGTTAATCTGTAGGAAAGTTAAAGAGTCTACAAACTATGATATATATCTGAAAATCGATTAATCCTGATATACTGACAGCTCATTTCCTGAGGCACAAAAACACCAGGACAGTACAAATATTCCCCAAATAACCCATTTTTGGAAATTAGACAGCTCAGGGTATTTAGTAAGAGGCATGGCCAATTTTTTGAAGTTGTAACTTTTTTGTCACACTTTTTCTGAAAATTAAGAAATGAAAAAAACATTTTTTTAACCCCCCACCCTTTTTTTCTTTTTTTTTTCCACACATACTGTCACCAGTGCAGTGCAGTGCTATCATAAAATTGGTATGGTGGTGGTCAGGAACACTGACTGGTGACAGTATGTAAAAAAAAAAAAAAAAAAAAAGTAATTTTTTTCAGGTTATTTTTTTTATTACATTTTTTTCTTTTTTCTTTTTTGTGATTCTTTTTTTTTTTTTTTAACACACTGTGAACCCAGCAGTACAGTGTTACTATATTAACACTGTACTACTCTGGGGAAGTGATCAGGATTATTTTTATACACATTTTGATTCTTAACCTTCCTAGCGGTATTCCCGAGTGTGACTCGGGGTAAGATTTTAGAGCCAAAAGCGGTAACCCCGAGCCACACTCGGGGTAGCGCTAGGAAGATCGCTGGATCTTGGTAGAGGTTTTACTTACCTTTTCTCCGGGATCCAGCGAAGAACACGGGCGGTATGCGGCGGTGGAGCTTCCTCCCGATGGTCTGCGAGCCCCGGCTTCCGTCTCCGGCGACGTGACGTCCGCCGGGGGGGGTGGAACCGGCAGCAAATTCAAATGTAAAACACACCAAACACACTGATACAATGCAAAATAAAATAAAATCACATTACATTGCCCCCCAGTGCCCTTTCCTGCAGTTTTACTGTACTTTTTATGTATGTATATATGTGTATATGTATATATATATATATATATATATATATATAGATATATATATATATATATATATATATATATATATATATATATATATATATACTGTATATATATATATATATATATATATATATATATATATATATACATATACATAATTCTTGTGAATGAGCAGCCCAAACCAACTGTATACATATATATATATAATAAATGTATACAGTTGGTTTGGGCTGCTCATTCACAAGAATTGCATGCAAAATAATGGTACCACTTTCAGCACCTAAAATCCAAAAGAATCATACCGCCAGGGAGGTTAATACCAGTGAATTTCACGGGTATAAGCAACCATTTTTACTGAATGAAACTGATTAATTCAGTGTGTTTTGTTGTGGTTAGCTTTGATTGATTACATTTAATCACGTGGTACAGATGGGCTGTGATTAGCCCAGCCTGTATAATGTGATCAGTGTGGCCAATCACAGCTAGCTGCACAATTGTACACAATGGAGGGCATGAAAGGAAGCCATTCATCACAATTGTCATGTGATCTGCTGTGATTGGTCACAGCTATCACATGGTACTGGCAATGAGCCAGTACACTGACCAGTCATCGGCTGTGACAGATCGCGCCATGCCCTAGGCGCGGTCCTGGAGGACATCATGTGACATCCACCCAGATCAATGAATTTCTGGCTCAGCTGTCAATTGACTATAGGCTGGCAGAAAGTTGTTAAAAAAAACACTAACAGACAAATAAATACCCCCCCCCCCCCCCAAATCTGTAAAAAGTAAAAGTGATTTTGGCCCTTTTTTATGTGTAGGAAGTCTTTAGAACCCATGTTAGGTTTTCTTGTTGTGTGTCCTTTCCTGGAATTGCAAAATGTAGTGAGAGGAAATCTCTCCAATGTGAGTCGAAATTCACTCCTAGTGGTGATTGTAACAGCTGCCCCAATTTGAAGATTTACCCTCACTTTCTGTTTCAGTCAAAAATGTAAAATTTGAACTTGCCATCTCTTTCTGTGACAATGGTCATCATCAGGACAAATGTAGAGGGTAAATCACCTAAGTGGGGATGCACATGTCAATAAAAGGCTTTAAAGTGAAAATAGAAAAATGAAAAGGGGGGTTCTACCGTATTTTTCGGACCATAAGGCGCACCGAATTATAAGGTGCAGTATCAGTTAACAGTACATTTTTAAACTATTTTCATATATAAGGTGCACCGGATTATAAGACGCACTTTTTTTGTGCAACGTTGATCCGCACGGGGTTTACTGGCAGGTGCTCGATTTGCAAACATTTTTCATGGATTGGCGTAGCCTTTAAACGCAGCCTAAAAAGAATCAAAACACGAAAAAAAATACAGAGAAAAATCACTCACTTTTATTAAACTTTTAATAAGCTTTATTTTACAGTCGGTTCTATTCATCTTCCATGAAACCTTCGAACTCTTCATCCTCCGTATCGGAGTTCATCAATCAATGTGAAACAGAAATTGTTTTGAGATCCCTTCAATACTCAAGATTCATATATAAGGCGCTTTGGATTATAAGGCACACTGCTGGTTTTTGATCAAATTTTAGGATTTCCAGTGCACCTTATAGTCCGAAAAATACGGTAATCTTTCACTGCTTTATCCAAAAATAAAAAGAGAGAAACATATTAGGCCAATTGTATATATGAGGACTGTACTGAAAGTAATGCTAATTGGGCAAATTTGTTTTTAAATTAATTTACATAGGTCATTCAAATTTCACATGTTGATAGAAGGATGGATGTAGAAGTTTAACCGATTGCCGACTGCCGCAAGTACATTTACTGCGGCGGTCAGCCCCGGCCAGGCAGAGTGACATAGGGGTACGTCACTCGCCTGTCACTGACTTGTGAGCCAATAGCGGGCGGGCGCGCACCCGCCGAGGCGCGCGCCCGCCCCGGCTCGTTCACTTACAAGTCAGTGCGTGTGACCGGCGGACCCGATCGTACGCCGGTCACTCACGATCGCTCCGGTGAAGGGAGAAAGGCAGGCGGCTAATGTAAACAAGCCGCCTGTCATTCTCCCTGGTGTAAAAATGGAGATCAGACGGTTCTACTATGTAGGACCGTTGATCTCTGTTTTTACAATAGTAGCCATGTCCCTTTACAGTTAGAAGCACGCCCCTAGGACACACTTAACCCCTCCCTCTCCAATACAGTTAACCCCTTCCCTGCCAGTGTCATTTTTGCAGTAACAGTGCATATGTATAGCACTGATTACTGCAGTAATGTCACTGGTAACCCCAAAAGTGTCGAAAATGTCAGTCAAGGGTCCGATCTGTCCGCCGAAATGTCGCAGTCTCGCAAAAAAAATCGCAGATCGCCGCCATTACTCGTTAAAAAAAAAAAACACCAAAAATGACAAACATCTTTCCCTTTGTTAGTAAACACGATAACTTTTGCGCAAACCAATCAAAATACGCTTTTTGCGATTTTTTTTACCAAACATATGTAGCATAAAACAAATTGGCCGAAAATGTTAAAAAATTTTGATTTTTACATTTTTTTTGGGGAATTTCATATAAAAAAATGTGAAAAATATTGTTATTTTTGCAAAATTTACGCTCTTTTTTTGTTTATAGCGCATGATCAACAAAAATCGCATAGGTGATCAAATACCACCAAAAGAAAGCTCTGTTTGTGGGTAAAAAAGGACGTCAAATTAGTTTAGGTACAGCGCCGCACGACCCTCGCAATTGTCCGTTAAAGTCACGCAGTAAAAAATCGCAAAAAAACCCCTGGTCAGGAAGGGGGTAAAATCTTCTGGGGCTTAAGTGGTTAAAGAAGAGGAAACCAGCATTATAGACAAACCAAGCAGTGGGGGACCATCAACTGTGACCACTTCTGCAAGAGGAATTGATCTGCGTGGACAGACAGATCAGAATCTGAATTGAGCTTGTTCGTTGCACAACTGGACTGTGGTTACAATGTCATACAGAAGATCTTGGAAGAACTGCAGGGGTCTCCAAACTATGGCCCTCCAGTTGTTAAGGAACTACAACTCCCATCATGCCTAGTCATGTCTGTGAATGTCAGAGTTTTACAATGCTTCATAGGACGTGTAGTCCCGCAACAGCTGGAGGGCCATAGTTTGGAGATCTCTGATCTAGGGTATCAAAAAGCGTGTGCAAAGTGGGTACCTCGGCAGTTGAAACCAGATTTGAAGGAGAGAAGGGAGAAAGATAAATACTCCCCCAAAATAGTGAAAAGTATAAAACTGTTTTTGCCCTTTTTTTTCATGTGTAGCCAATAATTAAGTTCGTTTTTTTGTTGTGTCTCCTTTCCTGGAATTGTAACAATCATGCAAGTCCAGTTGTACAGCAAGCTCACAGATACAGAAGATGATGGAAGACCCAGGGTATCAAAACGTGTGTGCAAAGTGGGTACCTTGGCAGTTGACACCAGATTTGAATGAGAGAAGGTAGAAAGATGCTTTGATCTGCTGAAAGCATTTGAAGCCAGTTTTTTGCTGATCTGGTGACAAGGGATGAAACGTGCGTGTATCTTTATGATGATCTGGAAATGAAGAATAAGTCCATGGAATGGTGTCACACCTCTTACCTAAGACCTAAGAAGTGCAGGAGCCAGCGGTCAGCACAGAAAGCCATGGTGACTGTTTTTTGGGGAGGACAAGGGCGCCATTCCCCTTGATTTTCTGAAACGTGGCAGTACCGTAAGTGAGAAGTACATTGAGACACTTAAAGTGTTACTTAACCCAGGACCCCGCATTCACTATATCTGGTCTCCCACCGAACTTGGAAATGCAATAGTTTTAGTAAAAATAACCTGCTCAATACCTTTTCTTTTTTTTTTTTCATTACGTTTTTATTGAAAAGGTTTTCAAGGTACAACATTGGTATTACATAACATGGCAGATAAAGATAAAGATTCACAAAATAGGGTTACATACAATTGGTACAATGATGCATTGTGTACACTGAGCTTACACCACGGTAGGGTAGGAATGGTGCGGTAATTTGCATCCGCACACAGGGGTATAAGTTGAGAGAGGAGATATGTAAAGGGAGGGGAGGGAGGGGGAGTAGAAAGAAGGAGAGGAGGATGGGAAGAGGAGACGGGAAGGAAGGAGAAGGGGAAGGAGTGGAAGAGGAGAGAAGGAAGATGGGAGAGGAGGGAGGTAGAAGGGAGTGGAGGAAGGTAAGAAGCGGAGGGGAAGGGGGGAGGAGGGGAGATAGGGGGGAGAGGGAATAGAGGAGAGTAGGGGGGAGGAGAACATAGAAAGAAGAGTGGATAGGGAGAGGAGTGGAAGAAGAGAGGAGGAGGAGAGGTGGGGGGGGGGAGACGGAGGGAGGTAGAAGAGAGAAGGAAAGTAGAGGAAGAGAGAGAAATAGAGAGAGGTATAAGAAAAGGAGGGGAAGGCAGGAGAGGGAAGAAAATAGAGGAAAGGAGAGGGAGAAAGCAGGGGGGAAGGAAGGAAGAGATAGCAAGGGGGGGAGGAGGGATAGAAGGAGGGTAGAAGGGGGGGAGGTAGAGGAGGAAGAAGGAAGAGGGAAGACAAGGAGGAGAAGGAGGGGGGGGGGGGAAAGAGGAAAACACATTGAAAATGCTGGTGTAGATGGGTGAGTATCTCTATATAGCAACCTCTAATGAATCACATCAGGTAAAACAAGGTAAATAAAACCTAACACAACTAATAGTAAAGAGAACTAAGGGAAAAGAAGAACAGGTCAGCATAAATGAAGTGGAAAGGTTAATTACTCAATATCTTTTCTCATCAGCAGTATATAGCAGTCGTATGACTTTTATCAGTGTCTGGTTAAAGCTTGTAGGAGGAGTTTTAATACTGCACTGGCTGTCCTTTAAGGATGCAGGACCCCTGACCCTCTGTCTGGATAGTGCTGATTGGCCCTGTGCTGATCACATGCACTCTCCACAAAAACAAAAACATAAAAAAACACTTTCTTGGAATGCACACCAAACTGAGCATGTGCAGCCTGACTCCTAATGCTCTGTTCTATTATGAGATGGGTTAGAGTCAGTTAAATAAGAGGAGGATTGGAGAAGAAAGGATCACACAGCCTTTTTACACAATGCAAACGATTAACCCCTTAGGTTCCACAGTGAGTATAACAAGCATGCTTTACTGCCTATACAGTTTGACTTTACTGTAGAGGGTTTAGTAACACTTTAAGAAGCTTGGAGAAGCCATTAAGAGCAAGCAACCGAAAAACAATCTGAAAAGGATTCACCATGACAATGCGCACACACATCTTTGGCAACAAATAAAGCAATCGGCAAATTTGGCTGGTCATTGGTACCCCATCCACTGTACAGCCCAGATTTAGTGCCCTCACACTTCAACTTGTTCGGTCCAATGAAGGACAGTCTTCAGGGACAACTATTTCAAGACACAGACGAGGTGAAAGTGACTGTGAAGAAGTGGGTAGCTGAATTTGTTTCAAAGAGGATTCAAGAGTTGGGTTCAATGGTAATGCAAATGCATTACTTTTGATGGAAACTATGTTGAGTGGGACCTATGCAACTTAATCAAAATGTTATGCCCATGTCGTTACAGCCCTTGTATTGTTATGTTACGACTGCCATCCAGATTGTGCTGTCATCCCACTCTAGTGAGCTGGTGCGCTATACTTCGAGAGTTTAGAAGTGTCAACAAAGGATAAAATTGTTTAGTGTTTATTGAAAAAATACCCATGGCTGTCTGACCACGCAGCTAGCAAGATGATGGCTTGCTTTGCCCACTTGCCTGGAACAATTTAGCAGACACACCGCTTCCTATTGCATTCCCTGCATTCCTTATGAAGAGGCTGACTTCGGCTAGCTGCATTTTCAGGTGCTATGCATGGGTGGTGCCCTGTCTGGGTTAGAGAGCAGCTAGGAAGATGGGACAAGGTACTACACGTACCTTGTCCACAGGGGAACAGAACACATTAATAAAAATTGAAGTGAGACTTTTTCTTTAAATGGGCTTTATCATTATATTTCATTAGGCTGCAAACATCTCCGGGTTCTTAAAACATGTCTCTTTGTAGTGTTTCATGATTGGTATCCGGAGACAGCCAGGGCACAGGAGACATGCTAGGTGCATCAAAACTGTATACAGTATTTCACATCTAACAAAACTAAGATGTTTTCTGCCCCACCACCACCTAAAGTGAACCTGTGCTTTGCCCAATTTAAAGCCTTTTCCCCTTGCAACCTATACTTACCCCTTTTCACTCCCCTGCCATGTCAAATAGTCGGCAGACCTGCCCTCTGAAAGCATGCATGGGCTTGGGGACTTCTGGTGAGCTCTACAACTAGGAGGTAAACTACTGAGGAGTCTTATGGACCCCTTTATCGGTTCACAAGCAGACTGATTTTCCTGATAGAGCAGGTTGGTTAACATCTAATTGCCAAGGATCGGTCAAACCCAATGAATATCTTTTCTCATCACTAATAGCCGTGGCTTCTACATCCCTATAAAAGCCCCTGACACAACCTACTCCCATCCTCAATTGTACACACACAGCCTCTACTTGTAAAGGTCATCTGCCCTGTCCCATCCCTTGTTTCTTGATGCCATGGCTGGGATACAGAGCTGAACTGGAGCTAAGCACAGTATAGAGGACAGGCAGCATACACAGGAGGAGTGCACATGCAGCAAGTGACCAGAGGTGGCAATAGTGAGTATCACATGAGCTCAATGACAGAAACAAGTGGCAGCAGACATGAAAACACTGTACCTGGGGGCAGCTGCCCCTTGCACCCCCCCCCTTTCTCAGTCCTGGCCCTGGTTATTATTGCAAATATGAAGTTGAGCTAGAGGTAATGCAGTCTATAGCCTGGACCCCTTAGACACCTGGTAATAGCTGTATCACATTTTGGGTCACATCACAAACACACGAAACGTGCAAAAGAAAACCAAGAGAACATCAATGACAAGAAGAAGAATTATTTTTTCTGTGTAATCTTATAGTAAGAATATATAATTAATATATCTATACCAATTGCTCTGTATGTTTTATATTGAAAGATAGAGAGGCTTGCAGTGTGACAAAGGTAATTATTTACCGAGACACTTAAGTGTGAATAAATGGTGTTAATTCATCCCCAGCAAATAATGCCCTCATTTACATGATTTTTTTTATTTTTTTTTTTTCAAAGCTTTCTCAGTGCTTATAAATAGCAGCTAAACTCTCGCATGTTATCTCCGAGGCTTTGTTAGATTTTTTTCTTCTTCACATCTCCATATTGGTAAATTGTGTGAACTGCTTTTGCCAGTTTCCAGTCCAGTGATCATACAGTTCAGTAATTATATTTTAATGCTGTATAAAGTGGCGCACCGTTCCAGCTTCATTTGTGACGTCGTTAGACAGAATGCAAAAACAATAAAATATTGAAATAGAACAATCAGGCAAGAATAGTGAAGTAGCAGACTTAAGAACTGCAAGCCCCCTCTATGAAGAAAACATACTGTATGGTGCCGCTAACAGTTATAGAACTTGACAAAAAAAGATTTTAGATACATGACCATCACACCTACAATAAATGGTCATAAACTTGCAGACACATAACCATCACACTTTTGCTGTACGTCCAAAAGCTTGTAGACACGTGACCATCAAACCTACACTATATGGCCAAAAGTTTGTAGACATATGACCACCACACCTACACTATATGGCCAAAAGCTTGTAGACACATGACCTTCACATCTACATTACATGGTCAAAAGCTTGTAGGCACATGGCCATCACACCTACATTATATGGTCAAAAGCTTGAAGACACGTGACCATCACACATATTTTATAGCCAAAAGCTTGTAGATATATGACCATCACACCTTCATTATATGGTCAAAAGCTTGTAGACACATGACCATAACACCTACACTATATGGCCAAAAGCTTGCAGACACTTGACCCTCACACCTTCACTATATGAAACAAAAACTTATAGACACATAACCATCCCCCACTAATTAGCTGCCTCACCAGAATACCCCCATAAATTTGATGCCCCATTCACATTGCCCCCATAATTAGTTGCCCCATCAGAGTGCTCCCATAGATCAGTTGCCCAAATCACAGAGCCCCTATAGAGTAGTTGCCCCTATCACAGTGCCCCCATAGATTAGTTGCATCCCTCACAGTGCCCCCACATATCAGTTACACCATCAGAGCACCATACATCAGTTGCCCCATCACAGTGCCCTCATAGGTTAGTTACCCCACCACAGTGCCCTCATAGATCAGTTGCCTCACTATAGATTTTTTTCCCCTATCCGAGTGCACCAATAGATTAGTTGCCCTCATCATAGTACCCCCACATATCAGTCACCCCATCACACTGCCCTCATAGATTAGTTGCCCTATCAGAGTTCATCCATAGATCAATAGCCCCCATCACAGTAACCCCATAGATTTGTTTCCTCAATGACAATACCCGCCATAGATTAGTTGCCTCCATCACAGTATCCCCATAGATCAGTTGCCCCACCAGAGTGCCCCATAGATCAGCTGCCCAGTCACAGTGCCCTGAAAGATTAGTTGCCTCATCTTACTGCTTACTGTTGCTGTAGGAGAGGTCCCTGTAGCCTGCAGAGAGAAGGGAGAGGTGGGAGGAGAAACAGGCTGCAGGGCATGCAGCATGCATGCGACATTATTGGTTCTTGGGAACGCTGGCATCCCTAGCAACCATTGTCTGCTGCTCAGTGGAACAGGACACGTGGGCGGTCTGCCATTTTTGAGAAGGCTTTATGAACCCATGAGCCTGTGCGGTAGGTGGAGCCAGGGACAGTATGTGGGAGGAGACTCATCTAGTCTAGAAAGATGAGAAGATTCTCATTCCCAGACTGAGGAGTGGGTGGAACAGAATAGTTTGGGGAGGGACAAAGGAGTATGATGTAATCCCTCTACTGTAGTGTTGTGGGGGAGGTGCTAGGAGAGGGAGACTGCAGCTGTCACCAGTGTTCCCCTAAACATATTGACTCTCCCCCCCCCCCCTCAGACACAAGTAAGACTGCATTCATATCTGAGTGACACAGGTGCCCCCATAAATCAGTTACCGCCATCACAGTGCCCCAAAGATTCGTTTTCCCCATCACAGTGCCACCATAGAATAGTTTCCCCATCACAGTGCCCCCATAAATTAGCTGCCCCAACACAGTGCCCCCATAGATTAGTTGCCCCATAACAGCGCCCACATAGATTAGTTGTCCCCATCACAGCGCCCCCATGGATTAGTTGTCCCCATCACAGCGCCCCCATGGATTAGTACCCGGAAAATACACTGCTCTTTTTATTTGTCTTGTGTGTGAGTACCTTTTTGCATTACTAAAAAATTATTGATTTTAACGGTACTACAATATACGAGTTTTCTTCCTCCATATACACATTTACCAGGATACCCCTGGACTAAGAGTGGCCACGCTCCATATAGGAACCCAGACACCAGAGTTAGAGGGTCCGCGAACACCAGGGGCGTAACTACAGGGGTTGCAAACCAGTGGGTGAACTTCTAGGATCTCAAAGGTCACACTTGCGACCGAGCCCTGGCATTTCACCACTGTGGGGAGGCCCCAAGATTGCAGGAAGGGGGCCCACTGCAGAACTTGTGAAAGGATCCTGATGCGGGACCATAATAAAAGGCCATGCAATGAGATTAAAGAGCCCCAGGATTAGTGGGAAGAGCCCCGGGCTTGAAGGGAAGGGCCCCGGCCAGGGGTCTGGGGGGCCCTTCATGGTTTCTTGCATCGGGGCCCTGAAGGTTCTAGTTACGCCTCTGGCGAACACCATGTCCAGCTAAGATTCCAGGCCTGTTACCCCTGTAGGGGTGATTATTTCCGGTAAGTGCGGTCCTGGGAATGAGGGTAACACCCTGTCCTGTCGCGCCAACCACACCTGGAGTCCCTTGAAGCAGTCCACAGCACTTGTAGTCACTTGATGTACACTTTTTTGGACTGATTGATGCTTCAATATTTGGAACCACCGTTTCATGCGATTTTTGGATAATTGGACTGTTCCTTCTGTGCGACTATATTTTGCAGTCGCAATTTTTCTAACGCTAAACACTTTATATATCAATTAATATTTGGAACCCCTTTTTCATGTGATTTGGATATTTGGACTGTTCCTTCTGTGCGATTAAATACTGCAGTCGCAATTTTTTTTAGCACCAGTCACCTTATATACCTTTTAATGCACATCACTATTTATTTCTTTTCCACCTAGTGCTTAAAATATGGCTGTGTAAGCCACTCACACCACAAACTTTTGGTAATGTGATTTATATCATTTATCTACTGTTTATAGGAGAATATACACACCACTTGGTCCGACAGCACCTCAGCACTTTAGTTTGTTTTGGTTACACTTCTCGGATCCATACAGAATCACATTCTGGTCACCTCAATATTTTTTTGGGGATATTACTTGAGTTTATACCAGGGGCGTAACTAGATTTCTCAGGGCCCCGGTGCAAGAAATCATGAAGGCCCCCCCCCCGAAAAAGCATATTTTTGACACTTTTTTTTTTCCAACGTATAACAAAGTAAAACATTTCTGTTTCTGGGTTCAACGGCGGCAATGGTGGGGAGGGGGGTGTGATCAGTGGCGGCGGTGGTGAGGAGGGGGGTGTGATCAGTGGCGGCGGTGGTGGGGAGGGGGGGTGATCAGTGGTGGCGGTGGTGGGGAGGGGGGTGTGATCAGAGGTGGTGATGGTGGTGAAGGGGGGTGAGATTAGTGGCGGTAATGGTGAAGGGGGTGGGATCAATGGTGGTGGTGAGGGGGGTGATGGTTGTGAGGGGGGGTGATGGTTGGGAGGGGGGTGGGATCAATGGCGGTGGTGAAGAGGTGATGGTGGAGAGGGATCAGTGGGGGTGATGGTGGGGGGGGGGGTGATCAGTTGCGCCGTGGTGGGGAGGGGGGTTTGATCAGTGGTGGCGGTGGTGGGGAGGGGGGTGTGATCAGTGGCGGCGGTGGTGGGGAGGGGGTTTGATCAGTGGTGGCGGTGGTGGGGAGGGGGGTGTGATCAGTGGCGGCGGTGGTGGGGAGGGGGGTGTGATCAGAGGTGGTGATGGTGGTGAAGGGGGGTGAGATTAGTGGCGGTAATGGTGAAGGGGGTGGGATCAATGGCGGTGGTGAGGGGGGGTGATGGTTGTGAGGGGGGGTGATGGTTGGGAGGGGGTTGAGATCAATGGCGGTGGTGAAGAGGTGATGGTGGAGAGGGATCAGTGGGGGTGATGGTGGGGGGGGGGGTGGAGGAGGGGTGGGATGTGGTGTCATCCTCCCCCACCACCACCACCCCTGTCTTACTGATCCCATCCCCCCACCACCACAGATCTCATCCCTACACCCCCCAACACCTCTGTTGTAGATAGGGATGAGATCTGTTCTGTGCCAGACATGGGTCTGGGATCATTAAGAGGCAGCATTCCAGCAAGGGTGGAGTTTGGGATCAAAAAGGCAAGTTAGTTCACTTACAATTAGCACTTAGTCAGTCAGCTTCCCCCTCAGTCACTCAGCAACTCCAGCCAGGCAGGCACACTTCTAGCAGGCACAGCATGTAGTCTCTTCGCACTCGCAGAGGGGAGAACTCCTCCTCCCCCTGCACACTATTGGTGTCACTGCCTCACTGCATCAGCTCTGATTGGAGGATCGGCAGGGCTGGGGGCGGTGCAGGCAGCACAGCAGCAGATTGCAGCTTTACACAGAAAACTGGCTGCTTTAGACACCTCTCTCCCCCCCCCTCGCCCGCCCGCACAACGATCGTCTCTCAGTCTCAGCCAGACAGCCACTAGCGGACACGGAACAGTCAGGCGGACGGACGGGCACCCTCACGCCGCGGCCGCGGTAAGAGAACGGGGGCTGGCGGGCCCCCCCTCAGGTAGCGGAACTCCAGGGCCCGGTCGCAAGCGCGACCGCTGCGACCCTGATAGTTCCGCTACTGGTTTATACACTATTTGCACTATTTGTCACCTTTTGCACTGTATATTTAATTAAGGTTTATGAAATTGTGCAATTTTAGTATATTACATATGCATTATCGGTTCCGCTTCTTTTCATTGCAGTATTATATATGTAACACCTATTATATACCATTCTTTTGATACCTTTGATTTGAAGTATTTTTATATTAGATTTTACCCACTATGATTTATTATTGCTAAAAATTACCAGATCGGATTCACTGTACCACTATTCCACTATAAGTTTCCAATTTATCTATTTATTTATTTATATTTCACAACTTATAATTATTGGACATTCCATTTGAGCACTAGACACTTTCATTTGAATGTATTCCAATTTCATCAGGTAATTTACATGTTTGCAATTTTTTGTCTCTTTTGACACAATTGATTTAATAGACACTTCCAGGCAGCACTGCCTCCCCCTTTTCTTTCTAGTTGCCCCCATCACAGTGTCCGCCCCCATCACAGTGTCCCCATACATTAGTTGCCCATTACAGTGTCTCCCGTGATTAGGTTGTGAATGGAGCCTTAATAATTGCAGAAACTATGTAATGCTTTGAGGGCAGAAATGAGACATTTAACCCATGTGCAAAAAGTAAAAAAATAATCCTGCAGTGAAAGGGTTAAAATTACCCTAAAAATGAATATCTGAGCGCTCGCCCCTCCACCTCTTTTTGCAGTAGCAGTTGCTCCTGTCTGCAGACACCACACCCCCGCTGAGCCTTATGTATAATATGCTGCATCCTCTTTTAGGCTAAAGCTGTTGTAAACCATTGCACTTTTTTTTCATTTACCTGCAAAGCAAAGGCATAATGTGCTAGCATGCACCGCATACTAGCACATTATGTTAAACTTACCTGAAAATGAAGCGTTCCAGCGATGCTATCACTTGAGGCTGCATCCATCTATACCTGGTCTTCCTTCCGTGTGTGCGGGAGCTACCAGTCATGGCACACTGCTCTGAAGAAATGGCACGGGCAGCCGTTCCTTCAGAGAGCATGTGCCAGTGATGTAACTGGCTGCTAGGACAGTAAATATCTCCTAAACGGTACATGTTTAGGAGATATTTACACTACCTATAGGTAAGCCTTAATATAGGCTTACTTATAGGTAAAACCTAAAGATGGAAATTTACTTGTCCCCGCATACCAGCTGAAAGTTCAAACAGAACTATAGGCAAAGATTTTCTTTTTCATTTTTGATCGAGTAAAGGAGGGTTATAACCCCTGACAGGTGTTTTTGTTTTGTCATCCTCACTGGGGAGACTTCCCTTCACTTCCTGTCCCATACTCAAAATAGAAAGTGTGAGAAATCCCCTAAAGTGACATTGATGACGGGTCACATCCCCATATGTAAAAATGTATTGGGATAGCCATGGCCATTTATGATGGGTCACATCCTGATACGTACACATGTATTAGGATGGCTATGGACATTGATGATGGTTCACATCCCCATATGTACACATGCATTAGGATGGCTATGGACATTGATGGGGGGGGGTCACATCCCCATATGTACAAAAGTATTGGGATGGCCATGGACATTGATGACAGGTCACATTCCCATACATACACATGTATTAGGATGGCTATGAACATAGATGATGGTTCACATCCCCATAAGTACACATGTATTAGGATGGCTATGGACATTGATGGGGGGTCACATCCCCATATGTACAAATGTATTGGGATGGCCATGGACATTGATGACAGGTCACATTCCCATACATACACATGTATTAGGATGGCTATGAACATTGATGACGGGTCACATCCCCATAAGTACACATGTATTAGTATGGCTATGGAAAGTGATGATGGGTTACACCCCCCATTGGTACATATGTTGTTAGGAGAATACCTGTAATGAGTGGAGACCAATGGTCGGCAACGTCAGGCAAGATCAGTTCTCAGGTCTGCAAGAGATAGGAAAGTCTGAATTACTATACCGATAATCCGTGTTGAGGTCTCAAGCCAAGTTCAGTACAGGAGAGAATTTCGTGGTCGGGGTCACAAGCCGAGGTCAATGCAGGAGGAGAGTTTCGTAGTCAGAGTCACAAGCCAAGGTCGATGCAGGGGGAAGGTTTCGTAGTTCGGGTCACAAGCCAAAGTCGTTTTCCAAATAGCAATAGAAGTAGTTAAAGTAGTATGCCAGATCAGACCACAATAATCTGATGACCGAAGGCAAGGCTTATGTAGGAAGTTCATGGGAGGAGCAAGGAGTTCAAGGTTCAATAGCATTCAAGACACAAGGCAGGGGTGCCCAATAGATCAGGCAGGATCAGGAAGGGAGCTGTCCAGCATCCCAGATAGCTCAGCGAGAAGAATCAATGCCAGACACAGAAGAGCAAGCCATTGTAGGCGGAGAATGTATTTTAATTAGGGGCGGGGCATTCATTTAAAACGGGAGTCGTTCTACAATAAATATATAATTAAACCAATGCCATACATTAATTGAACCGATATAGGAGTGCTGTATATATCATGGCTAAAGAAAAACAAAAACATCTAGGTAGGAATCATGGACACTGATACGAAAGTTCTGCAAAGTGCAGACATGAACAATATAAACAAGAGGTCCTCAAACTTCAGAAACAGAGTCCCATTTGCTGCTGTTTCCCCCGGCCCTGATCCCGGGACACAGGCCGGGACTGAGCCATGTTGGGACAGCATACAAATAAGCGTGACTATTCTGGCAAATCCAGGACAGTGGACAAGTATGCATATGTGCAGCACAAGGAGGGCAGGCTTGAACACCCACATACCACACCGTATGCATCCATGGGTGGCAGAGCTTTATGTCCAGATATCACTCTCCCAGCATAGTGACCATCTCTCAGATTCTACCAATGATTGGGAATCAGTCCTGTGATTGGCAAGACTGTCCTGTGCCCCCCCGGGTTAAAGACCCTGTTAAAAGGAAATGGTTAAGCATAGCTAATATGTAGCAATTTAAGAAACAATATGAATATCTAAAAAAAAAATGATAACAACAGAGGGAAACCATACATAAATATTACTACTACATTAGTCACTTGTTTTCTCTCCCTGCCAATGTAAACATATCAGCTGGTGTCAGGCTGGTGTATGACCCCCATAGCTGGGGACCTGTCTCCTGTCTGATCTCAGGGCTGATACATGACACCATTTCTGGGCAAAACTGCCAGTCTCTGCTAAGTCTCTGCTTAGCTGGTCCGATAAATCAGAAACCCCTGCTACAATACACAGCCAGGCAGGTGACTACACTACTTCCTGTCGCAACTTTCTTTGTGACCCACCCACTCATTTAACTATGAAATTGCATCACACCACTAAAAATACTGGATTTTAGTGGGTGCGCATAACTGCCAGGCAACCAGAATTTTTATACAGAGGCAAACGATAGCCATCCCTGTGCCCTTGTCATGTCAGGTTTATTTATCATTTCTGACAAAAGAGTTTTCAACTTTTCTCTCTATAATTTGATGTTGTATAAAGAAAAATAAATGATATGTAGGTGAAATTTGCTGCAGACACAGCTCCCCCTGTAGGCCTGCCACAGTGAGCAGAACTGAATGTGTTATCCACCTTGAGAGTCAACCACAATGCAAGTTAACATTGAGACACCTCCAGCATATGACATTCACATTGAAACTCCACCAGAATGTGACGTTCACATTGAGAATACACCAGAATGTGAAGTTCACAATGAGAATATACCAAAATATGATGTTCACATTGAGAATACACAAAAATGTGACATTCACATTGAGAATCAACAATAATGTGATGTTCATATTGAAACTTCACCAGCATGTGACATTCTTATTAAAACGCCACCAGAATTTGACTTTCACATTGAGACTCTAACAGCATGTGACGTTCACATTGAAACTCCACCATAATGTGACGTTCATGTTGAGACACACAAACATGTGAGGTTCACATTGAGACATCACCATGTGATGTTCACCTTGAGACCACACCAGCATGTGACCTTCACATTGAAATTCCACCAGAATGTGAAATCCACAGTGAGACTTCACCAAAAGTGATGGTCACATTAAGACTCCATCAGAATGTGACATTCATATTGAGCCTTCACTGGAATGTGACATTCACATTGAGACTCTATCAGAATGTGACGTTCACATTAAGACCTCACCAAACAAAAGACGTTTACATTGAGACACACCAGAATGTGATGTTCACATTGAGACCTTAGCAGAATGTGATGTTCACATTGGGAACCACCATGTGTGATGTTCACATTGAGACTTCACCCGAATGTGACATTTACAACGAGTCTCCACCGAAAAGTGATATTCACATTGAGACTCTATCAGAATGTGATGTTCACATTGAGACATCACCATGTGATGTTCACCTTGAGGCCACACCAGCATGTGACCTTCACATTGAAATTCCACCAGAATGTGAAATCCACAGTGAGACTTCACCAAAAGTGATGGTCACATTAAGACTCCATCAGAATGTGACATTCATATTGAGCCTTCACTGGAATGTGACATTCACATTGAGACTCTATCAGAATGTGACGTTCACATTAAGACCTCACCAAACAAAAGACGTTTACATTGAGACACACCAGAATGTGATGTTCACATTGAGACCTTAGCAGAATGTGATGTTCACATTGGGAACCACCATGTGTGATATTCACATTGAGACTTCACCCGAATGTGACATTTACAACGAGTCTCCACCGAAAAGTGATATTCACATTGAGACTCTATCAGAATGTGATGTTCACATTGAGACATCACCAGAATGTGATGTTCACATTGAGACATCACTAGAATGTGATTTTCACATTGAGACTACACCAGAATGCAGGGATTTTTTTTCTGGCAGAACATACTGGAATGCCGCACCTCTGCTAGAGCACTCCCTGTGTCCTAATATGTAGAGTGAAGGGGTAAAACACAGGGGCACCTCTGCCAAAGCACTCCCCCAGTATGCTGTACTCCTCCTATGTAGCCTGCTGGGTGCTGACTTTATTGAAAACAAAAACCACTGGCACCGCTAAGGGATCAAATTGCAGACTAATCAGAAGCTAGATTTGGCGCCAGTCAACTCAGTGTGTCACTGTGAGACCGAGGTGTGGCAGGCCGTGGAGATGATCATGGATGGTGTGGGTAGGTAGCTAGGATGTCCTCCTCCTTACTAGCCTCCTGTTAACTGTTGGACTGGGCTGGGCTGTCTCTTTGCTGCACTGGGCTGGGCTGTCTCTATACTGGACTTGGCTGGGCTGTCTCTTTCCAGGACAGGGCTGGACTGTTTCTTTACTGGACTGAACTGGGCTGTCTCTTTACTGGACTGTGCATGGCTGTCTCTTTATTGGACTGGACTGTCTCTTTACTGGACTGGGCTGGGCTGTCTCTCTACTGGACTGAACTGGGCTGTCTCTCTACTGGACTGAACTGGGCTGTCTCTTTACTGGACTGGGCTAGGCTGTCTCTTTCATGTACTGGGCTGTGGCTGTCTCTTTGCTGGACTTGGCTGCAGCTGTCTCTTTGATGGACTGAGGTGGGATGTCTTTTTACTGGACTAGGTTGAGCGGCCTCTTTGATGTACTGGGCTGCGGCTGTCTCTTTTCTGGACTGGGCTGTGGCTGTTTCTTTGCTGGACTGGGCTGTCTTTTTACTTGACTGTGCCGGGCAA
Organism: Pelophylax lessonae; assembly: GCF_965119305.1. Lineage (NCBI taxonomy): Eukaryota > Metazoa > Chordata > Amphibia > Anura > Ranidae > Pelophylax > Pelophylax lessonae. The sequence goes on from NC_138772.1 coordinate 526,412,898, forward strand.
TCTTTTTGAAGTACTGGGCTGTGGCTGTCTCTTTGATGGACTGGGCTGTCTCTTTCCTGGACTGGGCTGGGCTGTCTCTTTCATGTACCGGGCTGTGGTTGTGTCTTTGCTGGACTTGGCTGCAGCTGTCTCTTTGATGGACTGAGCTGGGATGTCTCTTTACTGGACTAGGCTGAGCGGTCTCTTTGATGTACTGGGCTGCAGGTGTCTCTTTGATGGACTAGGCTGTCTCTTTCCTGGACTGGGTTGTCTCTTTGCTGGACTGGGCTGCAGCTGTCTGTTTGCTGGACTGGGCTGAGGCTGTCTCTTTTCTGGGCTGGGCTGCGGCTGTCCCTTTGATGGACTAGGCTGTGGATGTCTCTTTGCTGGACTGGGCTGCAGGTGTCTCTTTGATGGACTGGGCTGCGGCTGTCTCTTTTATGGACTAGACTGTGACTGTCTCTTTGATAGACTAGATTGTGGCTGTCTCTGATGCACTGGTAATGTCTCTTTGCTGCACATTTGGGAATGTCTCTTTGCTGCACATTTGGGAATGTCTCTTTGCTCAACATATGGGGGAAACTGGGCATTTTTTTGGTCCCTGTGAGTTACAGGCCTTGTACATCTAGCTGTGAGTGGCTGTATACATATATTGACACACATATATTTTAGCCTTACATTTATTTCTACAGGGTGTTTGCAGCTAGCTGTACCTGTTACTTGTGGGCATCCAAGTACGCCCTTTTTTTTGTATGGTTCAGAATGCTGTTGTGCATGAGCCCTCAACTCCCTTTTCAGCATGGTTCAGCAGTGCACAACACAATAAAAGTCTAGAATGCAATGGGGCTGGTCTGAGGTCTGAAGGTGCATACATTGGAGCTAATCTGAGGTCAAAATGTGAAATTTTTGTAATTTGTTTGCTCTCTCAATTAGGATCTCAGAGGCCTACAGTCTGCATGCCTGACTCCTACATACCTGCAGCCCTCCCATGTACAACGCTTCTACTGTTCAACAGGTATGTAAAAAACCTCTGAGTTTCACAAGGTGCAGTGTTGGGACTCATCTGAGGTCTAAATGTGAAGGGTTTGAGGGTGATCTGATATTTTCTTGAAATGCAATAGGACTGTGTGAGAAAGCCCAGCAATCAACAATCAATACCTATTTATAATCTGTTCCAGGATCTCTATAATCAGAGGCCTTCAGCAGCCTACAGTCTGCACACCTGCAGCCGTCGCGTGTGTTCTGCTCATCATGTGAACCCTGCAGCAACAGGTATGTAAAACTTTTTTTTTAAAGGTGCATAGTTTGGGCCTGGTCTGAATTCGGAAGGTGAAGGGTTTAGGGGTTGATCAGAAGTTATGTCATGCTGTAGGGTTGTGTGGGAATGTCAGCTCTGCAATTTATTATTTATTTGCTGTCTCTTTCAGGTTCTCTATAATTGGAGGCCCACCTACAGTCTGTCCGCCTGCAGCCCTCACGCCACCTGTATAACATTTTTCGTGTGAACCCAGCAACAGGTATGTAAAACCTTTATTTTTTTATTAATTTTTTGAAGGTGCAGTGTTTGGGCCTGGTCTGAGTTCTGAAAATGAAGAGTTATTAATATTTTTTTGCTGTCTCTTTCAGGATCTCTATAATTGAAGGCCCCCCTACAGTCTGGCCGCCTGCAACCGTTGCGTGTGCTCTGCTCATCGTGTGAACCCTGCAACAACAAGAATGTAAAACTTTTTTTTTTAAGGTGCAATGTTTGACCCTGGCCTGAATTCTGGAGGTGAAGGGTTTGGGGGCTGGTCAGAAGTTACTGCATGTCATTTTGTAGGGCTGTGTGGAAATGTCAGCTCTGAAATTAAAGCGATTTAAAAAAAATAACATGCCAGTGGTTTTGCACAGAGCAGACCAGATTCCCCTCTTCTCAGGTCCCACGGCGGCACTCCTGGCCCCTCCCTCCTGCTGAGTACCCGAGGCACTGCTTTGTGTGTCCATTCAGACACAGAGCTGTGGCTCGGCTCCACCCCTCATCTCCTAATTGGCTCACTGGCTGTGATTGACAGAAGCAGGAGCCAATGGCTCCCACTGCTGCCAAAAGTCAATCAGAAGAGCCCAAGAGAAGCAAGACTCTACTGGACATCACTGAATCGAGTGGGTGCTCAGGTAAGTATTGGGGGGGGGGGTGGTTCAGAAGAAGCTGCTACATTCAAGTTTTTTACCCTCAAGATTAGAATGCATGAAGGTAAAAAAAACCCTGTGCCTTTACAACCACTTTAATGAATATTTTCTGTCTCTTCCAGCATTTCTATAATTGGAGGCCCACCTACAGTCTTTCTGCCTGCAGCCCTCACGCCACCTGTATACCATTCTTCATGAGAACCCAGCAACAGGTATGTAAAACCTCTCGTTGTGTTTTTTTTTTTTTAAGGTGCAGTGTGTGAGCCTGGTCTGAGTTATGAAAGTGAAGGGTTTTTATTATATATTTTCTGTCTATATCAGAATCTCTATAATTGGAGGCCCACATACAGTCTGTCCACCTGCAGCCGTGTGTTCTGCTCGTCATGTGAACCCTGCAACAGGTATGTAAAGCTTTTTTTTTTTTTTTAAAGGTGCAGTGTTTGGGCCTGGCCTGAGTTATGAAGGTGAAGGGTTTGGGGGCTGATCAGAAGTTTTATTGTCATTTTGTAGGGCTGTGTCAGTCATGCAATTAATATTTATTTGCGGTCTCTTCCAGGATCTCTATAACTGAAGGCCCACCAACAGTCTGTCCGCCTGCAGCCCTCACTTGTACATCATATATCTTGCAAACCCTGCATCAGGTATGTAAAATCTGGTTTAATGACGGTGCAGTGTTTGGGCTTGATATGAGGTGTAAAGGTGAAGGGTTTGTGGCTAATCTGTGTTCTGAAGGAACAGAAATTGGGGCTGATATGAGATCTGTACACATGGTTTGTACATGCACCAGTTAATTAGGTTTTGCACGTATAGTTGTGCTACTAATAGAAAGTAAAATGCATTAAAATAATTGAGTATAACCTGCGATTACAAGTACATTTAAAGTCTTGTGCACACCACTATTTTTTTTTTTTTTGTTCAGAAAAAACTGACAGCTCCAGTTGGAGCCGCTGTACTAACAGTTCGATGTTAGTACAACAATCTCCCCTGCTATTCTATTTTGTTCTGATAGGGCGATGCCCCCCCCCCCTGCCAGAACACTCAGGTCAGCGCTCTCTTGGTTGATCGGGAGTCCATCAGCTGCTGGTTTTTGAACATGCTTAACCGATGGAAGCTGGTCGAATGTTGGACAGTTTTGATTGAACCGGCCGATGTCGCCTGACATTTGGCTCGTGTGTACTAGGCTTAAAAGTGGAAAGATAGAAAACTAAGACTATGGCGCTCTATTGTTTACTGCCACTTCAGTTGCCTTATGCTTGTGGAAATGGGCATTTGTGTTGAAAAGACCCAGGTAGGCTTAGAGAGAGTGATAAAGTTTAAAGTTTTTTTTTTGTTTTGTTTTTTTGTATAAAGCATATGCGATGGAAGAGCAATTTATTTTTTAAAAATAGTCAGTTTAGGTGTGTATGTCACTTGTGGTACAGTAATTAGGCTCATTTTGTTGGTACAAGAACTATGGCATATGTGTAAAGTAAATAGGAAAAAGTTCTGTTTAATCAGATTCATACCCCTTTAAGCCACTCCCATTGTTAGGCAAATTTTGAGGGTATACTTATTTATCAGGATTTCTTACTACATTTACTAAAGTAAAGTAACTGATTATCAGGGAGATTGTCATGAGGGGTATGTCAATAATACAGAGACTTACTTTGTCCTGTTGTTGCCATGCCGCTTCTGGTACAAAAGCGTTTTAATTCATGTAGATGTATTACCAGCTCCTCAATAACCTTTGGGGTGGAGCATGTTGGGGTGCTTTGTGTGCGCAGGTGCCCATGTGCGTGTGTGTATGCTTACATGTGATGGAGCATGTGTAGATGCAGGGGGGTTGTGAAAATGTAGATACAGGCTCTAAAAGCTAAGTTTGACATTGTTTGAATATTGCAATCGTTTTAGTTTAAAGTGTATGTGATTTATACAGGTTAAGCGATCAAGTTATTTTATAAATATTTGAAAACCTTATTTAAAAAAACTTTTTACATGCTTTTTTTCTTCTTATTGCTAAAACATAACCTTTTTTAGTTTTTTTGTATGACCTGACAACTTAGACCGTGCTTTACAATATATGGAGCCATTATATAGAAAAATATACGGAGTATATTCCCCGCACCAAGGATTAAAAAATATATTTAGATTAATATGTGTATAAAGCTAATTCCATCCATACAAAGCCATTACCTAAATAGTTAGTTTGTTTTCATCTATATTTTCAGATCATCTTTATCCATCATCCATCCATCCATCTACACGACTCCTTTAGAAAGAAGTCAAATCCTTTATCATTTTTACCATGAAAAAGATAACTAGCTTTTTTGCCAATAGCAAAAAGAAAATTACAAATAAGTGAATTGGGACTGGGACAGGGATTGCAGAACATTCAAACTGTTTTACAGTCTGCATCTTATTCTTGTGTTTCTTCACCAATCGTATTGAACTCTGTGTCTCCTGATGAAGTTCTGCCTTCTACTTCAGATACACTGGATGGTCCTTCTTGCACTGATCCAGATTGTCTTGAAAGTCCTGAAAACTGTCTGGCCAATTTGCTAGACTTTGGAACAAAAAACTCTTTTTGCGAGAAGTAAGATTGGCTTGACTTCCAGGATCAGAAACTTGGGTGCAAGGTGTGCAGAAAAGATGGTATTCTCGGCATAGGAAAAAAAATGCTATGAAGATGTCTAAGCAATGGGCAAATAATGAGGTAACCAGATATGGCACCAAACAAACACAGCAGCTCACGAAAGTTCTGCACACAAGGCCGCCTTAACATCTTGAAATGATTTGTTTAAAAAACTTGGCCCAAGTGAAATAACTAGGAAGATCTTTTGCATTGCATACAAAAGAAAACCAGTTGTTTAACAGTTTTTGCTCTGAAACAGATCTGCAGGAGTTAAATGGCCTTTATGGATAAGTTGTATGTGCTATATCATGCATCTCCCAAAAACTGCAGAGAACTGCAAGCCTGTGCTAGCTCCCTAGAGGCGCAGCTTTTGAAAATACAATAGTACAAGATGAGTGGCATGTACATTTAGATCTGTGTCAGCAGTGTGGGAAAGTTTTAGAGATTTGGTTCATCATTTTGAAGAACTAAAGCAAGATACTGCCCGGGATAAGACTGAAAGGTGTATGTTTGAAGGCCTATTGAAAAAAATTACCAGCACAAACTTCTGGATTTGAGACTCCTGTGTGATGCTCTTCAAGAGTTGTCTGAATTAAGCTTGGTGTTGCAAGAGCGAAGAATACATACAAACTGTTGTATAACTCTTTCAAAGCAGAAGAACAGAGCCAGGTTCCTATTATAAAGAAAAAGATGAAAAGCTCTGTTTCCAGGAAATCTCCCTTTACAGAAAAGAAGCTAAGAACGACCCTCCTATAGATCTTGATGCTTTTTATGAAAAATGAAAATCTTCAATAGAGAGTAGACTGCTCACTGAACATGATTCTACTTTTGCTGAAGGGCACGCGCGTGGGAGCCGACGGTCACGGCACGGAGCTCTGAAGGAACGGCACGAGCGGCCGTTCCTTCAGAGCGCATGTGCCAGTGACGTCACTGGCTGCATGTAAGGTAAATATCTCCTAAACAGTACATGTTTAGGAGATATTTACAGTACCTATAGGTAAGCCGTATCCTAGGCTTACCTATAGGTACAAGTTACAGAGGAGGGTTTACTTCCTCTTTAAATGGGAGGGGTGCAGCTCTGCTGGGGGAGAAGATGACCAAAAAGTTGGAAGAAAATTTTAAATTAGGTGGTGGGGGGAAGGATCAGATGAAGATGAGGAACAGGAGGGAGAGGATCCCCATGAAAAGCTATCATCACAGGAGTGTCCTGTACATCTTCACTTTATTGAAGGATTCTCATCAGCACCTGTCTCCAAGAGAGAAATACCACCAGCTTTCTTCACATAGCATGCCACAGTGCCTTTTTTGCAGGTGTGCTTTGGACCAGCTATGAAAGGAAGTTGAAGGCCAGTAGTCTTTTCTGCAAGCGTGTGTTGGACCGGCTTTTAGGGGAGGTTGGAGGCCAGTAGTCTTTTCTGCAGGTGTGTGTTGGACCGGCTATTAGGGTAGGTTTTAGGTCAGTAGTCTTTTCTGAAGGTATGCGTTGCACTGGCTATGAGGGGAAGCCTTAGGCTGCTAGACATGCGTTGGACCAGCTATGAGGAGGTTGAAGCCCTGTAGTCATTTCTGTAGTTGTGTGTTGAACCGGCTATGAGGGGATTTTGGAGGCCGGGAGTGTTTTTTGCAGGTATGTGTTGGACCAGCTATGAGAGGAGGTTGTAGGCTGGTAGTCTTTTCTGCAGGCGTGCGTTGGACCAGCTATGAGGGGAGGATGGAGGCCAATAGTCTTTTCTGCAGGTGTGTTTTGGACCGGCTATGAGGGGAGGTAGGGGGCCAGTAGCCTTTTCTGCAGTTGTGCATTGGACTGGCTATGAGAGGAGGTTGGAGTCCAGTAGTCTTTTCTGCACGTGTGTGTTAGACCGGCTATGATAGTAGGTTGGAGGTCAGTATTCGTTTCTGCAGGGGTGTGTTGGACCAGCTTTTAAGAGAGGTTGGAGGTCGGTTGTCTTTTTTGCAGGTGTGTGCTGGACCGGCAATGAGGGGAGGATGGAGGCTGGTAGTCTTTTGTAGAGGCGTGAGTTGGACCGGCTATGAGGGAGGATTGGAGGTCAGTAATCTTTTGTTCAGGCATGCATTGGACTGCATATATAATAAACCCAACCCTTAGGCTTCCTCTGAAGTTCTCATTGTAAAGTCAGCTGGATCAAGGACATCACATAGACTGGAAGGGCTGGAAGTGATGTGAGTCTTTTCTATGGATATGAAAAAGTTCAATTGTTTTGTGTGATTTCAGGTAAAAGTGTTTTGAATGAAAAATATTGAATACTAGAAGAGTGATTTGTTTTAGGTTTGTTTGTAGTCTGACTTGTGTGAGCAGTTGTAAGAGCTGAAGGCAATTGAGTTCCATTTAGTTTAGGAACGAATAGAGTTGTGTATTGCGTGGATAGTATATTTGTGAAATTGAACTTGTGTATACATATGCTAAATAAAATGCCTCTATCAGTTATCATTCATGTGCAGGTGAACCTCATCAAAGCCAGTGCAATGTACTATTGTCTCAGCAGATTATTTGGTGAGCAGCTAACAAATAAAGCATATGATGCAAGATTCATATATTCAATGGCCAATAAATGTTGTGTAAACTATCCTACTAAGATTGCTATTAGGAATGCCAGAGTTTTACCAATATTCCTCGGGATTATTGTCAAGGGTCCAAGAATAGGTGATACAGGTCAAAGGCAGATGTATCAGTAGTAACTTAAGCAGAGATACAGGAAGACAGAAAAAATTCAGATGTTATAAATGCAATGGACTCAGACACATACAGAGAATAGAGATTTTGTAGAACTCATAACATTGCTAGCCTTTTGGAGAATGATATAGAAACATCCCCAACCAGGACAAGAATAGCATGGGGCAAGTGCTTGATGTGAAATATAACAGCCAGGAGAAATCACACAATTCTGAAGCAGAGATAAAAGTAACATGTAGCCCACGCCCTCAAAACAGCCATCAGCAAGGATGAATGAGTATCACAATGTTTGCCCCCTGGGCTGATCTGTCGTTCTGGCTTTTATGTAGTTGAGCACAAAAGTGCGTTACCATTTTTCCTAAGTAATATGGCAAAATTTACAAATACTGCCTGCCTAGTGTAGGAAAATATGGCATTTCTTCCCTAGTAATGCTAGTAAATGCTTGGGGAATTTAAAAAGGTAAATTGTTGTGATAATTGTGTGTACTAACTGTCTTTGTGGGTTTTTTTTTTTAAGGGACCACGGAAGAGGGCCATAAGAAATTATACTAGTTGAATACTAATGTTTGTGTTTTGTTTGCAGGTTTTTGAAGTTGGAACAATACAAACTAAATCTAAATTGATTAGGGCAGGGCTCGACAAAGCCCAGGTGCAAGGTCGCTGTGGCGACCAGAAATCAGGTCTTGGCGCCCGGGCTCCTGCCAGCCCATTCACTGCTGCCAGTGGAACCAGACACAAGCAACTCCTCAGGCAGCCATCCACTCAGCTCATCACCTGCTTTCTTCCCTTGCACGGGTAAGCAATGATTGGGCAGCCAGTCAGCCTCTCCCCTCTCCATCAGCCGCTTTTGGCCCTCCCCTAATCAGGAGGGGAGCTGGGGACAGCGGCTTCTGCGATTGGCTGGCCAGGAAGATGATGAAAACGGCACGCGGAGGAGCCGACAGTGAGCCCTGGCTCTGCCAGATGGCTGAGAGTGACCTGGCCAAGCCCTGCACGGAGGGCAGCCCAAGATGGGGCCCAGGAGCTGGCAGAACTCAACTCTCTGGGTGAGAGGAGACACCCCAGGGGCCCCACCCACAGTTTAAAAGGAGGGGGGACACTGTGTGAGAGGAATGTATTGGGGAGGGGGGACACTGTGTGAGAGGAGTGTCCGACTCTTACCATATTGTCCCAGCAATAGGTGTTCTCTGCCTGATGTGTCCTGCAATTGTAGGACAGGCAGCTTAGAGACCCCCCAATTAGATCAGAGTCTCTTTATGTTAGCACCCCCCTTAGAGATCCCCCCATTAGATCAGAGTCCCTTTATACTAGCACCCTCCTTAGAGATGCCCCCATTAGATCAGCACCCCCTTAGAGACCTCCCATTGAATTAGTCCCTTCATATTAGCACCCCCCCTTAGAGACTCCTCATTATATCAGAGTCCCCTTTTATCAGTGACTCCCTTTAGAGATTAACGGTTGGCCATCTCTGTCACCGAAAACAAAGCCCTGCCAGTCAAAAAAAACTTTTTGACTGGCAGGGCTTTTTTAGCTGGCTCTTAGATTCAAAGCAAATTTGTCAAGCCCTGGATTAGGGGTTAGTTCAGTATAGCGATCTAATTCATCACCATGGGGAATCTTGAGCTCATTGATTAATAATTATTTGCAAACAATTAAACAATAGTCAGGGTTAGTGATGGGTTAAAAGTTACAAATAACATCTTGTTGTGATGATGTGCAGATGTTTTTTTCCCGTTAACTAATTGTTTTTCCAGTTTTGAATTAGCACTTACTCTTCTCATGAGAAATACTATCCATGAATATCTTTAATTGCCATTCAGAACAAAATGAAAGTGTCCCTTGTCATTGTCTTGTGATGCTTGTCTTATGTTATTTATTTGTGTTAATGGCCAGATTTTTAATTTGTTTTATCCTTTTGATGAATTTAGGTTTTTGTATTTATTTATTATTATTATTATCATTTTTAGGGTTGAGCGGACACCTAGATGTCCGTGTTCGACGGGTTCGGCCGAACTTTAAAAAAAAGTCCGGGTCCGTGTCCCGAACTTTTACCGAACTTTTCCCGGACACCGAACCCCATTGAAGTCAATGGGGACCCGAACTTTAAGGCACTAAAATGGCTCTAAAACACCAATGGAAAGGGCTAGAGTGCTGCAAATGGCAGCAAAACGTAGTTAAGAGCATGGCAAGTGCTCTGCAAACAAATGTGGATAGGGAAGTAACTTAAAACAACAAAAAAAAACAGAAAAATAAAACAATGTTCTTCATCTCTGAAGGACGAGGCCCATATGGAGTAGGAGGGAGGTTGAGGTGGTGGTGGATGTGGCGGTGTCATAGGCGTGCGCACAGGGTGTGCCGGGTGTACCTGGGCACACCCTAATCACCTAGGGCACATAGCATTATCGCTCTGTTTGCCAGTGAGGAGATGGGAAAGATCTCCCTCGGACCTGCTCTGCTCTATTTCTCTTTGCCAGCAGGGAGAGTAATGTATCGGGGCCATGTACATGTAGGCAAACACATGCATGTGTATTTCAACTTTGGGGTGCACACCCTAATGCAATAGGCTGCGCACACCTATGGGCGGTGTAGGTGGAAGCGGCGGTGGAGGAGGACCAGGGCCGGATTAAGAGCATCATGGTCTTGGGGCTGAGGATTTTGAAGGGCCTTAAGGGCCGTGCCTTGGCATGCACCCAGAGGAGGAAGGGTGCAGCCATGCATGCCTAATTCAACATGGGATGCTGTCTCTGAAGCCCATAAACACATCCATGCATCGGCAACTGTCCCTCCTTGTCAGGCCTTCGCGCTGTGTGGGGAGGTTCTGAGGGTGCTGCCTGGGGAAGCGAGCATAGAAGCCAGACTTCTGTGTTTACAAGTGACAGAAGAGCGGTCACAGTGAATATGGCCAACCCGGGGCCTATATAAAAGGTAGGGGCCTGGAGCTGCAGCTCCAATAGCCCCTACGTTAATCTGGCCCTGAGGAGGAGGACGAGGTAGCCAACACTGCTTCTTTTCACAAATTTTAAATGAGGGTACACCCCAAAAGAGTGAGAAAGAGCAAAAATGGAACAATGGGTGGGTAAGGTCGGTATCCATTGCTATTCTGCACAAGGTACGGAAAAGTCCCGTGGGATCCATGCCTGGTTCATTTTAATGAACGTGAGCTTGTCCACATTGTCTCTGGACAGGCGGCTGCGCTTGTCTGTTATAACGCCCCCAGCCGTGCTAAATACCCGTTCAGATAATACACTGGCTGCAGGGCACGCCAGCACCTCCAAGGCGTAAAGGGCAAGCTCAGGCCATGTGCCCAATTTGGAGACCCAGAAGTTGAAGGGGGCAGACCCCTCATTCACTACATGTAGGCGTGTGCACACATACTGCTCCACCATGTTGGTAAAATGCTGCCTCCTGCTAAGACGTTCCATCTGAGCTGCTGGTGCTGCTGTTTGTTGTGGCGTGCTGACAAAGCTTTTCCACATTTCGGCCATGCTAACCCTGCCTTCTGAGGTGCTGGCGGTGCCCTGGTTGCGTTGGCGACCTCCTCCTCCTCCTCCTCCTCCTCCTCCTCCTCCTCCTCCTCTGCCTTGTGCTTCCACTGTGGCCCCGCTGTCAGATGGGAATGCCAGCAGCATCGCATCTACCAGCGTGCGCTTGTACTCGCGCATCTTGCGATCGCGCTCCAGTGAGTGAATTAAGGACGGTACGTTGTCCTTGTAACGGGGATCCAGCAGCGTGGCCACCCAGTAATCAGCACAAGTTAGAATGTGGGCAACTCGGCGGTCGTTGTGGAGACACTGCAGCATGTAATCGCTCATGTGTGCCAGGCTGCCCAGAGGCGACGAAAGGCTGTCCTCTGTGGGAGGTGTATCGTCCGTGTCCTCTGTATCCCCCCAGCCACGCACCAGTGATGGCCATGAGCTGGCCTGGGTGCCACCCTGCTGTGAACATGGTTCCATCTCCTCCTCCAGCTCCTCCTCCTCCTCATCCTCCAGAACTGTGCCCCTGCTGGACAATTGTGTCCCTGGCATTTGTGTGTGCAGGAACCCACCCTCGGAGCCCCTTGCGAATGACTGCCCTGAAAGCCTTTGAAATGTTACCTCTTCATCCTCCTCCTCCTCCTCCTCCTCCTCATCCTGTGCAACATCATCTTCCATCATCGCCCGAATTGTTTTTTCAAGGAGGCATAGAAGTGGGATAGTTAAGCTGAGAACGGCGTCATTGCCACTGGCCATGTTGGTGGAGTACTCAAAACAGCGCAACAAGGCACACAGGTCTCGCATGGAGGCCCAGTTATTGGTGGTGAAGTGGTGCTGTTCCACAAAACGACTCACGCGTGCGTGCTGCAGCTGAAACTCCACTATGGCCTGCTGCTGCTCGCACAGTCTTTGCAGCATGTGCAAGGTGGAGTTCCACCTTGTGGGCACGTCACATATGAGGCGGTGAGCGGGAAGGCCGAAGTTACGCTGCAGAGCTGCCAGGCGAGCAGCAGCAGGGTGAGAACGACGAAAGTGCGCACAGACGGCCCGCACTTTCTGCAGCAGCTCTGACATATCGGGGTAGTTTTTAAGGAACCTCTGCACCACCAAATTCAGCACATGCGCCAGGCAAGGGATGTGCGTCAAACCGGCTAGGCCCAGAGCTGCTATGAGATTTCGCCCGTTATCGCACACCACCAGGCCGGGCTTGAGGCTCGCTGGCAGCAACCACTCATTTGTCTGCTGTTCCATGCTCCTCCACAACTCCTGCGCGGTGTGTGGTTTGTCCCCCAAACAGGCAAGTTGTAAAACTGCCTGCTGTCGTTTAGCCCTGGCCGTGCTGAAGTTGGTGGTGAAGGTATTACACTGTCCGGATGAGGAGGCGGTAGAGGATGAGGTAGCAGAGTAGGATGAGTTAGGAACAGGAGGCAAACTGAAGCGCCCTGCAATCCTCGGTGGTGGAAGGACATGCGCCAAATTGCTATCCGCCTCAGGCCCATCCGCCACTGCATTTACCCAGTGTGCCGTTAGGGAGATATAACGCCCCTGACCGTGCTTACTGGTCCACGTATCGGTAGTTAGGTGGACCTTGGCACAGATGGCGTTGCGCAGTGCACACCTGATTTTTTCCCCCACTTGGTTGTGCAGGGAAGGGATGGCTTGCCTGGAAAAGTAGTGGGGGCTGGGCACGACGTACTGTGGGACAGCCACCGACATAAGCTTTTTAAAACTGGGCGTCTCCACCACACGGAATGACAGCATTTCAAAGGCCAATAATTGTGAAATGCTGGCATTCAGGGCCAGGGATCGCGGGTGGGTAGGGGGGTACTTCCTCTTCCTCTCAAGTGTTTGGGAGATGGAAAGCTGAACACTTCCACGGGACATTGTGGAGATGGTTGTTGGTGACCCAGGTGGTGGTGTTGCTGACAGATCGTCTGTTTGCGGGGTGGCAGGTGCCGGTATGACTACAGAGGTGGCTGGAGCGGCCGAGACTGCAGCAGAAGAGGAAGCAGAATGAGCCAGAGACGTTTCTTGGTTTTGAAGGTGTGTACTCCACTGCAGCTCGTGCTTTGCACTTAGATGCCTGATCATGCAGGTTGTGCTCAGGTTGAGAAGGTTTATGCCTCGCTTCAGGCTCTGATTGCACAGGGTGCAAACCACTAGTGTCCTGTCATCAGCACATTTTCTAAAGAACTTCCACGCTAGAGAACTCGTTTGAGCTGACTTTGGTGCGCTCGTTCCCTTGCTGCGTTGGGCAGTAGCAGGCGTAGTGTCTAGGGCACGGCCGCTCCGCTTCTGCACCCTGCTCCCTCTTCTGCTGTGCTGGTGGCTCTGTGCGACCACCGCCTCTTCCTCCAAACTACTCAGGTCACCTGCATGACCTTCATTCCATGTGGGGTCGAGGACCTCATCGTCCTCCACATCATCTTCAACCCAGTCTTCACCCCTGCCCTCCCTGTCGGTCTCCACAATGCTGAACGCCACAGCAGTTGGCACCTGCGTTTCGTCATCATCGGAGACGTGCTGTGATGGTCCTTCCATGTACTCATCTTGAGAAATAAGTGGTTGGGCATCGCTGCACTCAATCTCTTCCACTTCTGGGGCAGGGCTAGGTGGATGGCCCTGGGAAACCCTGCTGACAGAGTCCTCAAAAAGAATAAGAGACTGCTGTATGGCTTGGGGCTCAGACTGCTTGCCTGATTTGCAAGGGGGTGAGGTGAAAGACGGTTGGACATTGGCTGCAGGTGCCAACTCTGACCTTTCTGCAGTAGACTGGGTGGGAGACAATGTGAAGGAACTGGAGGCACTGTCAGCAGCAAACCAATCTACTATCGCCTCTACGTGTTCTGGCCTCATCACTTCTAGAGGCGTATGATGCCCTACCAAATACTGATGCAGGTTCTGTCGCCTACTCACACTTGAGGAAGGTGTTTCACTTGTGCGTGTAGCTGGCACAGATCGACCACGTCCTCTCCTTGCAACAGGAGCTCTAGCAGCAGCACCACGACCCAGGCCACGGCCCCTATTTGACGCTCTCCTCATATTTCTGAAATTTAAGATCTTGCCCTAGAAAGGTCTTTATTGAATAGCAGAACAAAAGAACAACAGTATCGCACGGGTGTATCTCACAGTCAAATATGCAAACTATGCCGCAATTTAATGTTTTTTACACCAAAAGGGTGTGTATTGAATAGCGGAATAGGATAAAAAACTGTGTATCTCACACGTACAAACACAGACTAGGCCCGATTAAATTTTTTCCTACCCTAAAGGGAGGATGAGGAAGAGGAGTATGGAACAGGCAGCACCCTCAAATCTTCAGAAGTATGAGATGAACCTCAAAAACTTGGAAAGGTGGATCTCACACGTACCGACACAGACTATTCCGCAATTTAATTGATCCCCAAAGGTTTTTATTGAATAGCGGAATAGGAAATATGATCAAAAAAAGTGTATGTATCTCACACGTACAGAAGCACACTAGGCCCCAATTACTATTGTTTGTACACATAAAAGGATGGATGAGGAGGAGGAGGAGTATGGAACAGGCAGCACCTCAAAGCTTCAGAAGTATGAGATGAACCCCAAAAACTTGGAAAGGTGGATCTCACACGTACCGACACAGACTATTCCGCAATTTAATTGATCCCCAAAGGTTTTTATTGAATAGCGGAGTAGGAAATATGATCAAAAAAAGTGTATGTATCTCACACGTACAGAAGCACACTAGGCCCCAATTACTATTGTTTGTACACCTAAAAGGATGGATGAGGAGGAGGAGGAGTATGGAACAGGCAGCACCCTCAAAGCTTCAGAAGTATGAGATGAACCCCAAAAACTTGGAAAGGTGGATCTCACACGTACCGACACAGACTATCCCGCAATTTAATTGATCCCCAAAGGTTTTTATTGAATAGCGGAATAGGAAATATGATCAAAAAAAGTGTATGTATCTCACACGTACAGAAGCACACTAGGCCCCAATTACTATTGTTTGTAACACCTAAAAGGATGGATGAGGAGGAGGAGGAGTATGGAAGAGGCAGCACCCTCAAAGCTTCAGAAGTATGAGATGAACCCCAAAAACTTGGAAAGGTGGATCTCACACGTACCGACACAGACTATCCCGCAATTTAATTGATCCCCAAAGGTTTTTATTGAATAGCGGAATAGGAAATATGATCAAAAAAAGTGTATGTATCTCACACGTACAGAAGCACACTAGGCCCCAATTACTATTGTTTGTACACCTAAAAGGATGGATGAGGAGGAGGAGGAGTATGGAACAGGCAGCACCCTCAAAGCTTCAGAAGTATGAGATGAACCCCAAAAACTTGGAAAGGTGGATCTCACACGTACCGACACAGACTATCCCGCAATTTAATTGATCCCCAAAGGTTTTTATTGAATAGCGGAATAGGAAATATGATCAAAAAAAGTGTATGTATCTCACACGTACAGAAGCACACTAGGCCCCAATTACTATTGTTTGTACACCTAAAAGGATGGATGAGGAGGAGGAGGAGTATGGAACAGGCAGCACCCTCAAAGCTTCAGAAGTATGAGATGAACCCCAAAAACTTGGAAAGGTGGATCTCACACGTACCGACACAGACTATTCCGCAATTTAATTGATCCCCAAAGGTTTTTATTGAATAGCGGAATAGGAAATATGATCAAAAAAAGTGTATGTATCTCACACGTACAGAAGCACACTAGGCCCCAATTACTATTGTTTGTACACATAAAAGGATGGATGAGGAGGAGGAGGAGTATGGAACAGGCAGCACCCTCAAAGCTTCAGAAGTATGAGATGAACCCCAAAAACTTGGAAAGGTGGATCTCACACGTACCGACACAGACTATTCCGCAATTTAATTGATCCCCAAAGGTTTTTATTGAATAGCGGAATAGGAAATATGATCAAAAAAACTGTATGTATCTCACACGTACAGAAGCACACTAGGCCCCAATTACTATTGTTTGTACACCTAAAAGGATGGATGAGGAGGAGGAGGAGTATGGATCAGGCAGCACCCTCAAAGCTTCAGAAGTATGAGATGAACCCCAAAAACTTGGAAAGGTGGATCTCACACGTACCGACACAGACTATCCCGCAATTTAATTGATCCCCAAAGGTTTTTATTGAATAGCGGAATAGGAAATATGATCAAAAAAAGTGTATGTATCTCACACGTACAGAAGCACACTAGGCCCCAATTACTATTGTTTGTACACCTAAAAGGATGGATGAGGAGGAGGAGGAGTATGGAACAGGCAGCACCCTCAAAGCTTCAGAAGTATGAGATGAACCCCAAAAACTTGGAAAGGTGGATCTCACACGTACCGACACAGACTATCCCGCAATTTAATTGATCCCCAAAGGTTTTTATTGAATGGCGGAATAGGAAATATGATCAAAAAAAGTGTATGTATCTCACACGTACAGAAGCACACTAGGCCCCAATTACTATTGTTTGTACATCTAAAAGGATGGATGAGGAGGAGGAGGAGTATGGAACAGGCAGCACCCTCAAAGCTTCAGAAGTATGAGATGAACCCCAAAAACTTGGAAAGGTGGATCTCACACGTACCGACACAGACTATTCCGCAATTTAATTGATCCCCAAAGGTTTTTATTGAATAGCGGAATAGGAAATATGATCAAAAAAAGTGTATGTATCTCACACGTACAGAAGCACACTAGGCCCCAATTACTATTGTTTGTACACCTAAAAGGATGGATGAGGAGGAGGAGGAGTATGGAACAGGCAGCACCCTCAAAGCTTCAGAAGTATGAGATGAACCCCAAAAACTTGGAAAGGTGGATCTCACACGTACCGACACAGACTATCCCGCAATTTAATTGATCCCCAAAGGTTTTTATTGAATAGCGAAATAGGAAATATGATCAAAAAAAGTGTATGTATCTCACACGTACAGAAGCACACTAGGCCCCAATTACTATTGTTTGTACACATAAAAGGATGGATGAGGAGGAGGAGGAGTATGGAACAGGCAGCACCTCAAAGCTTCAGAAGTATGAGATGAACCCCAAAAACTTGGAAAGGTGGATCTCACACGTACCGACACAGACTATTCCGCAATTTAATTGATCCCCAAAGGTTTTTATTGAATAGCGGAGTAGGAAATATGATCAAAAAAAGTGTATGTATCTCACACGTACAGAAGCACACTAGGCCCCAATTACTATTGTTTGTACACCTAAAAGGATGGATGAGGAGGAGGAGGAGTATGGAACAGGCAGCACCCTCAAAGCTTCAGAAGTATGAGATGAACCCCAAAAACTTGGAAAGGTGGATCTCACACGTACCGACACAGACTATCCCGCAATTTAATTGATCCCCAAAGGTTTTTATTGAATAGCGGAATAGGAAATATGATCAAAAAAAGTGTATGTATCTCACACGTACAGAAGCACACTAGGCCCCAATTACTATTGTTTGTAACACCTAAAAGGATGGATGAGGAGGAGGAGGAGTATGGAAGAGGCAGCACCCTCAAAGCTTCAGAAGTATGAGATGAACCCCAAAAACTTGGAAAGGTGGATCTCACACGTACCGACACAGACTATCCCGCAATTTAATTGATCCCCAAAGGTTTTTATTGAATAGCGGAATAGGAAATATGATCAAAAAAAGTGTATGTATCTCACACGTACAGAAGCACACTAGGCCCCAATTACTATTGTTTGTACACCTAAAAGGATGGATGAGGAGGAGGAGGAGTATGGAACAGGCAGCACCCTCAAAGCTTCAGAAGTATGAGATGAACCCCAAAAACTTGGAAAGGTGGATCTCACACGTACCGACACAGACTATCCCGCAATTTAATTGATCCCCAAAGGTTTTTATTGAATAGCGGAATAGGAAATATGATCAAAAAAAGTGTATGTATCTCACACGTACAGAAGCACACTAGGCCCCAATTACTATTGTTTGTACACCTAAAAGGATGGATGAGGAGGAGGAGGAGTATGGAACAGGCAGCACCCTCAAAGCTTCAGAAGTATGAGATGAACCCCAAAAACTTGGAAAGGTGGATCTCACACGTACCGACACAGACTATCCCGCAATTTAATTGATCCCCAAAGGTTTTTATTGAATAGCGGAATAGGAAATATGATCAAAAAAAGTGTATGTATCTCACACGTACAGAAGCACACTAGGCCCCAATTACTATTGTTTGTACACCTAAAAGGATGGATGAGGAGGAGGAGGAGTATGGAACAGGCAGCACCCTCAAAGCTTCAGAAGTATGAGATGAACCCCAAAAACTTGGAAAGGTGGATCTCACACGTACCGACACAGACTATTCCGCAATTTAATTGATCCCCAAAGGTTTTTATTGAATAGCGGAATAGGAAATATGATCAAAAAAACTGTATGTATCTCACACGTACAGAAGCACACTAGGCCCCAATTACTATTGTTTGTACACCTAAAAGGATGGATGAGGAGGAGGAGGAGTATGGATCAGGCAGCACCCTCAAAGCTTCAGAAGTATGAGATGAACCCCAAAAACTTGGAAAGGTGGATCTCACACGTACCGACACAGACTATCCCGCAATTTAATTGATCCCCAAAGGTTTTTATTGAATGGCGGAATAGGAAATATGATCAAAAAAAGTGTATGTATCTCACACGTACAGAAGCACACTAGGCCCCAATTACTATTGTTTGTACACCTAAAAGGATGGATGAGGAGGAGGAGGAGTATGGAACAGGCAGCACCCTCAAAGCTTCAGAAGTATGAGATGAACCCCAAAAACTTGGAAAGGTGGATCTCACACGTACTGACACAGACTATCCCGCAATTTAATTGATCCCCAAAGGTTTTTATTGAATAGCGGAATAGGAAATATGATCAAAAAAAGGGTATGTATCTCACACGTACAGAAGCACACTAGGCCCCAATTACTATTGTTTGTACACCTAAAAGGATGGATGAGGAGGAGGAGGAGTATGGAACAGGCAGCACCCTCAAAGCTTCAGAAGTATGAGATGAACCCCAAAAACTTGGAAAGGTGGATCTCACACGTACCGACACAGACTATCCCGCAATTTAATTGATCCCCAAAGGTTTTTATTGAATAGCGGAATAGGAAATATGATCAAAAAAACTGTATGTATCTCACACGTACAGAAGCACACTAGGCCCCAATTACTATTGTTTGTACACCTAAAAGGATGGATGAGGAGGAGAAGGAGTATGGAACAGGCAGCACCCTCAAAGCTTCAGAAGTATGAGATGAACCCCAAAAACTTGGAAAGGTGGATCTCACACGTACCGACACAGACTATCCCGCAATTTAATTGATTCCCCAAAGGTTTTTATTGAATAGCGGAATAGGAAATATGATCAAAAAAAGTTTATTTATCTCACACGTACAGAAGCACACTAGGCCCCAATTACTATTGTTTGTACACCTAAAAGGATGGATGAGGAGGAGGAGGAGTATGGAACAGGCAGCACCCTCAAAGCTTCAGAAGTATGAGATGAACCCCAAAAACTTGGAAAGGTGGATCTCACACGTACCGACACAGACTATTCCGCAATTTAATTGATCCCCAAAGGTTTTTATTGAATAGCGGAATAGGAAATATGATCAAAAAAAGTGTATGTATCTCACACGTACAGAAGCACACTAGGCCCCAATTACTATTGTTTGTACACCTAAAAGGATGGATGAGGAGGAGGAGTATGGAACAGGCAGCACCCTCAAAGCTTCAGAAGTATGAGATGAACCCCAAAAACTTGGAAAGGTGGATCTCACACGTACCGACACAGACTATTCCGCAATTTAATTGATCCCCAAAGGTTTTTATTGAATAGCGGAATAGGAAATATGATAAAAGAAAAGTGTATGTTTTTCACACGTACAGAAGCACACTAGGCCCCAATTACTATTGTTTGTACCCCTAAAAGGATGGATGAAGAGGAGGAGGATGAAACAGGCAGCACCCTCAAATCTTCAGAAGTATGAGATTGTGTTCACTGTACCCCACAAAGATTGTGTTCACTGCACCCCAAAAGGATTGTCTTCACTGCACCCCACAAAGA
Source organism: Pelophylax lessonae (assembly GCF_965119305.1). Lineage (NCBI taxonomy): Eukaryota > Metazoa > Chordata > Amphibia > Anura > Ranidae > Pelophylax > Pelophylax lessonae. The sequence goes on from NC_138772.1 coordinate 526,432,903, forward strand.
TTGTGTTCACTGTACCCCACAAAGATTGTGTTCACTGCACCCCAAAAGGATTGTCTTCACTGAACCCCACAAAGATTGTGTTCACTGTACCCCACAAAGATTGTGTTCACTGTACCCCCCAAAGATTTTGTTCACTGCACCCCACAAGGATTGTCTTCACTGCACCCCAAAAGGATTGTCTTCACTGCACCCCACAAAGATTGTGTTCACTGTACCCCACAAAGATTGTGTTCGCTGTACCCCCCAAAGATTTTGTTCACTGCACCCCACAAAGATTGTGTTCACTGTACCCCACAAAGATTGTGTTCACTGCACCCCAAAAGGATTGTCTTCACTGCACCCCACAAAGATTGTGTTCACTGTAATCCACAAAGATTGTGTTCACTGTACCCCCCAAAGATTTTGTTCACTGCACCCCACAAAGATTGTGTTCACTGTACCCCACAAGGATTGTCTTCACTGCACCCCACAAGGATTGTCTTCACTGCACCCCACAAAGATTGTGTTCACTGTACCCCACAAAGATTTTGTTCACTGTACCCCACAAAGATTGTGTTCACTGTACCCCACAAAGATTTTGTTCACTGCACCCCACAAAGATTGTGTTCACTGCACCCCATAAGGATTGTCTTCACTGCACCCCACAAAGATTGTGTTCACTGTACCCCACAAAGATTGTGTTCACTGCACCCCAAAAGGATTGTCTTCACTGCACCCCACAAAGATTGTGTTCACTGTACCCCACAAAGATTGTGTTCACTGTACCCCCCAAAGATTTTGTTCACTGCACCCCACAAGGATTGTCTTCACTGCACCCCACAAAGATTGTGTTCACTGTACCCCACAAAGATTGTGTTCACTGTACCCCCCCAAAGATTTTGTTCACTGCACCCCACAAGGATTGTCTTCACTGCACCCCACAAATATTGTGTTCACTGTACCCCACAAAGATTGTGTTCACTGCACCCCAAAAGGATTGTCTTCACTGCACCCCACAAAGATTGTGTTCACTGTACCCCACAAAGATTGTGTTCACTGTACCCCCCAAAGATTTTGTTCACTGCACCCCACAAGGATTGTCTTCACTGCACCCCACAAGGATTGTCTTCACTGCACCCCACAAAGATTGTGTTCACTGTACCCCACAAAGATTGTGTTCACTGCACCCCAAAAGGATTGTCTTCACTGCACCCCACAAAGATTGTGTTCACTGTACCCCACAAAGATTGTGTTCACTGTACCCCAAAAGGATTGTCTTCACTGCACCCCACAAAGATTGTGTTCACTGTACCCCACAAAGATTTTGTTCACTGCACCCCACAAAGATTGTGTTCACTGTACCCCACAAAGATTGTGTTCACTGCACCCCAAAAGGATTGTCTTCACTGCACCCCACAAAGATTGTGTTCACTGTACCCCACAAAGATTGTGTTCACTGTACCCCCCAAAGATTTTGTTCACTGCAACCCACAAAGATTGTGTTCACTGTACCCCACAAAGATTGTGTTCACTGTACCCCACAAAGATTTTGTTCACTGCACCCCACAAAGATTGTGTTCACTGCACCCCAAAAGGATTGTCTTCACTGCACCCCACAAAGATTGTGTTCACTGTACCCCACAAAGATTGTGTTCACTGTACCCCCCAAAGATTTTGTTCACTGCACCCCACAAAGATTGTGTTCACTGTACCCCACAAAGATTGTGTTCACTGTACCCCACAAATATTTTGTTCACTGTACCCCACAAAGATTGTGTTCACTGCACCCCAAAAGGATTGTCTTCACTGCACCCCACAAGGATTGTCTTCACTGCACCCCACAAAGATTGTGTTCACTGTACCCCACAAAGATTGTGTTCACTGCACCCCAAAAGGATTGTCTTCACTGTACCCCACAAAGATTGTGTTCACTGTACCCCCCCAAAGATTTTGTTGACTGCAACCCACAAAGATTGTGTTCACTGTACCCCACAAAGATTGTGTTCACTGTACCCCACAAAGATTTTGTTCACTGCACCCCACAAAGATTGTGTTCACTGCACCCCAAAAGGATTGTCTTCACTGCACCTCACAAAGATTGTGTTCACTGTACCCCACAAAGATTGTGTTCACTGTACCCCCCAAAGATTTTGTTCACTGCACCCCACAAAGATTTTGTTCACTGTACCCCACAAAGATTGTGTTCACTGTACCCCACAAATATTTTGTTCACTTTACCCCACAAAGATTGTGTTCACTGCACCCCAAAAGGATTGTCTTCACTGCACCCCACAAAGATTGTGTTCACTGTACCCCACAAAGATTGTGTTCACTGTACCCCCCAAAGATTTTGTTCACTGCACCCCACAAAGATTGTGTTCACTGTACCCCACAAAGATTTTGTTCACTGCACCCCAAAAGGATTGTGTTCACTGCACCCCAAAAAGATTGTGTTCACTGCAGCCCACACACAGAAAAATGGATGTGGATCACTGACACCTGCCTATCTCCTATCCCACACCACACAGCAATATCGATTGTAGTTTGTAGAACACACTTTCTCTAAAATTCAGCAGCAGCCTCTCCCTAACAGGATTGAGAAGAAATCGTAGATCGGGACTAAGTGCAGACCCCACCCCACACAGCAATATCGATTGCAGTTTGTAGAACACACTGACCCTATAATTCAGCAGCAGCCTCTCCCTAACAGGATTGAGAAGAGATAGTAGATCAGGATTAAGTGCAGACCCCACCCCACACAGCAATATCGATTGTAGTTTGTAGAACACACTGACCCTATAATTCAGCAGACTCTATCCCTAAAATGCCTACAACTCGCCCTGCCTAAACACTCCGACCTGACCCTAAATTCTATCCGGACACCAATTTGTTTTCCCTGCCTGTCTTTCCCTAATCAGCAGCCAGCACGTATGTGTGCTCTGTCCCTGAGCTAAGCAGCAGAATGACGCTGCTGCGGCTGCCTCGAACTTATAAAGACTTGGTCACATGCTTCAGACGGCCAATCCCAGCTACTCATACATTTGCAGGCATGGCTGGGATAGCTTAAGGCACACCAGTTAAACGATTGTTGATTGGCTGTTGAAAGCCCGCCATGAAAAGAGCGCCAAAACATGCAAAACCCGGAAATAAAACGACCAAACACGGATTTTTTACCCGAACATACAGTAAAGTGTCCGTGTTCGGGTAACAAAAATCCAATTATTCGGTACGAACACGAATAATACAGTCCGTGTTCGCTCAACACTAATCATTTTGTTTTTGTGGTTTTTTTTTGTTATTTTTCTTAGTGTGCATTTTTGGTCTCCTTTAAGACCCACTGTCTGTATGAGCAAATATTTTTATTAGTCATTTGTCGAGTATTTAATATTTATGTTTTATTGCATGGTACCAAATACCATTGGGGGAGGATGGAGGAATTATAATTGTAATTTTTTTGTGTGACAAGAGAGGAGTTAAGCCCAAGCAAGGGTAAGTTGAGACGATAGCTTAGTCTGGGCTTTGAAATAAAAGGGAGTTATTCCATGAGGGGAGGTTGGAGGCCGGCTAGGAGGGGGGTTTGGAGGCTGGTAGTCTTTTCTGCATGTGTGCGTTGGAGGGGATATAAGGGGAGGTTGGAGACTGAGAGTCTTTTCTGCAGACGTGCTTTGAACCAGCTATGAGGGAAGTTTGGAGGCCGGTAGTCTTTTCTCTGGGAATTATTGGACTGACTATGAAGGGAGGTTGAAGGCTGGTAGTCTCTTTTGCAGGCATTTGTTGAACTAGCTATGAGGAGGTTTGGGGCCAGTAGTCCTTTGTGCAGGTGTGCATTGGGTCAGCTATAAGGGGAGGCTGGGGACTTGTAGTCTTTTTTGCAGGCATGCATTGGATCGGCTTTGAGGGAAAGTTGGAGGCCGGTAGTCTTTTCTTTCAGGCGTGCATTAGGCGGGCTGTGAGGGGAGGCTGGAAGCTCATAGTCTCTTTTGCAGGCTTGCATTGGACCAGGTGTGAGGGGAGGTTGGAGGTCGGTACTTTTTTTTCTAGGCGTGCGATTCACCAGCTTTGAGAGGGGGTTGGAGGCTGGAACGTATTTTGCAGACTTGCTTTAACCACTTAAGCCCCGAAGGATTTGGCTGCTAAAAGACCAGGGGTTTTTTTGCGATTTTTTACTGCGTGACTTTGACAGACAATTGCGCGGTCGTGCGACGCTGTACCTAAACGAATTTCACGTCCTTTTTTTCCCACAAACAGAGCTTTCTTTTGGTGGTATTTGATCACCTGTGCGATTTTTTGATCATGCGCTATAAACAAAAAAAGAGCGTAATTTTTGCAAAAATAACAATATTTTTCACATTTTTTTATATGAAATTCCCCCCCAAAAAAATGTAAAAATCAAAATTTTTTAACATTTTCGGCCAAATTGTTTTACGCTACATATGTTTGGTAAAAAAAATTGCAAAAACCGTACTTTGATTGGTTTGCGCAAAAGTTATCGCGTTTACTAACAAAGGGAAAGATTTTTGTCATTTTTGGTGTTTTTTTTTAACGAGTAATGGCGGCGATCTGCGATTTTTTTTGCGGTACTGCGACATTGCGGCGGACAGATCGGACCCTTGACTGACATTTTTGACACTTTTGGGGGTACCAGTGACATTACTGCAGTAATCAGTGCTATACATATGCACTGTTACTGCAAAAATGACACTGGCAGGGAAGGGGTTAACTTTATTGGACAGGGAGGGGTTAAGTGTGTCCTAGGGGCGTGTTTCTAACTGTGCAGGGACATTGCTATTGGTGTAAAAACAAAGATCAACAGTTCTACATAGTAGAACTGTCTGATCTTCATTTTTACACCAGGGAGAATGACGGGCGGCTTGTTTACATAAGCCGCTCCGCCTTTCTCCCTTCACAGGAGCGATCGCAGTGTGACTGGCGGACATCGAGTCCGCCGGACACACGCACTGACTTGTCTGTGAGCGAGCCGCGGCGGGCGCGTGCCTCGGCGGGCGCGCGCCCGCCCGCAATAGGCTCGCAAGTCAGTGACAGGCGAGTGACGTATCCATACGTCACTCTGCCTGGCCGGGGCTGACCGCCGCAGTACATAGTCGTGCGGCGGTCGGCAACCGGTTAAACTGGCTAGGAGGGAAGGCGATTTTACATATGACTGCAAATATATGTAACCAAAACCTGTTTTTTAATGATTTTTATAAGCTAGTTTAGACTCTCCATGTATTTCTTAATTTGGAAAGGACATTAGAGTAGAGTTAGAAACTGCACTCTACAGAGGGGCCTTGACATGGCAGTGCGACTTCACATGTATTTGCAATTGTTTTCAACATAAACTGAACACAAACTGTTTAAAAAATTTAGACTTTTTGATTTTGCTGGCTAGCTGGTAAGTGTGCTGGAGGACTCTGTGTATTGTATTATTCTGTGAACTGCCATGCTTAAGCACCAAATCCCATTTTTGTGCATTATATCAATGTATTTTAACACATGTTACATGCGTTAGTGTGTTGCAGTGCCATCCATTGACAATGGTACAAAAGCACATTGACCCAAAGCACTTCTAACACACATGTGTTGCAGAGCACTAAAATGCACATCAACGCACTACGATGCAATTAGAAGAATTGGTTTGTGTCTGATTTTTTCTCTGTTCTAAACGCAACACAATGAAATGGACATCTAAAGCATTATATTTATTTCTTGTGTGGCTTCCGATTAGCAATTAATATCTACTGCAAAAAAATAAATAAAAATTACAACCTAGAAGAAAATGCAGCCATTCATAACCAAGAAGTAAATATCATAGGCATTATAATAATAATGTATACAAAAATGTACAGTACATTGTGTGCACAATTATTAGGCAAGTGAGTATTTTGACCAAATTATCATTTTTATGCATATTGTCCAACTCCAAGCTGTATAAACTTGAATGCTTATTGGATTTAAGCATATACGGTGATATGTATTTGTGTATTGAGGGAGGGTGTGGCCCAAGGAGATCAACACCCTATATCAAGGTGTGCATAATTAGTAGGCAGCTTCTTTTCATCAAGCATAATGGGCCAAAATAGAGCCTGACTGATTGACTCTGAAAAGTCAAAAATGGTAAAAAGTCTTTCAAAGGGATGCAGCGCTCTTGAAATTGCTAAGATTCTGGGGCGTGATCACAAAACCACAAAATGTTTTGTTGCAAATAGTCAACAGGGTCGCAAATTAAAAACGCAAACGCAAATTAACTGCCAAAGATTTGAGAAGAATCAAAGGAGGAGCTACCAGGAACCTATTATCCTCCAGTGCTGTCATATTCCAGAACTGCAACCTACTCGTGTAGTGCCCAGAAGTACAAGGTGTTCAGTGCTCAGAGACATGGCCAAGGCAAGGAAGGCTGAAACCCGACCACCACTGAACAAGACACATAAGTTGAAATGTCAAAACTGGGCCAAGAAATATCTGAAGATATTGAGTGGGTCTGTGGCTGGATTAGTAACGGCACAGAGCTCCACTTCCACTCAGATGCCAGCAAGGTGGAGGTGAGGTACTGGTATAGGCTGGTATTTATAAAGATGAGCTAGTTGGGCCTTTTTAGGTTGAAGATGGACTCAAAATGAACTCCCAATCCTACTGTCAGTTTTTAGAACACTTCAATCTAGCGATGTTGCATGAGGGTTTCCTCTGTCCAGGGACTCTCCCTCATTAGCTGAGACAGCAGCGGTTGCCATTGGCTCCCGCTACTGTCAATCAAAGTCAGTGAGCCAATAAGGAGATAGAGGGGGTGGGGCGGAGCTGCGGCTCTGTGTTTAAATGGACATACAGGGCAGCGGCTCGGCTCGGGTGCCCCCATAGCAAGCTGCTTGCTGTGGGGGCACTCAGCAAGAGGGAGGGGCCAGGAGCGCTGGCAGGCGACCCATGAAGAGGAGGATCCGAGAAGAGGAGGATTGGGGTTGCTCTGTGCAAAACCAACTGCACAGAGCAGGTAAGTAGAACATATTTGTGATCTTTAACCACTTGCCAAACAGCCGCTGTAGTTTTACTTCAGCAGGTCGGCTCTATTAGGCGAAACGACGTGGGGGATAGTGGGGGTGCGCACATGCGCTGATTAGCCCAAGGGGAAGCCAATCAGCGGGTCCGCCAGCCACCCGCGATCGCTACACAGACAGAATGGAGGTCTGCTTATGTAAACAAGGCAGACCGCTCTTCTGTCGGAGATGAACACAGGGATCCTGTGATCCTCCTATTTAGGAACACAGATCTCTGTGCTCATTCAGTGAGTCCATCACCCACACAGTTAGAAAGCATCCCCTAGGGACACATTTAACCCTTTGATCCTCCCATGGCGTTAACCCCTTCCCCGCCAGTGTCATTAGTACAGTAACAGTGAATATTTTTATAAATAAATATAAATAAATAAAAATGAAGTAAATCTTTCCCCTAGTTTGTAGATGCAATAACTTTTGTGCAAACCAATCAATATACACTTATTGTGATTTTTTTTTTACCAAAAATATATGGCAGAATACATATTGACCTAAATTGATGAAAAAAAATAGATTTTTTAATTTTTTTTATTAGGAATGTTTTATAGCAGAAAGTAAAAAAATATTGTTTTTTTTTCAGAATTGTTGCTCTTTTTTTGTTTATAGTGCAAAGAATAAAAACCGCAGAGGTGATGAAATACCACCAAAGAAATCTCTATTTGTGGGAAAAAAGGACATCAATTTATTTGTGTACAGTGTCGCACGACCGCGCAATTGTCAGGAGAAGTAATGCAGTGCTGAATCACAAAAAAATGGCCTGGTTATTAAGGGTGTAAAACCTTCTGGTCCTTAAGTGGTTAAACAAAAAAACAATACTTTAATATCACTTTAACCCTTGCCTATATTTCAGTTTAAATTGGTTGTAAAGCCTCAAGGCTTTTCACCTCTATGCATAGGGTGAAAAACCATCTGGGCTGCAGCTCCCCTCAGACCCCCCCTTTCTCTTACCAGAGTCCGATCTGATCCAGCGAAGTGCACCAGTGCAGCGGCCCCAGTCGCTATCTCTCTCCTCATTAGACAGATTGATAACAGCAGGATCCATTGGCTCCCACTGCTATCAATCAAATCCAGTGACATGGAAGTGGGGGGGCGGGATCCCACTGTCTGTGTCAATGGACGCAATGGGACTCGGGAGCATGCCCACACAGGTGCCCCCAGGGAAAGCGGCTTTCTGTCGGGGCAGCCAATGGAGAGGATGAGCCTGGAGTGCTGGTAGGGCACCCCAGAAGAAGAGGATCTGGGCTGCTCTGTGCAAAACGACTGCACAGAGCAGGTAAGTATAACATGTTTATTATTTTTATTAAAAAAAAAAAATGAGAGTTTAGAACCCCTTTAAGCTGGTGACATGACTGCTTCCCCAGGTTTCAGAGTTTCTTTTGCAGCATCCTATGGAGCCACCCTTGCGTGCAGGGACTAGAGTTGTGTTTCCCTACACTGTGTGAATCAATAGAAACACACAGCCCCATAGCGTAGGATAGCAAGACACTCCTCTGCTCCTCCTCTCCCCTCCCTTTCCAAGCTCCAGACTGCACTGTCCACTGAACACCTTTTCTTGTAAAGACAGGAAGTTCCGGGTGGCAGCACTGAGAGATCAGGAGCCAGCAGCAGTGAAAGTCTTGTATTATGTATTATATATTATGTATTCTTGTATTATGTTGTGTCTGTACTGTCTCTTTGCTGCGCAAACTGTTGGCGCTATATAAATCCTGTATAATAATAATAAGTTGCTGGGGTAAGAATTTTAACAAATAGTTTGGTGAAGAATGTTTATTTTATTGTGCTTAACCCCTTCTGGACCGGAAAGGATTTGCCCCCTTAAAGACCAGGCCATTTTTTGCGATCCGGCACTGCGTTACTTTAACGGACAATTGCGCTGTCATACGATGCTGTACTGAAATAAAATTGATGTCCTTTTTTTCCCACAGATAGAGCTTTCTTTTGGTGGTATTTGATCACCTCTGCGATTTTAATTGTTTGCGCTATAAACAAAAAATAGCGACAATTATGGACAAAAGCTATATTTTTTTTTACTTTTCGCTATATACCATTAAAAAAAAAAAATTAAAAAATCTATTTTTTCATCCTTTTTGGCCAATATGTATTCTGCTACATATTTTTGGTAAAAAAAATCCCAATAAGCGTATTTTGATTGATTTGCACAAAAGTTTTTGCGTCTACAAACTAAGGGAAATATTTATGTCATTTTTTTTACTAGTATTGGCGGGGATCAGCGATTTTTAGCGGGACTGCGACATTGCAGCGGACAGATCGGACCCCTAACTGACATTTTTGACACTTTTGGGGGGACCAGTGACATTACTACAGTAATTAGTGCTATAAATTGCACTGTTACTGTGATAATGACACTGGCAGGTTAGGAGTTATCCTAGGGGTGATCAAAGGGTTAAGTGTGAACCACCTAGGTTGTGTTTTCTACTTGTATGGGGGCGGGGCTTGTGAAATGATCATAGAGACCTGTGATCCTATATAGTAGGATCGCAGGCGCTCTGTGATCTTTTCACAGAACAATGGTCAGCTGTGTTTACTACAGTAGACCGTCCTTCTCTTTCAGTGGGAAGCGATCACGGGTGGCCGGCGGCAATCCCGAGGATTGGCATCCCTGATGTCTAGTGGGGGTGTGCGCCGGGGGCGGGCGCGCACTCGCCCCCAGGAGCGTTCCCGAGCCAGCCTGCCAAAGTATATATGCGGTGGGCGGTCGGCAAGTGGTTATTGAGTTAAGTTGAAAAAATACTGTGGGTTTAATAAGACTCTGTGGGTTTAATAAGGCTTGAAGCTCTGACTTAGAAAAATCAGACTGGAAAGGGACGAAGATGAATGGAATACGGGTAATATTTGCACACACCTTCAGCAGCTGTTTCCTATTTCGATCTTCTTAGTAAAATAGCCGCAGCCCGTATGGGACAAGCCGCGTAATGACAGCGAGCGATGAAAATGATTGCAGCCGAGGTACAATGGAACATCATCCCCTTCTCCTCCTGCCCTGTTTACTTAAATGACATCTGCCAGAAGAAGCTATTCATTAGGTTGGAAAAGTGGTGGTTTCTCGTCAACCAACTCTCATCACGTCTGATGGGCTCGGTATTTCCACTTGTAATATCACATTCATGTACAATTTCTCATAAGAGCAGCCAAATGAGCGTTAAAAAGGAGACAAATTACCGCCTAGCAATTTGAGGTCCTTTTTTCTTCTGCAAACGGCAAGGCTGAAAAGCGTATGTTTACTAAAACCTGGGTGAAAAGTGCCTCCGGAAATACTTCTTGGCGTATAAATAATGCATACATGTGCAGCTGTAAATATTGTTACTTTAAATAATATCGGTATGAAGGTTTTCACTTATTTATTTTATTTTGTGCTAAAAAAATGAAGTTCTTTCCATGATAAAGAGCAACGCAAGAAAAATACTTATAGCTGTATTTAGTATGAAACTGTCCAACTCCAGGCTCCAGGTGTTTGCATTAGCTGTTTCTTTTTTATCTGTTTTTTGTAATTATTATTTATTATTTTTTTAAAAATCTGGATCAATCTTTTTTTTTTTTTACATACACGTGCAGCTGTAAATATTGTTACTTTAAATATCATTAGTATGAAGGTTTTCACTTATTTATTTTATTTTGTGCTAAAAAATGACGTTCTTTCCATGATAAAGAGCAAGGCAAGAAAAATACTTTTATCTGTATTTAGTATTAAACTGTCAAACTCCAGGCTCTAGGTATTTGCAGTAGCTGTATTTTAATCATTATTATGTATTAATCTATTGGAAATCTGGATCAACCTTTTTTTTTTTTATTTATTTTTTTTTTTTTTACCACCTCAATACTGAGCACTTTCACCCCCCTTCCTACATAGACCGATTTTCAGCTTTCTGGGCTTTTACACTTTGAATGAGAATTACTCAGTCAGGCAACACTGTACCCAAATTACATTTTTATCATTTTTTTTCACACAAATAGAGCTTTCTTTTGGTGGTATTTAATCACCACTGGGTTTTTATTTTTTGTGATACAAATGAAAAAAGCCCGAAAATTTGTTTTTTTTTTAAAAAAAAGGCGTTTTTCTTAGTTTCTAGTTTCTGTTATAAAATTTTGCAAATAAGTAATTTTTCTTCATAAAATTTGACCAAAATTTATACTGCTATGTTTCTTTGGTAACTGTGACGGTATTTACCATCACTGGAGGTGAGGAGAAGATACTTAATGGTTTGAATTGCTTTTGATAGGACAGCAATAATAAGTAATTTTTTTTCAGAAATTTTTACCAAAATTTATACTGCTACGTTTCTTTGGTAACAATAACCCAAACCAGTGTATATTATTTGGTCTGTGTTAAAGTTATAGAGACTACAAGCTATGATACCAATCATTGAAAATTGATCCCACCTGATGTACTGATCTATTTTCTTAAGGCCCTAACATGTCAAGACAGTACAAATACCCCCCAAATGACCCATTTTTGGAAAGTAGACAGTTTGAGGTATTTAGTAAGAGGCATGACAAGTTTTTTTAAGTTGTAGTTTTTTCTCACAATTCTTTGGAAAATGAAGAAATTAAATATATATATTGTTTTTCACAAAAATGTCATATTTAGGGTTGAGCGGACACCTAGATGTCCGTGTTCGACGGGTTCGGCCGAACTTTAAAAAAAAGTCCGGGTCCGTGTCCCGGACTTTTACCGAACTTTTCCCGAACTTTTCCCGGACACCGAACCCCATTGAAGTCAATGGGGACCCGAACTTTAAGGCACTAAAATGGCTCTAAAACACCAAAGGAAAGGGCTAGAGTGCTGCAAATGGCAGCAAAACGTAATTAAGAGCATGGCAAGTGCTCTGCAAACAAATGTGGATAGGGAAATAACTTAAAACAACAAAAAAAAACAGAAAAATAAAACAATGTTCTTCTTCATCTCTGAAGGACGAGGCCCATATGGAGTAGGAGGGAGGTTGAGGTGGTGGTGGATGTGGCGGTGACATAGGCGTGCGCACAGGGTGTGCCGGGTGTGCCTGGGCACACCCTAATCACCTAGGGCACATAGCATTGCCAGTGAGGAGATGGGAAAGATCTCCCTCGGACCTGCTCTGCTCTATTTCTCTTTGCCTACAGGTACATGGCCCGATACATTACTCTCCCTGCTGGCAAACACATGCATGTGTATTTCAACTTTGGGGTGCACACCTTAATGCAATAGGCTGCGCACACCTATGGGCGGTGTAGGTGGAAGCGGCGGTGGAGGAGGACCAGGGCCGGATTAAGAGCATCATGGGCTTGGTGCTGAGGATTTTGAAGGGCCTTAAGGGCCGTGCCTTGGCATGCACCCAGAGGAGGAAGGGTGCAGCCATGCATGCCTAATTCAACATGGGATGCTGTCTCTGAAGCCCATAAACACATCCATGCATCTGCAACTGTCCCTCCTTGTCCGGCCTTGGCGCTGTGTGGGGAGGTTCTGAGGGTGCTGCCTGGGGAAGCGAGCATAGAAGCCAGACTTCTGTGTTTACAAGTGACAGAAGAGCGGTCACAGTGAATATGGCCAACCCGGGGCCTATATAAAAGGTAGGGGCCTGGAGCTGCAGCTCCAATAGCCCCTACGTTAATCTGGCCCTGAGGAGGAGGACGAGGTAGCCAACACTGCTTCTTTTCACAAATTTTAAATGAGGGTACACCCCAAAAGAGTGAGAAAGAGCAAAAATGGAACAATGGGTGGGTAAGGTCGGTATCCATTGCTATTCTGCATAAGGTACGGAAAAGTCCAGTGGGATCCATGCCTGGTTCATTTTAATGAACGTGAGCTTGTCCACATTGTCTCTGGACAGGCGGCTGCGCTTGTCTGTTATAACGCCCCCAGCCGTGCTAAATACCCGTTCAGATAATACACTGGCTGCAGGGCACGCCAGCACCTCCAAGGCGTAAAGGGCAAGCTCAGGCCATGTGCCCAATTTGGAGACCCAGAAGTTGAAGGGGGCAGACCCCTCATTCACTACATGTAGGCGTGTGCACACATACTGCTCCACCATGTTGGTAAAATGCTGCCTCCTGCTAAGACGTTCCATCTGAGCTGCTGGTGCTGCTGTTTGTTGTGGCGTGCTGACAAAGCTTTTCCACATTTCGGCCATGCTAACCCTGCCTTCTGAGGTGCTGGCGGTGCCCTGGTTGCGTTGACGACCTCCTCCTCCTCCTCCTCCTCCTCTGCCTTGTGCTTCCACTGCGGCCCCGCTGTCAGATGGGAATGCCAGCAGCATGGCGTCTACCAGCGTGCGCTTGTACTCGCGCATCTTGTGATCGCGCTCCAGTGAGTGAATTAAGGACGGTACGTTGTCCTTGTAACGGGGATCCAGCAGCGTGGCCACCCAGTAATCAGCACAAGTTACAATGTGGGCAACTCGGCGGTCGTTGTGGAGACACTGCAGCATGTAATCGCTCATGTGTGCCAGGCTGCCCAGAGGCAACGAAAGGCTGTCCTCTGTGGGAGGTGTATCGTCCGTGTCCTCTGTATCCCCCCAGCCACGCACCAGTGATGGCCATGAGCTGGCCTGGGTGCCACCCTGCTGTGAACATGGTTCCATCTCCTCCTCCAGCTCCTCCTCATCCTCCTCATCCTCCAGAACTGTGCCCCTGCTGGACAATTGTGTCCCTGGCGTTTGTGTGTGCAGGAACCCACCCTCGGAGCCCCTTGCGAATGACTGCCCTGAAAGCCTTGGAAATGTTACCTCTTCATCCTCCTCCTCCTCCTCATCCTGTGCCACATCCTCTTCCATCATCGCCCGAATTGTTTTTTCAAGGAGGCATAGAAGTGGGATAGTTAAGCTGAGAACGGCGTCATTGCCACTGGCCATGTTGGTGGAGTACTCAAAAGTAGTCAAACCGGCTAGGCCCAGAGCTGCTATGAGATTTCGCCCGTTATCGCACACCACCAGGCCGGGCTTGAGGCTCGCTGGCAGCAACCACTCATTTGTCTGCTGTTCCATGCTCCTCCACAACTCCTGCGCGGTGTGTGGTTTGTCCACCAAACAGGCAAGTTGTAAAACTGCCTGCTGTCGTTTACCCCTGGCCGTGCTGAAGTTGGTGGTGAAGGTGTTACGCTGTCCGGATGAGGAGGCGGTAGAGGATGAGGAAGCGGAGTAGGAGGAGTTAGGAACAGGAGGCAAACTGAAGCGCCCTGCAATCCTCGGTGGTGGAAGGACACGCGCCAAATTGCTATCCGCCTCAGGCCCATCCGCCACTGCATTTACCCAGTGTGCCGTTAGGGAGATATAACGCCCCTGACCGTGCTTACTGGTCCACGTATCGGTAGTTAGGTGGACCTTGGCACAGATGGCGTTGCCCAGTGCACACCTGATTTTTTCCCCCACTTGGTTGTGCAGGGAAGGGATGGCTTGCCTGGAAAAGTAGTGGCGGCTGGGCACGACGTACTGTGGGACAGCCACCGACATAAGGTTTTTAAAACTGTGCGTCTCCACCAGACGGAATGACAGCATTTCAAAGGCCAATAATTTTGAAATGCTGGCATTCAGGGCCAGGGATCGCGGGTGGGTAGGGGGGTACTTCCTCTTCCTCTCAAGTGTTTGGGAGATGGAAAGCTGAACACTTCCACGGGACATTGTGGAGATGGTTGTTGGTGACCCAGGTGGTGGTGTTGCTGACAGATCGTCTGTTTGCGGGGTGGCAGGTGCCGGTATCACTACAGATGTGGCTGGAGCGGCCGAGACTGCAGCAGAAGAGGAAGCAGGATGAGCCAGAGACGTTTCTTGGTTTTGAAGGTGTGTACTCCACTGCAGCTCGTGCTTTGCACTTAGATGCCTGATCATGCAGGTTGTGCTCAGGTTGAGAAGGTTTATGCCTCGCTTCAAGCTCTGATTGCACAGGGTGCAAACCACTCGTGTCCTGTCATCAGCACATTTTCTAAAGAACTTCCACGCTAGAGAACTCGTTTGAGCTGATGTCATGGTCTTACCTTCTTGCTGTTCTCCTTCGTTTGACATGTGCTGGCGGCCATCTTGGTTTCTGGGTTTCTTGTAGCCTCCCACCCTGCGGCTCCTCCTTCCCACTGGGAGGAGCTGGATGCCTAGCTCATATATATAGGAGGTCTGTGGCTTCAGTTCCTTGCTTGGTCCTCCTGTGTTCACATGCTTCTAAGACTGCTGCTGCTTCTGGTTCCTGATCCTGGCTTCGTCTGACTACCCTGCTGGTTCCTGATCCTGGCTTCGTCTGACTACCCTGCTGGTTCCTGATCCTGGCTTCGTCTGACTACCCTGCTGGTTCCTGATCCCGGCTTCGTCTGACTACCCTCCTGGTTCCTGTCCTCTGGCTTCGCAAGGACTCTGCCTCGGTTTCGCCATCCGTTTGGACTTTTGCTTTACAGCTTGATTTTCAATAAAGCCTTCTTTTTCACTTATCTGTTGTTGTACGTCTGGTTCATGGTTCCGTGACAGCTGACTTTGGTGCGCTCGTTCCCTTGCTGCGTTGGGCAGTAGCGGGCGTAGTGTCTAGGGCACGGCCGCTCCGCTTCTGCACCCTGCTCCCTCTTCTGCTGTGCTGGTGGCTCTGTGCGACCACCGCCTCTTCCTCCAAACTACTCAGGTCACCTGCATGACCTTCATTCCATGTGGGGTCGAGGACCTCATCGTCCTCCACATCATCTTCCACCCAGTCTTCACCCCTGCCCTCCTTGTCGGTCTCCACAATGCTGAACGCCGCAGCAGTTGGCACCTGCGTTTCGTCATCATCGGAGACGTGCTGCGATGATCCTTGCATGTACTCATCTTGAGAAATAAGTGGTTGGGCATCGCTCCACTCAATCTCTTCCACTTCTGGGGCAGGGCTAGGTGGATGGCCCTGGGAAACCCTGCTAACAGAGTCATCAAAAAGAAGAAGAGACTGCTGTATGGCTTGGGGCTCAGACTGCTTGCCTGATTTGCAAGGGGGTGAGGTGAAAGATGGTTGGACATCGGCTGCAGGTGCCAACTGTGACCTTTCTGCAGTAGACTGGGTGGGAGACAATGTGAAGGAACTGGAGGCACTGTCAGCAGCAAACCAATCTACTATCGCCTCCACTTGTTCTGGCCTCATCACTTCTAGGGGAGTATGATGCCCTACCAAATACTGATGCAGGTTCTGTCGCCTACTCACACTTGAGGAAGGTGTTTCACTTGTGCGTGTAGCTGGCACAGATCGACCACGTCCTCTCCTTGCAACAGGAGCTCTACCAGCAGCACCACGACCCAGGCCACGGCCCTTATTTGACGGTCTCCTCATATTTCTGTAATTTAAGATCTTGCCCTAGAAAGGTTTTTATTGAATAGCGGAATAGGAAATATGATCCAAAAAAGTGTATGTATCTCGCACGTACAAAACCACACTAGGCCCCAATTACTATTGTTTCTACCCCTAAAAGGATGGATGAGGAGTAGGAGGAGTATGGAACAGACAGCACCCTCAAATCTTCAGAAGTATGAGATGAACCTCAAAAACTTGGAAAGGTGGATCTCACACGTACCGACACAGACTATCCCGCAATTCAATTGATCCTCAAAGGTTTTTATTGAATAGCGGAATAGAAAATATGATCAAAAAGAAAGTGTATGTATCTCACACGTACACCACCACACTAGGCCCCAATTACTATTGTTTGTACCCCTAAAAGGATGGTTGAGCAGTAGGAGGAGGAGTATGGAACAGGCAGCACCCTCAAATCTTCAGAAGTATGAGATGAACCCCAAAAACTTGGAAAGGTGGATCTCACACGTACCGACACAGACTATCACACAATTTAATTGATCCCCAAAGGTTTTAATTGAATAGCGGAATAGAAAATATGACCAAAAGAAAGTGTATGTATCTCACACGTACACCACCACACTAGGCCCCAATTACTATTGTTTGTACCCCTAAAAGGATGGTTGAGCAGTAGGAGGAGGAGTATGGAACAGGCAGCACCCTCAAATCTTCAGAAGTATGAGATGAACCCCAAAAACTTGGAAAGGTGGATCTCACACGTACCGACACAGACTATCACGCAATTTAATTGATCCCCAAAGGTTTTAATTGAATAGCGGAATAGAAAATATGATCAAAAAGAAAGTGTATGTATCTCACACGTACACCACCACACTAGGCCCCAATTACTATTGTTTGTACCCCTAAAAGGATGGTTGAGCAGTAGGAGGAGGAGTATGGAACAGGCAGCACCCTCAAATCTTCAGAAGTATGAGATGAACCCCAAAAACTTGGAAAGGTGGATCTCACACGTACCGACACAGACTATCACGCAATTTAATTGATCCCCAAAGGTTTTAATTGAATAGCGGAATAGAAAATATGATCAAAAAGAAAGTGTATGTATCTCACACGTACACCACCACACTAGGCCCCAATTACTATTGTTTGTACCCCTAAAAGGATGGTTGAGCAGTAAGAGGAGGAGTATGGAACAGGCAGCACCCTCAAATCTTCAGAAGTATGAGATGAACCCCAAAAACTTGGAAAGGTGGATCTCACACGTACCGACACAGACTATCACGCAATTTAATTGATCCCCAAAGGTTTTAATTGAATAGCGGAATAGAAAATATGATCAAAAAGAAAGTGTATGTATCTCACACGTACACCACCACACTAGGCCCCAATTACTATTGTTTGTACCCCTAAAAGGATGGTTGAGCAGTAGGAGGAGGAGTATGGAACAGGCAGCACCCTCAAATCTTCAGAAGTATGAGATGAACCCCAAAAACTTGGAAAGGTGGATCTCACACGTACCGACACAGACTATCACGCAATTTAATTGATCCCCAAAGGATTTAATTGAATAGCGGAATAGAAAATATGATCAAAAAGAAAGTGTATGTATCTCACACGTACACCACCACACTAGGCCCCAATTACTATTGTTTGTACCCCTAAAAGGATGGTTGAGCAGTAGGAGCAGGAGTATGGAACAGGCAGCACCCTCAAATCTTCAGAAGTATGAGATGAACCCCAAAAACTCGGAAAGGTGGATCTCACACGTACCGACACAGACTATCACGCAATTTAATTGATCCCCAAAGGATTTAATTGAATAGCGGAATAGAAAATATGATCAAAAAGAAAGTGTATGTATCTCACACGTACACCACCACACTAGGCCCCAATTACTATTGTTTGTACCCCTAAAAGGATGGTTGAGCAGTAGGAGGAGGAGTATGGAACAGGCAGCACCCTCAAATCTTCAGAAGTATGAGATTGTGTTCACTGTACCCCACAAAGATTGTGTTCACTGCACCCCACAAAGATTGTGTTCACTGCACCTCAAAAAGGATTTTGTTCACTGCACCCCACAAAGATTGTGTTCACTGCACCCTAAAAGGATTTTGTTCACTGCACCCCAAAAAGATTGTGTTCACTGTACCCCCCAAAGTTTGTTTTCACTGCACCCCACAAAGATTCTGTTCCCTGTACCCCACAAAGATTGTGTTCACTGCACCCCACAAAGGATTTTGTTCACTGCACCCCAAAAAGATTGTGTTCACTGCACCCCAAAAAGGATGTTGTTCACTGCACCCCAAAAAGGATTTTGTTCACTGCACCCCAAAAAGATTGTGTTCACTGCACCCCACAAAGATTGTGTTCACTGCACCCCACAAAGGATTTTGTTCACTGCACCCCAAAAAGATTGTGTTCACTGTACCCCCCAAAGATTGTGTTCACTGCACCCCACAAAGGATTTTGTTCACTGCACCCCAAAAAGGATTTTGTTCACTGCACCCCAAAAAGGATGTTGTTCACTGCACCCCACAAAGATTCTGTTCACTGTACCCCACAAAGATTGTGTTCACTGCACCCCACAAAGGATTTTGTTCACTGCACCCCAAAAAGGATGTTGTTCACTGCACCCCAAAAAGGATTTTGTTCACTCCACCCCAAAAAGATTGTGTTCACTGCACCCCACAAAGATTGTGTTCACTGCACCCCACAAAGGATTTTGTTCACTGCACCCCAAAAAGATTGTGTTCACTGTACCCCCCAAAGATTGTGTTCACTGCACCCCACAAAGATTCTGTTCCCTGTACCCCACAAAGATTGTGTTCACTGCACCCCACAAAGGATTTTGTTCACTGCACCCCAAAAAGATTGTGTTCACTGCACCCCAAAAAGGATGTTGTTCACTGCACCCCAAAAAGGATTTTGTTCACTGCACCCCAAAAAGATTGTGTTCACTGCACCCCACAAAGATTGTGTTCACTGCACCCCACAAAGGATTTTGTTCACTGCACCCCAAAAAGATTGTGTTCACTGTACCCCCCAAAGATTGTGTTCACTGCACCCCACAAAGGATTTTGTTCACTGCACCCCAAAAAGATTGTGTTCACTGTACCCCCCAAAGATTGTGTTCACTGCACCCCACAAAGATTATGTTCACTGTACCCCACAAAGATTGTGTTCACTGCACCCCACAAAGGATTTTGTTCACTGCACCACAAAAAGGATTTTGTTCACTGCACCCCAAAAAGATTGTATTCACTGCACCCCACAAAGATTGTGTTCACTGCACCCCACAAAGGATTTTGTTCACTGCACCCCAAAAAGATTGTGTTCACTGCACCCCAAAAAGGATTTTGTTCACTGCACCCCAAAAAGGATGTTGTTCACTGCACCCCAAAAAGGATTTTGTTCACTCCACCCCAAAAAGATTGTGTTCACTGCACCCCACAAAGATTGTGTTCACTGCACCCCACAAAGGATTTTGTTCACTGCACCCCAAAAAGATTGTGTTCACTGTACCCCCCAAAGATTGTGTTCACTGCACCCCACAAAGATTGTGTTCACTGCACCCTAAAAGGATTTTGTTCACTGCACCCCAAAAAGGATGTTGTTCACTGCACCCCAAAAAGGATTTTGTTCACTGCACCCCAAAAAGGATGTTGTTCACTGCACCCCAAAAAGGATTTTGTTCACTGCACCCCAAAAAGATTGTGTTCACTGCACCCCACAAAGATTGTGTTCACTGTACCCCACAAAGGATTTTGTTCACTGCACCCCAAAAAGATTGTGTTCACTGCACCCCAAAAAGGATTTTGTTCACTGCACCCCAAAAAGGATGTTGTTCACTGCACCCCAAAAAGATTGTGTTCACTGCACCCCACAAAGATTGTGTTCACTGCACCCCACAAAGGATTTTGTTCACTGCACCCCAAAAAGATTTTGTTCACTGCACCCCAAAAAGGATGTTGTTCACTGCACCCCAAAAAGGATGTTGTTAACTGCACCCCAAAAAGATTGTGTTCACTGCACCCCACAAAGATTGTGTTCACTGCACCCCACAAAGGATTTTGTTCACTGCACCCCAAAAAGATTGTGTTCACTGCACCCCAAAAAGGATGTTGTTCACTGCACCCCAAAAAGGATTTTGTTCACTGCACCCCAAAAAGATTTTGTTCACTGCACCCCAAAAAGGACGTTGTTCACTGCACCCCAAAAAGATTGTGTTCACTGCAGCCCAAAAAGATTGTGTTCACTGCAGCCCAAAAAGATTGTGTTCACTGCAGCTCACACACAGAAAAATGGATGTGGATCACTGACACCTGCCTATCTCCTATCCCACACCACACAGCAATATCGATTGTAGTTTGTAGAACACAGTTTCCCTAAAATTCAGCAGCAGCAGCCTCTCCCTAACAGGATTGAGAAGAGATCGTAGATCAGGATTGAGTGCAGAGTCACCCCACCCCCCACACAGCAATATCGATTGTACTTTGTAGAAGACACTGACCCTATAATTCAGCAGACTCTATCCCTAAAATGCCTACAACTCGCCCTGCCTAAACACTCCGACCTGTCCCTCAATTCTATCCGGACACAAATGGTTTTTTCCTGCCTGTCTTTCCCTAATCAGCAGCCAGCACATTGATGTGTGCTCTGTCCCTGATCTAAGCAGCATAATGACGCCGCTGCGGCTGCCTCGAACTTATAAAGACTTGGTCACATGCTTCAGACGGCCAATCACAGCTACTGAGACATTTGCAGGCATGGCTGGGATGGCTTAAGGCACACCAGTTAAACGATTGTTGATTGGCTGTTGAAAGCCCGCCATGAAAAGAGCGCCAAAGCATGCAAAACCCGGAAATAAAACGACCGAACACGGATTTTTACCCGAACATACAGTAAAGTGTCCGTGTCCGTGTTCGGGTACAAAAAATCCAATTGTTCGGTACGAACACGAATAATACAGTCCGTGTTCGCTCAACACTAGTCATATTAACAAATTATTTCTTACACAAGGTATAGGCATACTTGCAACTACACCCCATTGCGCATTCTGCTACTTATCCTGAGTATGGCGATACTACATATGTGGGACTTTTTCACAGCCTGGCCACATAGAGAAGCACAACCTCCAAGGAGCACCTTCAGGCTTTATCCTCTTTAAGAACAGACCTAAAACCTGGGTGAAAGTGCCTCCGGAAATACTTCTTGGCGTATAAATAATGCATACATGTGCAACTGTAAATATTGTTACTTTAAATATCATCAGTATGAAGGTTTTCACTTATTTATTTTATTTTGTGCTAAGAAATGAAGTTCTTTCCATGCTAAAGAGCAACGCAGGAAAAATACTTATAGCTGTATTTAGTATTAAACTATCCAAATCCAGGCTGCAGGTATTTGCATTAGCTGTTTTTTTTTTTTTTTGTAGTTGTTTTTTTTTAATTATTATTATTTATTATTCTTTTGAAAATCTGGATCAATGTTTTTTTTTTTTTTTTTTTTTTTTTTTTTACTACCTCAATACTGGGCACTTTCACCCCCCTTCCTACCCAGACCAATTTTCAGCTTTTAGTGCTTTGACACTTTGAATGAGAATTACTCAGCGATGCATCACTGTACCCAAAATACATTTTTATAATTTTTTTTAACACAAATAGAGCCTTCTTTTGGAGGTAGTTAATCACCACTGGGTTTTTATTTTTCGCTAACAAATGAAAAAAGCCTGAAAATTTGTTAAAAAAAATGCATTTTTATTAGTTTCTGTTATAAAAGTTTGCAAATGAGTAATTTATCTTCATAAATTTTGACCAACATTTATACTGCTACATTTCTTTGGTAAAAATAACCAAAATCAGTGTATATTATTTGGTCTGTGTTAAAGTTATAAAGTCTACAAGCTATGGTACCAATCATTGAAAGTTGATCACACCTAATGTACTGATATCATTTCTTGAGGCCCTAACATGTCAAGACAGTACAAATACCCCCCAAATGACTCAAAATATCCAAGGTATTTAGTAAGAGGCATGACAAGTTTTTTTTAAGTTGTAGTTTTTTCCCACAATTCTTTGGAAAATGAAGAAATTAATTTTTTTTCCCCCACAAAAATGTCATATTAACAAGTTATTTCTTACACACAGCATAAGCATACTTGCAACTACACCCCATTGCACATTCTGCTACACGTCCTGAGTATGGCGATACTACATATGTGAGACTTTTTCCCAGCCTGGCCACATAGAGAAGCACAACATCCAAGGAGCACCTTCAGGCATTATCCTCTTTAAGACCTTATTCCAACACTTTTTGTTTACAAGCAAACATCTGTATTTTTGCTAGAAAATTTCTTAGAACCCCCAAACATTACATATTTTTGTAGCTAGAGAATAAAATGGTGGGTTAGCATACTTTTTATGTCGAACGGTATTTGAACAGCAGTTTTTCCTAACGCACGTTTACACACTAACGCATAAATACATTTTAATTAATTTCAATGCACACAGAGACAATATAATACCCACATTTTTGGTAAAATATAAAATATGGTGTTGTGCCCGGTAAATGGACAGAAAACTATCACACTTTAAAATTGCGCACGCATGTGAAAAGGTGCCAAACTTCAGCATTTAAAAATCTTCATAGGTGACGTTTACAAGCCTTTATTTGTTACCCGTTTAGAGTTACACAGGAGGTCTGGTGCTAGAATTATTGCTCTTACTCTAATGTTCACGGTGATACCTCACATGTGTGGTATGCGTATGGGACCAACGTTTGCGTTCACCTTTGCATACAAGCACAGGGGTATGGGGGTGCTCTAAACGTTTTATTTATTTATTGGTGGGACACTAGTACACTGACAGACATTTTTGTGCACTTGTACACTGACAGATGTTGATCGTCCACTGGCAGACTCCGACAGATATTGATGTCACAATGGAACACTATTGCACTATTGCAGATGATTTTTGCACTGGTAAAAATGTTCATGTGACAGATGTTTTGTGCACAGGTACAGATGTGATGGGGACACTGACAGATGTTTTGTGCACAGGTACATATGTGATGGGACACTGACAGATGTTTTGTGGACTGTGACAGATGTGATGGGACACTGACAGATGTTTTGTGCATTGTGACAGATGTGATGGGACACTTGTGCACTGGTACAGATATGATGGGACACTGACAGATGTTTTTTGCACTGGTACAGATGTGAGGGGACACTGACAGATGTTTTTTGCACTGGTACAGATGTGATGGGACACTGACAGATGTTTTTTGCACTGGTACAGATGTGATGGGACACTGACAGATGTTTTTGCACTGGTAAATATGTGATGGGACACTGACAGATGTTTTTTGCAGTGATACACTGGGACAGATGTGTATGGGGACAGAGGTGCTTGGTGTACTGTGTGTGTGGGGGGATCTGTGAGAGCTCTGTGAGTAAAATCATCCTTACACACAGAGCTGTCGCAGACGTTGCAGATTCCCTTGCCCCCCCCCCCCCCCTGCACTGAGCTCTCACAGAGCTCGGTGGGGAGAACTGTCACAGAAACACGTGTCTCTGTATACACTGTAAAGGCTGTGATTGGACACAGCCGGCATGTGATCGAGAGGGCCAATCACAGCCCCCATATCCCGTCTTGGCTGTGTCCTATGATCACAGCCATCACAGGATCACGCCGCAGCGTGGCCTCGCTGCCGCAAGCAGGCACCTGTTCTGAGGGATATTCCTGTACAAGCTCACCCAGCCATTTATATATAGTGGCTGGGTGGGAGGAAGTTAAATTGTTTTTTATTAGTTTTATAAAAGTACGTTACAAAACAGATCCTTTGGGCATTCCCCGGCTTAAAAGAAAACATAATATATGACATAATAAAACAGAACAATCCCAACTTAGTCACAAGTCCATTACCCCTTGATCATCGACGGTAGTAGCATCATATGACCAAGGTAGGCAATCAGGAGGTAGAGGATAAACACTATCATAGTGAGTAGGCACATACCAGATTTCAGAAAAACAAGCTAGAAAATGAAGAATATAACACAAAAAAAACATTAAATGCAGTTTGAGCAACATATAGCCCCAGGGAAGATGAGAAAAGGTAAAGAGGGGAGACCCAGGGGGGCCACACCAGATCAACCCCTGCAAAGCCTCGCCTCCTCAAGGAACATAGAGTTTACACACCATCCACTTTAGTCAAGCACAGTATCATCTCTAGTATTAGCAGTAGAGGGAGATTCAATCCAAATGTCCTAGAAATTATTTGGGGCAACCTCGAGAGAAATATGTAATTTTATACAATGGGACCAATAAATTAACCGATTTCTTCCAGCTCTCCAAAGTAAGGGGGCATTTCGATTTCCATGCCAAAACAATATTCTGGAGACCTTAGAAAAGGTTAGATAGTTGACCAAGCCCAGGAGACAAAGAAAATCTGCATCAACCGTAACCACTTCCAAAGACTTTCACCCCCCCTTCCTGCCCAGGCCAGTTTTCAACTTTTAGCGCTGTTACAGTTTGAATGCCAATTACTCAGTCATGTAACACTGTACCTGAGTAAAATTTGTATCATTTTTTTGAGACAGATAGAACTTGCTTTTGGTGGTATTTAACCTCCCTGGCGGTACGATTATTTCAGATTCTAGGTGCTGAAAGCGGTACCATTACTTTGCATGTAATTCTTAAGGACGAGCAGCCCAAACCAACTATTTATATATGATTTTTTTTTTACTGTGCGTTCTTCTTTATAACATCTCTGGTATGATAAAGTTTGAATCTTAAATTATAATATAATAAATAATTATAAATAAGTTAAAATATCTATCTATCTATCTATCTATCTATCTATCTATCTATCTATCTATCTATCTATCTATCTATCTATCTATCTATCTATCTATCTATCTATCTATCTATCTATCTATCTATCTATCTATCTATCTATCTATCTATCTATCTATCTATCTATCTATCTATCTATCTATCTATCTATCTACCTACCTATCTATCTATCTATCTATCTATCTATCTATCTATCTATCTATCTATCTATCTATCTATCTATCTATCTATCTATCTATCTATCTATCTATCTATCTATCTATCTATCTATCTATCTACGTATACATATATATATATACAGTATATATATATATACAGTGGGTACGGAAAGTATTCAGACCCCCTTCAATTTTTCACTCTTTGTTATATTGCAGCCATTTGCTAAAATCATTTAAGTTTATTCTTCTTCCTCATGAATGTACACATAGCACCCCATACTGACAGAAAAACACAGAATTGTTGACATTGTTGCAGATTTATTAAAAAAGAAAAACTGAAATATCACATGGTCCTAAGTATTCAGACCCTTTGCTCAGTATTTAGTAGAAGCCCCCTTTTGATCTGATACAGCCAGGAGTCTTTTTGGGAAAGATGCAACAAGTCTTTCACACCTGGATTTGGGGATCCTCTGCCATTCCTCCTTGCAGATCCACTCCAGTTCTGTCAGGTTGGATGGTAAACGTTGGTGGACAGCCATTTTTAGGTCTCTCCAGAGATGCTCAATTGGGATTAAGTCAGGGCTCTGGCTGGGCCATTCAAGAACAGTCACGGAGTTGTTGTGAAGCCACTCCTTCGTTATTTTAGCTGTGTGCTTAGGGTCATTGTCTTGTTGGAAGGTAAACCTTCGGCCCAGTCTGAGGTCCAGAGCACTCTGGAGAAGGTTTTTGTCCAGGATATCCCTGTACTTGGCCTCATTCATCTTTCCCTCGATTGCAACCAGTCGTCCTGTCCCTGCAGCTGAAAAACACCCCCACAGCATGATGCTGCCACCACCATGCTTCACTGTTGGGACTGTATTGGACAGGTGATGAGCAGTTAAGGCCAAAAAGTTCTATTTTGGTCTCATCAGACCAAAGAATCTTATTTCTCACCATCTTGAAGTCCTTCAGGTGTTTTTTAGCAAACTCCATGCGGGCTTTCATGTGTCTTACACTGAGGAGAGGCTTCCGTCGGGCCACTCTGCCATAAAGCCCCGACTGGTGGAGGACTGCAGTGATGGTTGACTTTCTACAACTTTCTCCCATCTCCTGACTGCATCTCTGGAGCTCAGCCACAGTGATCTTTGGGTTCTTCTTTACCTCTCTCACCAAGGCTCTTCTCCCCCGATAGCTCAGTTTGGCCAGACGGCCAGCTCTAGGAAGGGTTCTGGTCGTCCCAAACGTCTTCCATTTGAGGATTATGGAGGCCACTGTGCTCTTAGGAACCTTAAGTGCAGCAGAAATCTTTTTGTAACCTTGGCCAGATCTGTGCCTTGCCACAATTCTGTCTCTGAGCTCTTCAGGCAGTTCCTTTGACCTCATGATTCTCATTTGCTCTGACATGCATTGTGATCTGGAAGGTCTTATATAGACAGGTGTGTGGCTTTCCTAATCAAGTCCAATCAGTATAATCAAACACAGCTGGACTCAAATGAAGGTGTAGAACCATCTCAAGGATGATCAGAAGAAATGGAAAGCACCTGAGTTAAATATATGAGTGTCACAGCAAAGGGTCTGAATACTTAGGACCATGTGATATTTCAGTTTTTCTTTTTTAATAAATCTGCAACAATGTCAACAATTCTGTGTTTTTCTGTCAGTATGGGGTGCTATGTGTACATTCATGAGGAAGAAGAATGAACTTAAATGATTTTAGCAAATGGCTGCAATATAACAAAGAGTGAAAAATTTAAGGGGGTCTGAATACTTTCCGTACCCACTGTATATGTGTGTATACACACACACATATATATATATATATATATATATATATATATATATATATATATATAATATACAGGTATATATATATATATATATATATATAAAGTACAGTAAAACTGCAGGCAAGGGCACTGGGGGGCAAACTAATGTCAATTTATTTTATTTAGTAATGTGATCCAATAGGATTACAATATATCAGTGTGTTTGTGTGTTTTACTTTTTGAATTTGCCGCCGGTTCCACCCCCCTGCTACGCGACGCTCGCAGGCAACGGAAGCCGGGGCACACAGCATCAGGCGGAAGATCCGGCCGCCGTACACTGCCGGAATACATTGCGGGATCCCGGGGGACAAGGTAAGTAGCCTCTTCCAGGATCCAGCGACTTCTCCCTGGTGGTACCCCGAGTGTGGCACTGAAATTCCACCCCAAGCCACACTGGGGAATACCGCCAGGGAGGTCAATCACCACTGCTTTTTTTTTCCTATATAAAGAAAATGCAAATTAAAATATAATAATTTTCTTTGCTTCTGTTATTCAAATTATTCAAATAAATAATAATTTATGAAGTAAGATTCGAATAAACAATTGTTTTTCATAAATTGAGGCCAAAATGTATTTTGCCACATTTATTTGGTAAAAAAAATAACCCAAATCAGTGTATGTTATTTAGTCTGTGTAAAAAAATGTAGAGTCTACAAACTATGGTATACTGTATATATTTGAAATTCAATCAATCCTGAGTCCTCATTTCTTGAGGCCCTAAATAGCCAGGGCAGTACAAATACCAGCACCCCCCCCCCCCCACTCCCCACTCCTCCCAAGACCTCTTTTTGGAAAGTAGACAGTCCAGAGTATTTACAGTAGTAAGAGGCATGCCAAGTTTTTTAAGTTGTAAATTTTTTGTCACAATTTTTTGGAAGATGAAGGAATTAAACAAATGTTTTTATTTCTACAAACCAGACTAGAGCAGTACAGCATCATCATATGACTGGTCTGGTGGTGATCATGGGCACTCATTGGTTACAGTATGTAAAAAATGAAAATAAATAATAACTTTTTTAACATTTTATTTTCCTTTTTCTACATTTTTTTTTTTGTTTTTAACAATTGTTTTTAACAATTCGTTTTTTTACATACTGTGACCAGAGCAGTACAGTGTCACCAAAGAGACACTCTACTGCTCTGGGGAGGTGATCAGGATTTTTTTCTTCACTATGTTGATGATCTAATTACTGTTATAAGCAATCATTTTTATGAATGGCATCCATTCATGTGCCATTGTTTACTATTGTGATAGCTGTGATTGCCCACAGCTATCACATGGAACAGGTTCACTGCGATTGGCCTTGTAGCATGTGACCACCGTGACCAGTCACAGAGATCACAACAGTACCCGATAAATTGGCTATGAATGAAAGCCATTGTGTTCTATTGATCACAGCGATCACATGGTACCAGGGCTGGCCTGGTATAATCATTGGTCTTCATATGACGTCTATCCACGTGCTCCTGCTCCACCCTCATTTTACAATAGGCCAGGCAGGAATTGGTTAACCACTTGCATACTTGAATAATTAAAAAAAAAATTTTGCAATTCTGCATTTTTTTTGCTAGAAATGACAGCTAAGCCCCCAAAAGGTATATATTTTCTGAAAGCAGAGACCTTGGAGAATAAAATGGTGATATATTACAATATTTGCACAGCTATTTATCCAAAGAAAAGTTTTAGGAAAAAATTAATTAAAAAAAAAAAACAATGTTATACCCCCATTTTTAGTAAAATTTAAAAGAATGGGTTTGCATTGAGTAAATTGATACCAATCATGTCAAGCCTTAAAATTGCCTGTGAAATCCCCAAAAACCCAAACTTCACCACAGGAAACACTTCAAAAGCCTTTACAGGTTATCATTTTCGAGTTAATCGTGAATTGTGGGCCTAAAATGATTGTTCTCACTCCAACGTTTGTGATGATACCTTACATGTGTTACATATGCTTGCTCTATGGGGTATGCACAGGGGTGAAGGGGAGCTTTACCATTTGTAAAAATTATTTTTATTTATTTTATACTGTATAATTTTATTTATACACTTTTTTTTTTTTTTTTACTTTATTGCTAGCAAGCCCCCTATGTGATAGCACAGTGAGGTGAGAGGCCCTGTTTATGGAGACAATGGGGGTCTATCAGGCTCCCAATGTCTCCCTGTCCTTCACTGTAGATAATCAAGTACAGATCTTGCTTGAATAGCTGCATCCTCAGCTACACCAGCCGTGATCCCATTGGTGACATAATACACTTTGCTTCCAAGGTCATTAGTCACAGGTGGGATCAAGGAATGGTAGAGCCCAGAAACCACTGCAGGTGGTGCGATTGGGGGGGCAAACTTTGAGAGCCCCATAAAAGTAATCTTTAGAGCTACCCAGATCACCTTTATCGGAAAGCCGGTATCAATCTCACAGCTGCAGTGTAAACATACCTTGGCAGACAAGTGGTTACCACTTCAGCTCTGGAAGATTTTACCCCCTTCATCACCAGGCCATTTTTTTTTTGGTATTCGGAACTGTGCTACTTTAACCACTTCTGAACCGGAAGGATTAGCCCCCTTAATGACCAGGCCATTTTTTGCGATTCGGCACTGCGTTACTGTAACGGACAATTGCGCGGTCGTACGATGCTGTACCCAAATAAAATTGACGTCCTTTTTTCCCCACAAATAGAGCTTTGGTAGTATTTGATTACCTCTGTGATTTTTATTTTTTGCGCTATAAACAAAAAAAGAGCGACAATTCTGAAAAAAAAAAATAATAATAATAATTTTCACTTTTTGCTATATGACATTCCCAAAAAAAAAAACGTAAAAATGAAAATTTTTTTTCATTTTAGGCCAATTTGTTTTCTGCTACATAATTTTGGTAAAAAATAAGCGTATTTTGATTGGTTTTCGCAAAAGTTATTGCGTCTACTAACTACGGGAAAGATTTATGTCATTTTTATTGTTTTTTTTAATTTTTTTTACTAGTAATGGCGGCAATCTGCGATTTTTATTTGCAGGACTGCGACATTGTGGCTGAGATTGGACCCCTAACTGACATTTTTTACATTTTTGGGAGGACCAGTGACATTACTACAGTAATCAGTGCTAAAAATATGCACTGTTACTGTAATAATGACACTGCCAGGGATGGGGTTAAACCAGGGGAGATCAAGGGAGCAAATGTGAGCCCTATGGGAGTGATTCTAACTGTATGGGGGCGGGGCTTTTGAAATGATCACAGAGACCTGTGATCCTACATAGAAGGATCACAGGCACTCTGTGATCATTCCAGAGAGAAGAACGGTCAGCTATGTTTATCATTGTGAGAGACGGATCGGTATCGGGTGGGTGGGGGATGGAGCGGGTGAGAGACAGAGCAGTGTTGAGTGGATGCCGAATGGAGCGGTATCACCCGGGTATCACTTACGGCAAGAAGGTGAGAGATACCGATCTGCCAGCAGAAATGCTAATGTGGAATTGCTTATATCTTTTGTACATATGTGAGTGGCATATTCAATAACATTTGTAAATGGAATTATGCTATGTGACATCATTTTACCTTTACATGAGCATCACCACCTGATGATTGGAGGAGGAGAAGACTAGTCTCGGACCCTGACATAGGATGTACAAAATATCGGCCCTTATCGGCCATTACCAATATGCGATGGCCAAAATATCGGTATCGGCAACGAAAAACCGATATCGGTCGATCCCTAATTTGCACCAATGATGGGGCACTAATCTATTGACATCACTGATGGGGCACTATTCCTCCCATTGACACCAATGATGGGACACTAATCCATTGACACCAATTGAGGGGCAATAATCCTCACATTGACACCAGTGATGGGGCACTATTACTCCCATTGGCACCAATGATGGGGCACAAATCTATTGACACCAATTATGGGGCACTATAACTCCCGTTGGCACCAATGATGGGGCACAAATCTATTGACATCAGTGATGGGGCACTATAACTCCCATTGATACTAACGGTGGGGCACTATTACTCCCCCTAACACCAATCACGAAGCATTGTTTACTCCCACTGACGCCAGGGAATTTTCTTCTCCCTCTGGCCATAGTCCAGCCCCCCTTAAGTTTGAAGGTCAGTAAACTGGCCCTTTGCTTAGAAGGTTTGGAGACCCCTGGTTTAGCCAATCATTATCTGAATATTCAATTTTTGTGGTCCTTGCAACCCACATTCTGTGTGCTAAAAGGCGTCCCTCTTTATCATTTAAGGAAGTTGGGAGGTATGTCCACCACACTGAAACTCAACTCCTGCGTCTAATGGAATATCCCTAGACAACGATCAAAGGATTAGAGAATGCAAACACTTAAAAATGGATTCTAGTAAGTGATTTTCAAAGAACACAAAATTACCAAAAAGCTTTCACTTAGGCAGCTGATGATTCATTTTTTTTTTTTTGTTTGTTCAACCAGCCGGTTGAACAAGAAATGACCCAATTTCCCAATCCACACATTTACAATGGATGGGGGAATCCCCCCACTGAGCCTTTGTATTCTGACAGCAAGGAGACTTTCCCGGCATCAGAATACACCGATCAGCGCTGCCAACTTTAGGGTAGTTTAATTTATTAAATCCAGTGTTCTTTGCATTATGTTTGTTACCCCTTTTTGTGTATTTGATTGTTGTTTTCACACTGTTGCCTTCATTTTTTTTCTTTCTTGTCTGTTTTTTCATCTTTTGAAAAATCTAAAAATAATTTTAAAAAAATGGATCACAGTGTTTTGACCCAAGAATAGGTCCAGGATCGTTCAGATGAGCTTCTGTAACCATCAGGAGCCATTTAAATCCTACTAGACCCTTAGCCTCCCCCCCCCCTTCACACAGGTGTGACTTGTCAGCTGATTTGACAGTTCTAAATCGCATGACAGGTCGCACCCTACTGTCGGCAATGGACCTGTTCAAATCGGTGCAACTCTGACTTTGAGGTGCTGCACCAATTTAAAAAAAAAGGTCACTGCACTATTTTTTTGCAATTTCAGGTGCGATTTGCATAGACATCTGCGCATGAAGTCTCACAGATGTCAGCCAAGTCGCACCTGAAGACGCACTGATCTGCAGCTTTCAAGTCAGAAGTGAAGTCGCACGATTTCACAGTCGGGTGTAACATGTAACATGTTTCCGCTCCGGCAGCAGCTAAGCGATCCACCGGCCCATCGCTTAAAAAAAACACAACCCAATACACACAGTAAACATTGTAAGGCACACAATTAACCCTTTGATTGCCCCCTAAATGTTAATTCCTTCCCATCCAGGGTCATTAGCACAGTGACAGGTTATGTTTTTATCACTGTATTAGTGTCACTGGTGATGTCAGTGGCAGTTAGTTAGTTCCCCACAGTGGCAGTTAGTGTCAGATTCCCCACCGCACTATCCCAGTGCCATTATAAGTCACCGATTACTGCCATTATTAGTATAAAAAAAGTTCCCCACAGGGTCAGTTAGTGTCAGATTGCCCACCGCATCCTAGTCCCATTATAACTCACTGATTACTGCCATTATTAGTATATAAAAAAAATTCCCCACAGGGTCAGTTAGTGTTAGATTGCCCACTGCATCCTAGTCCCATTATATGTCACTGATTACTGCCTTTATTAGTATATAAAAAAAGTTCCCCACAGTGTCAGTTAGTGTTAGATTGCCCACCGCATCCTAGTCCCATTATAAGTCACTGATTACTGCCATTATTAGTATATAAAAAAAGTTCCCCACAGTGTCAGTTAGTGTCAGATTGCCCACCGCATCCTAGTCCCATTATAACTCACTGATTACTGCCATTATTAGTATATAAAAAAAGTTCCCCACAGTGTCAGTTAGTGTCAGATTGCCCACCGCATCCTAATCCCATTATAACTCACTGATTACTGCCATTATTAGTATAAAAAAAAGTTCCCCACAGGGTCAGTTAGTGTCAGATTGCCCACCACATCCTAGTCCCATTATAAGTCACTGATTACTGCCACTATTAGTATATAAAAAAAGTTCCCCACAGTGTCAGTTAGTGTCAGATTGCCCACCGCTTCCTAGTCCCATTATAAGTCACTGATTACTGCCATTATTAGTATTTAAAAAAGTTCCCCACAGTGTCAGTTAGTGTCAGATTGCCTACTGCCCTATCCTAGTCCCATTATAAGTCACTGATTACTGCCATTATTAGTATATAAAAAAAAAAATTCCAGTGTATATCCCATAGTTTGTAGACGCTATAACTTTAACCACTTTGGATCCGGAAGGTTTTACCCCATTCCTGACCAGCATATTTTTTGCAATTTGGCACTGCGTTGCTTTAACTGACAATTACGCAGTTGTGCGACACTGCACCCGATTAAAACGTATGTCCTTTTTTTCCCACAAATAGAGCTTTCTTTTGTTGTTATTTGATCACCTCTGTGGTTTTTATTTTTTGCACTATAAAAAACAAAGTGACAATTTTAAAAGAAAAAAAAATATATATATATTTTTTACTTTCTGCTATAAAACATATTCAATAAAAAATGTAAAAAAAAATCTAATTTCTTCATCAATTTAGGCCAATGTGAATTCCGCTTCACGTTTATCATAAAAAAGTAATCCCAATAAGCGTATATTGATTGGTTTGCGCAAAAGTTATAGCGTCTACAAACTATGGGTTAGATTTATGGACTTTTTATTTTTTTTTAATTGTTTTTACTAGTAATGGTGGCGATCAACGATTTTTAGTAGGACTGCGACATTGCGGCGGACAAATCTGACACGGTAAGTGGCACTTTTTGGGGACCGATGACACCAATACAGTGATCAGTGCTAAAAAATAAATATGCACTGTCACTGTATAAATGACACTGGCAGGGAAGGGGATAACATCAGGGGCGATCAAAGGATTAGGTGTGCTTCTAGGAAGTGCTTTCTAACTGTGTGGGGGGGATGCTGTGACTGGAGGAAAGCAGCTTAGCAGAAACAACAGATCTCCATTTTCCTCCCTATCAGAACGGGGTTACTCCTTCTGGTGAGTGTATATTATAACAACAAGGAACACGGGCTCCTTTATACCTCACCACTCCACCCAATGTTGCTTGGGACCAATACCTAGAAGGATTCTCCACTTGATTGCACGGCCATATTTAAGCACGGACTTTTGTATTGGAATTTTTTACCTGATCATCTTATTTATTGCCACTTATTTCAACACTTTTATATAATCTAGCACTGCCAATTTAAATTCTTTTTTGTTGATCTGACCATCACAGTGCACAGTATCACTTTAGCATTGTTCCCTTATCAGTGATTTTCATGCATATATTTATTAAGTTGTGATATATATTGTTTACATTACTACCATTTATTTAATGTTTTATCTTCTTGGCACATCACTTTGCACAGAGTCACTTTAGCAGTGTTTTTTTGTGCATTTCATTTCATATATTTTTATTTATTTATGGTGCGATTTATTCATTTTTCATTCATTCATTATTCATTTTTTATTATTTGTATAGTCACAGTCACCTTTACACTGGTATTTTACATATTCATGGTATAGATATTGATTTTATCACTAGTCCCTTTGTGTGATTCCATACACCAATATTGATTTCAGCATCTCTTGAATCGGTTATACACCCGACTAGTCACCCCCTTTTTCTTAGGCAGCGTTATATTTGAGGGAGGCTGCAGCCATTGTTTATCCTCAGCGCGGAACCTTTCTTTTCCTTATAACCTATCAGAACGGCTGTCTGCCTTTATGAATTATGAATTACTTACCTTAGAACGAAGCCCCGACACGGACCCCCGGACACCGCTGCGGGCGCTGACATGATCCCACGGCGTCTCTTCCGGGTTCTGCGGCTCCGGCGCTGTGATTGGCCGGAGCCGCTATGACGTCACTCCTGCGCATGCGTGCGGGAGTCATTTTCCGTCAAGCTCCCGGCAAGGGAAGCTGAAGGTCCGCCGGACCTTGAGAGCGCATGTGCCGCTTGCGTGAGCGGCTGCATGCACTGCAAATATCTCCTAAACCGTGCCAGTTTAGGAGATATTAATTGTACCTACAGGTAAGCCTTATTATAGGCTTACCTGTAGTTAAAAGTGAAAAGATATGTATATTTATATAACCGCTTTAAGGGCTGCCCTGCCGCAGTATATGTTTGTGGAGCGGTCCTTAAGTGGTTAATTAAAACCAATCAATATACACTTACTGTACATAGTTACATAGTTAGTGAGGTTGAAAAAAGACATCAGTCCATCCAGTTCAACCTATGATGTGTGTGTGTGTTTGCTGTTAATAGTACATTGTATACCCCTGTATATTGTGGTCGTTAAGGTGCCCATCTAATAGTTTTTTGAAACTATCAATGCTCCCTGCTGGAAACACTGCTTGTGGAAGAGAATTCCACATCCTTACCACTCTGAGAGTAAATAACCCTTTTTGCAGTTTAAGGTTAAACTGCTTCTCTTCTAATTTTAGTGATTGGCCACGTGACCAGAGTCTTGTAGAGTGGGAGATTTATTGTTTTATCTCTGGAGTGAATCCCCTTTTTAATACATGCCAGTATTCTGTTGGCTTTGCTTGCAGCAGCTTGGCATTGCATGCCACTGCTGAGCTTGTCATCTACTAGAACCCCCAGGTCCTTTTCCATGTTAGATTCCCACAGAGGTTCTTCCCCTAGTGAGTAACTTGCGTTCCTATGTCTGGCACCCAAATGCATTACTTTACATTTTTCAACATTAAACCTCATTTGCCATATTATTGCCCACCCCATTATTTTTTTTAGGTCTTCTTGTAAGGTTTCCACGTCCTGTATAGAAGTGATTGCCCTGCTTAGCTTTGTATCGTCCGCAAATACTGAGATTGAGCTGGTTATCCCATCCTCTAGATCAGTGATGGCGTACCTTGGCACCCCAGATGTTTTGGAACTACATTTCCCATGATGCTCAACTACACTGCAGAGTGCATGAGCATCATGGGAAATGTAGTTCCAAAACATCTCTGGTGCCAAGGTTCGCTATCACTGATCTAGATTGTTTATGAATAAATTAAACAGGATTGGTCCTGGGACAGACCCCACTTTCCACACCAGAACATTCAAAGTACTCCCCATTTATCACCACCCTCTGAAGCCAGTTTTCAATCTAGGTACTCAATCACTTATTGGGATTTTTTTTTACCAAAGAAATGTTGCACAATACATTCTGGCCAAATTGATTTTTACATTTTTTTTTATTGGATATGTTTTATAGCAGAAAGTAAAAAAATATTGGGTTTTTTTTTCAAAATTTTTAGTCTTTTTCCGTTTATATATGATAAACAAAACCCAGTGGTCATCAAATATCACTAAAAGAAAGCTCTATTTGTGTGAAAAAAAAATGATATAAATTTTGTTGGGGTACAATGCTGCATGCCCGTGCAGTTACTAGTTAAAATACAAAAAGCTAAAGACACAAAGAGATTTGTGTCTGGTACCCCTTTAGGACTTAATGACCCTCATGAGACACAAGCAAAAATATATAAATGTTTTTTGGGACAAATACATAAGGAATATATAAAAAAAAAAATGAAATCCTAAAAGTATCCTACTTGGGAATCGCAGAGCAGCATAACCACATAGGTATACATAGGATAACAATGAAATGCAAATTACAGCATTTACAATAGGCTTAGTGGGGCCAATGTAAAAAAAAAGTCTCTTGGTATATGGGCGGCACCTGACATGTTTCGGACTATAGAAGTATTTTATATATTCCTTATGTATTTGTCCCAATAAACATTTATATATTTTCACTTGTGTCTCATGAGGGTCATTAAGTCCTAAAGGGGTACCAGTACAAATCTCTTTGTGTCTTTAGCTTTTTGTCTTCGATTTTATGGACATGACCTCATTGATATCTTATCCACATATATCATCTTTTGGTCTCCATTACTAGTTAAAATAGCACTGTTCCGAATAGCAAACAATGGCCTGGTCATGAAGAGAGTAAAATCTTCCAGAATGGAAGTGGTTAAGGGACAAGAAAATGCTCAATTACACTTAGCCCAATTGTCACAGACACTACAGGATAAAAAAATGTTATCTTATACATTTTAATTATAAGAGGTTTCACTCACTGGATGGGATAATCATGACCTGGAAAAGTCCTTTAGTATGTAATGGAAGGATATCCTGGATATGGTGATATTCAGGAAGGTATGTGTGGTGGACACAGAGAAAGGAAAGGAGACAGAGAAGTCATGGTTGCTGGTTTCAGTTGTGCAGTTTCCCCGAGATTGACAATCTGTGAAACGCATACATAATGATAGGCGTGTAGCGCAGGCAAAAGTGTGATTGTGTTAGAATTGTTAATACTTGTTTAACTGTGACTCTCGCTGCATATTTCACACAAACTCTTACGTACATGCTGACATGCAAGTTGAGTAATTAAAGCCAAATCTGCATAGTGACAAGCAGTCCAAAACGTTCCCAACGTCTGGGCAGGAGTGGGACTCATTTCTATAAAGATATGAAGTTTGAATGTCCCATTCTAAGTCTTGCTTCACTATGTTCTCCAGCTGTTGCAGATCAGCAGTTGAAGCCCATGTCCATGCAAATCTGAATCGCTTTCTGGCACTCCTTCCTGCATCTTCGCTTCCACCATTTCCAAAAATTTTTTTGCAGTTTTTTACTAATCTGAGTCTGGCAACACGTGATCCACAGCTGCAGTCCAGTGGTCTTCTTATCATCCCTTCTTTCCTTCATTTCTGTGCTGCAGTCTTTCCCACACTCTGTCCTTCAACACTTCTGAAAATGTCAGGTGTCCATGTCCCCTGTTGCATGCTGTGGCTCCATCCTCAGACCCCCTACATCACTTAGTCCAGTGGTGCCATTAGGGGTTTGAGGATGGATCCAGAAAACAGGGTGGAGACAGGCATTTGACACATCTGTAGGTGTTGGATGGAAAAAGTCTGGTTGAGGCTGCAGCACTAGGTGAAGGTAAGGTAGGAGACATGGGCTGCTAAAGAGTTGAGCGCTAATATCTCTTCTATCGTAGGGAATCTCAGATAGAACTTATTTAAGGTCTGACAAGGT
Organism: Pelophylax lessonae; assembly: GCF_965119305.1. Taxonomy (NCBI): domain Eukaryota; kingdom Metazoa; phylum Chordata; class Amphibia; order Anura; family Ranidae; genus Pelophylax; species Pelophylax lessonae. The sequence continues at coordinate 526,471,051 of NC_138772.1, forward strand.
GTCTTTAAGATCTAAGATTGAGTAAGGCATTAGACATTGTACTTGGGGTACTCTGCTGTGGCAATTTGGGCTTAATTTCCTGAAATCAAGCTGGGGTCCATACTCTTTTCCACTCATGCCTTAATAGTGATTAGTGAGGCTGCTTGTTAATTAAAAGGGAAGTATGGGATTTTTTTAATTTTACAATCATACTTACCTAGGTGGATGCAGCATTGGTCCGATGCTGCATCTGTCCCCCGCCGACTCTAACACCTAGAACAGAGCGATCAAACACCGCCGATCACTCAGTTCTCAGTGAACCCCGAGCAAAGAGCTAGTGACTGTCTGCTCTGCCCTCCCCACGCTCACTATTGTGCTGGGCTGTGGAGAGGCCCAGAAACGGCTGGCTCAGGCTCTTAGTGGGTACCGGTCGAGGCATTTGTGCGGATCCTGACCATATGGTCACAATCTTTCCCAAGCCTAGACCGGTTCTGTGACGTCAGCTGACAGCGGGCTTCAGCAGAACTAACTGTACTCCTGTGATCCACGGGGGAAGTACAGCCAAACAAGCTTTGGCTGTACTTCTCCTTTAACCACTTGCCGACCGTGTTCTGTATATTAACGGCGGCAGAGTCGCAGCTACAGGCAAAGTGACGTTAATAGAAGGCGCTCGCTCTCGGGGGCTCTGGGGCGCGCTCCCGCGTGTCCCCGGTCCCGCCGATGGTTTGATTCGGTACAGAACTGATCAGTCATCAAAAATCATTGGCCTGGACCTGCTAATCAGTCCTGACCAATCCCAGACCTAGCTGTGCCTGTGTAATGTAAACACAGGCACAGAAATTACCCACTCTTCCCTCCCCAAATCCTTTTTGGATTCCAGCGTGAAAGAAGAGAGGATCAAACGTGAGTACTGCACAAAGCACACTTCCACACACCTAGATAGGCACATTTAACCCCTGATCATCCCCCCCCAGTTAACCCCTACACCCCCTGTCACATTGCACACTATATACAGTATCTAGGGGTTTTCTATATTTCTGTAATAGTGTGCCTTGTGACATCATTTAGCGCTAGCGACCGTTAGTTTTAGGCTTAAGGTACCTGCAACCCCCCAATATAGATTTAACTCCCTGATCCCCCCCTGATCACCCCCAGTTAATCCCTTCACCCCCTGTCACATTGCACACTATATACAGTATACAGCAGTTTTCTGTGTATCTGTAATAGTGTGCCTTTTGACTTCAGTTAGCACTAGCGAGTTAGTTTCTGTCCCAAATAGGTTTAGGGTACCCGCCACCCTCCCAATAAAGATTTAACCCCCTGATCACCCCCAGTTAACCCATTCACCCCCTGTCTGTAACGCTCCTGCGTTTCTTATATGGTGTGGATTTTCAGCTGCAGAAATAGTTCCACGTCAGTAGTCATGTAAGAGATATGCTGAGATACCATTCCCAACCTCAATGACTCATCATGTGTGGAAGGTCTTATTTCAGCCAGTAAATACACACAATTAGCAAACTGGTTCCTAGAGTGACTTTATATGTGGTAACACAATGATGAAGGTTGAGGGATAGGTTGAGTGGAGGTGGTAGGTGATAGACACTTGAAGGTGAGACAGTAGCAGATGGATGCAGGAAGGTTTAGCAATGTTGTATGATAGCAGATGATAGAATAGCAGGTGGACATACAAAAGAGATCAACCCAGTGCAGAAAAGTAGCAGTAGTCTCAAGAGCTAGCAATCTAGTTATGCAGATGTGATAAACAGTCTTTACTATGCAGAGCTAGATAGTGTAAGTTTAATATAAGTTTATAGAGAATTCCCCTGCGGGGTACTTAGCACTATTAGCGATACAGCCGAAGGTTGGTTCAGGAGAGGCGGATGATCCAGTAGCGGGATACAGGGATCAGCGCAGCGAGGTTCCGTCAGCGAAGTAAGCTTGCAAGCATGGAAGCTTCAAGCAAGGTTAGCATCCAGGTAAGGGTGTTTGAACGAACACATGTGAGTGAGAACCGGCGCTTTAAATAGCCATCTAGTCCGGCGCTGGGTGATGACAGCTCCAGTCTTAAAGGTGTATGCGCACCTTTTCCAAAAGTAAATGGTGGGGCGCATATACTTGTGGAAAGTGTAATTTAGGGTACCAAAGGTACCGGAACATTACAATACCCCCCCCTTAAGGCCTGCTCCTGAAGGCCTCTGGAGCTGGTTTGTCTGGGTATCTCGCATGAAAATTGCGGATTAATCTAGGGGCATGTATGTCAGAGGTGTTTAGCCAGGTGTCGTCTTGGGGCCCATAGTTCTTCCATCTAACCAAGTACTGAAGTCTTCTTCTGTAGATACGAGAATCCAGAATCTCTTTTATCTCGTATTCTTCTCCACCTTCAACTTGTACAGGAGGGGGAGGTGGAATATTAGGCCTTATTCCTTGGTCCGGAACATGGGGTTTTAGTAGCGACACATGGAAAATGGGATGGATTTTTAGGTCCATTGGCAATATAAGCTGCACTGCAGCTTTTCCAATAAGTTTCTTGATTGGGAAAGGTCCCAAGAACAGAGGTCCAAGCTTTTTGCTAGGGATCTTCAGTCTCAAGTTTTTTGTTGAGAGCCAAACGAGGTCCCCGATAGTATACTGTGGAGAAGGTCTTCTACGAAGATCATAGTACTTCTTTTGTTGACTGTGAGCGTGTGCAATGGTAGTATTTAGTAAACCCAGAGAATCCTTTATTTGGGTAAGATAGTCTGAGGCTACTGGGTTATTTGAAGGAAGGATGCGTGGAGGGAGAATAGAGGGATGGAACCCATAGTTCAAGTAGAACGGACTCTGCTTGGTTGTACTGTGAGTTGCGTTGTTGTAGGCAAATTCTGCCAGGGGGAGAAGATCCAACCAATCATCCTGTTGGTAAGAAGTGTAACAACGTAAATACTGCTCGATGCATTGGTTGACTCAGTCTGTCCGTTGGTCTGCGGTTGGTAAGTAGAAGTGAGCTTCCGCTCAATCCGTAGTATGTGACATAGTTCTTGCCAGAATTTAGAAATAAATTGGGATCCACGGTCAGACAGAAGAGTTTTTGGGATACCATGTAATCTGAAGACATGTTTCATCAGGAGTTCTGCCGTTTGTTTGGACGAAGGTAGTCTGCGAATAGCAATGAAATGTGCCATCTTTGTCAGATGGTCCACTGACACCAAGATGGTATTAAATCCTTTGGAAGGAGGCAATTCTACGATGAAGTCCAATGACAAAACCTCCCATGGAGTTTGGGGTATTGGTAGACTGCATAGTAGACCGGATGGTCTCGTAGAGTCAATTTTGGACCTGGCACAGACATTGCATGAAGAGACGAATTTTTGTATAGATGTTTTCATGTCAGGCCACCAGAATTGTCGAGAAATCAAATTGAAAGTCTTTGTCATACCCATATGTCCTGCCATAGGCACATCATGCGATAATTCCAAGATCTTGGTGCGTAGGGTAGGTGGTATGTAAAGTTTGTCGTTGTAGTAGAGGAAGCCTTCTGCATCAGTATTTAGTTGTGGTGGGGGTGAATCCAAACTTATACCATGCAGAACCTCTTCCTTTAAGGAACGGACAACTCCAATAATGCGTTTGTGAGGTATTATAGGAACGGAAGGGATTTCAAAGTAGTTTTCTTCAGTTAGTCGTGATAGTGCATCCGCCTTTTTGTTCTTATCTGCAGGTGTGTAGGTCACTAGGAAGTTAAACCTTAGAAAGAATAGTGACCATCGTACCTGTCGATGCGAGAGAGTTTTGCTAGTCTGAAGATATTGGAGGTTTTTATGGTCCGTGTATATAATTATTGGTAGTTGGGTGCCTTCGAGTAAATGTCGCCAATTCTCCAGAGCCAATTTTATAGCAAGCAGTTCCTTTTCACCCACGGGGTAATTTATCTCGGGACTGCTCAGGGATTTAGAAAAAAAAGAGACTGGATGAAGTGGTGAAGTGTGGGTAGGTCGTTGGGAGAGTATTGCTCCTACTGCCATGTTTGACGCATCTACCTCCAGAATGTATTGGAGGGATGGGTCTGGATGGCGTAATATGGGAGCGGAAGTAAACCTTGTCTTTAACAAGTGGAAAGCCTTATTTGCTTCTTCTGACCATTTAAATGGTATTTTTATGCTAGTGAGCTGTGTGAGGGGTCTCACAATAGCAGAAAAGTTTTTTATGAACTTCCTGTAGAAATTTGAAAATCCCAGGAATCACTGTAGCTCCTTGCGTGTAGTTGGTGTAGGCCAATCCTGAATGCAGGATATTTTACTCATGTCCATCTCGATTCCTGTTTTGGATATGATGTAGCCTAGAAAGAGTACCTCATCTTTATGGAACAAGCATTTCTTCAGCTTCACATAAAGATTATGTGCAAGCAATCTCGATAATACAAGTTTTACATGTCTTATGTGTTCAGACAGGGTCCGTGAATATATAAGTATATCGTCCAGATATACCACAACACAGACATCTAGTAAGTCTTTAAAAATATCGTTTATAAATCGTTGGAAAACTGCAGGGGCATTGCATAGGTCGAATGGCATCAAAAGATATTCGAACAATCCGTATCTAGTTCTGAATGCAGTCTTCCACTCGTGTCCATCACGGATTCGAATGAGATTGTATGCTCCTTTCAGGTCTAATTTTGAAAAATAGGTAGCTCCACGCACCTGCTCAATGAGCTCAGGGATAAGCGGTAGAGGATAGCGATCTTTTATTGTGATAGCATTCAATTTCCTGTAGTCGATGATAGGTCTGAGACTTGAATCTTTATTGCGAACAAAAAAGAGTCCTGCTGCTGTGGAAGAAGTGGAAGGTCTAATAAAACCTTTTTCCAAGTTCTCATCCAAATAGGTTTTGAGATGGGCAAGTTCATCCTGTGAGAGGATAAACATGACCGAACGGCAATTTGCTATTTGGGAGTAGATCAATGCTACAATCATAGTCTCGATGAGGAGGTAATGCTTGAGCATTTTTCTCAAGAAAAACCTCAGAAAGATCCTGATAACATAGTGGTGCAATCTCATCTGTCACCACAGACAGAATCTTCCCGGAAAACGGGAGGTTACACGTTTCCTCGCAATAGCAAGAAGGGAAGGTCAAGGACCGTTTCTTCCAATCTATGGTTGGTTGGTGTGTGTGCAACCAGGGAAGTCCCAACACAATGGGAAAGTGGGGTGATGGTATTAAATTGAAGGTAGAAGTCTCCCTATGAGACTCGTTAATAGTGACTAGAAGTGCTTGTGTCTGATCGGTGATCGGACTAGAGGATAACGGAACACCGGTAATAAGACTTACTGAGACATGTTTGAGTTTAGAAATAATAGGAATTTTATTTAAAGCAGCAAAACATATATCCATATAATTTCCACAAGATCCTGTGTCAATCATGGCCTTAGTAGTAATCCTGTTCTGGTCCCACTGTAATGTCAAAAAAACAGAAATGTAGGGGTTAGTGAATGAAGTTGTCAATCCTCCTAGAGAGACATGTGAACACTCACCCTTCTTTTTGTTGACTAGGGGACAGACGTTTATCTTGTGATCCGGGGATGCACAGTACAAGCAGAGATTTTCATTTCGTCTTTTGGCTTTTTCCATAGTTGATAGCGGTGGGCGTATGGTTCCTACCTCCATAGGAACGGCCAGACTCCGAGAGGAAACGGATAATGGCATTCCCATCTTTTCAGCCTTTCTTTCTCGTAGTCTTCTATCTATGGTAATACTGAGTTGTATTAATGCATCCAGGGTTTTTGGCAGATCCGCTCGGGCGAGCTCGTCCTTAACGGCTTCTGATAGGCCAAGCCTAAATTGGGTTTTCAGAGATGCATCATTCCATTCTGAATCAAGGGTCCATCTCTTGAACTCTGCGACAAAGTCTTCTACAGGCCTCCTTCCTTGTTTCAAGGATCTTAACTGAAGATCAGCAGTACTCTGCCTATTGGGGTCATCATATAGGCTAGTGAGCTCTGCCAGGAACAAGGCATAGGAGTTGAGAAGCTGGTCGTTTTTTTCAAAAAGAGAATCTGCCCAGGCTCGAGGATCGCTTGATAGGTAAGAAATAATAGTACAAACCTTAATGTGATCAGTAAGGTAGGTACGAGGTTTTAGCAAAAAAAGTAACTCACATGCGTTTTTAAATTCGCAAAATTTTTTGCGATCGCCTGTAAATACCAAAGGGGGATTTATCTTGGGTTCAGGGGACTGAGCAGAGGTAAGTTGTGTCAGTCTAATTACCTGCTGCGACAGAGCCTGATTGTCTTCTTTTAATTCAGCAAGTGCGTGTATTAACGCAGATACTTGCTGTTTTAATTGTGTCACCTGAGTGGCTATTTCTGCTGAATCCATTTTTGGTTCGTTCAATCTGTAACGCTCCTGCATTTCTTATATGGTGTGGATTTTCAGCTGCAGAAATAGTTCCACGTCATTAGTCATGTAAGAGATATGCTGAGATACCATTCCCAACCTCAATGACTCATCATGTGTGGAAGGTCTTATTTCAGCCAGTAAATACACACAATTAGCAAACTGGTTCCTAGAGTGACTTTATGTATGTGGTAACACAATGATGAAGGTTGAGGGATAGGTTGAGTGGAGGTGGTAGGTGATAGACACTTGAAGGTGAGACAGTAGCAGATGGATGCAGGAAGGTTTAGCAATGTTGTATGATAGCGGATGATAGAATAGCAGGTGGACATACAAAAGAGATCAACCCAGTGCAGAAAAGTAGCAGTAGTCTCAAGAGCTAGCAATCTAGTTATGCAGATGTGATAAACAGTCTTTACTATGCAGAGCTAGATAGTGTAAGTTTAATATAAGTTTATAGAGAATTCCCCTGCGGGGTACTTAGCACTATTAGCGATACAGCCGAAGGTTGGTTCAGGAGAGGCGGATGATCCAGTAGCGGGATACAGGGATCAGCGCAGCGAGGTTCCGTCAGCGAAGTAAGCTTGCAAGCATGGAAGCTTCAAGCAAGGTTAGCATCCAGGTAAGGGTGTTTGAACGAACACATGTGAGTGAGAACCGGCGCTTTAAATAGCCATCTAGTCCGGCGCTGGGTGATGACAGCTCCAGTCTTAAAGGTGTATGCGCACCTTTTCCAAAAGTAAATGGTGGGGCGCATACACTTGTGGAAAGTGTAATTTAGGGTACCAAAGGTACCGGAACATTACACTGTCATATTGCACAGCCCCAGCCCACCCCACCACACCCAGGCAAGTGCAGTAATTAATAGATTACTGTCACTTCCAAAAACACAACACACAAAACCGTAGCGTTAGCAGAGTCAGGCCTGATCTCTGCTAGCACTAGCAGTTTTTTGTAGCGGTTGAAATAGTCCTCGACGACCACGTGCTTTTTAACCTGTGAGTCACACTAGTGTACCTGTAAATTTAGTGGCTAAAATGACCAAACGTTTGTACACTAGTGAAGAGGCCTACAGGATACTGACCATGTCAGATGAGAGCGATGGGGAAGCCTCACTGGCAGAATCAGGGTCAGTATACGAGCCTGTAGACAGCAGTGGCTCCCTGACAAATAGCTCCGACGACGGAGGGGTCCATGCTACGGTCAGGAGTACCCGACCCCATTCTGGAGTTACTGAGGTGCAGAGATCGCAGGGTGCTCGTATGCAGCCGCTCAAACCTCTGGTGAACTTGCAAGCACCAGCGGCCTAGTACACCCTGGACCTAGACATACCAGCACTGCAGTATAACTTGGTGACGTGGCAAGTCCCAAAAGTGCAGTTAAAGCTGGTGCGGTGGCTAGCACAAGTAGTAGCCCGCAGCCACTGAGAATTCGAAGACAGGCCCGTAGAGCCCATAGTGCCCTCCCTGATGCGCAGGCATATCCTAATTGGCAGCCCCCAGATTCTACAGCGCCCGTACTTCCGCAGTTCACTGCTCAACCCAGAATTCAGGTGGAAACAGACAATTTTAATTCCCTTGACTTTTACGAGCTTTTTTCATGGAAGATCTTTACAAATCTATTGTGGACCAAAGCAATTTATATGCTGGTCAATTCATCGCTGCACATCCAAATTCGTCCCTTGCCAGAGAATTTGGCTGGAAACTCATATTGGTCCACTGACCCAGTCCTCCATATACATGTGTTCTCTGCATGCATGACCAGAACGAGATACATGAAAATTCTGTGGTTCATGCACTTCAGTGACAATGAACTCTGTCGTCCTCGGGGAGACCCTGGATATGACCGGCTTCACAAAATTTGGCCCCTCGTAAACCACTTCAATCGGTTTGCAGCCTTGTTTACCCCCCAACAAGTTGTCTGCCACCTTGCTTTCAAGCAGTTTCTCCCCAGCAAGCGTGCCAGATACGGGGTCAAGCTGTGTAAGCTGTGTGACAGGGCCACAGGCTATACAGTTAGTTTCTGTGTTTACGAGGGAAAAGATAGCACTGTGGAGCCCCCGAACTGCCCAGACTACATAGGGAGCAGCGGCAAGATTGTGTGGGACTTGGTGTCACCCTTATTCGGAAAAGGGTACCGTTTGTACGTGGACAATTTTTAGTCACCTGCTCGAATTACAAATTGGCGAATGTGGCACCGTGGGACATAATCGCCGGGGCTTCCCCCAATGGCTTGCAGATTCCTGTCTTAGTCGGGGGGCTAGAGCCTGCTTGAAAACTGACAAATTGCTTGCAGTGAAGTGGAGGGATACACAGAATGTTTTTGTTCTGTCCTCCATTCACGCAGACAGGTCCAAATTCATACGGCAACTGGTGTTTTGGAGAAGCCCCTCTGTGTCCACGACTACAACCTTAATATGGGAGGGGTGGACCTCAACGACCAGCTTTTGATGCCGTACTTAGTTGCCCGTAAAGCCAGACTCTGGTACAAAAAAGTTTCTGTTTATTTATTACAATTTGTGCTATACAAAGCGTCAGGATGAAGTGGATCCTTCCTACAATTCCAGGTTGAGATCATCAGGGCCTACCTGTATCCAGGAGGTGCTCCTGCCCAACTTCCCCTACCAGATGCAGTGAGCTGGCTGCATGAGAGGCATTTTTTGTATGCTATCCCAAGTACCCCAACCCAAAGATACCCCCAAAAAAGATGTCGTGTCTGCCGCGGATATAGGAGTGACACCCGATATTGTTGTCCCACCTGTCCTGGCCAGCTTGGTCTCTGCATTGGGGGATTGTTTCGAACGCTACCACAAACTAGTGGAGTATTAGCGTAGGGTACAGCACGGCACAGTCTAGGGCACACTTACACAGGGTCTCGAAAGATGTTCAATGGCTATCGTCATTTTGAGAGACCCTAAGCTGGAATGTTGCAGTTGAAGAAAAAAAGTGTAAAAAAAAAGTTACAAAAAAAATTACATAAAAAAGTTAAAAAAAAAATTACAAAAAAAAATAAAATAAAAAAGCCAAAAATAGTTGTTGTTTAAGTTATTTTTCTGTTCTTACTCTGCTCTTCTACTTCTACTCTTCCTACTTTTACTGTCCTTTGTTACTGTTTTTCATCGGTAACCATTTTTTACTTTTCAGGTACCAATGTAATGTTTTATTTCTATTCTATTGTTAACCAGTTTGCCTTGCAGGTACACTCATCAGCTGCCACACTGATTTTATATATTCTGACACAAACAGCGTTTGCGCTCAGCATATATGAAAATCTCTGATGGCAGCGCTGTAGGAGGTGATTTCACCACCGCATTTAAAAAAAAACCAATAGGTATACATGGCTTTTGTCATGTATACCCATCATTAGAAAGTGGGTTGGATGTTTTGGGCGGCTAATGATGGGTATACTACACATTTTCTGGCGGATATTTCTTCATCCACATTGATCTATGTGGATGAAGGAATCTGTTAGGTTCTCTTTTTTTTGTTCAGCCCACAGGCTGCATGAAAAAAAAAAACCTACAATACAGTATATAGCAAACAAGGACCAACAATGTACTGGTACGTTGCTGGACTTTGAGTGGTTATACCAGGATGATGCCTGCAGATTTAGGCATCATCTTGGTATCGTTTTTTACAGCCAGCAGTCGGCTTACATGTAAAAGCAATCCTAATGGATAATTGGCTGCTAGACTGCTTTTACAAGCAGTGGGAGGGGACTCCCCCCCCCCACCGCCTTCCGCTGTTTTTCTCGGGCTCTCCTGTCCCACCGGGTAACCAGAGAGTGCAGCCGGTGGTTCAATTATCTAACCATAGAGCTGATTGGAGACGAGAATGGCTCCAATCATCTCTATGTCCTAAGATACCGGAAGCTACGAGCATTTCATGACTTTGGTTTCGCCAGAAAAAAACAGCGCCATTGGGAAATTTCGAAAGCATCTTATCACACCAATCTTGGCGTGGTCAGATGCTTTAAGGTCATAGGAAAGATCTAGAGTCTAAAAGACCCCAATTTTTTTAAAACAAGAGTACCTGTCACTACATATTGCTATCATAGGGGATATTTAAATTCACTGTGATAACAATAAAAATTATTTAAAAAAAAATGAAAGGGAAGGTGTCAAAATAACATAAAAAAACAAAATAAATAGTAATAAAAAAAAAAAATCAAGCACCCCTGTCCCCCGTGGTCTAGTGTCATGTAAACAGCAATTGCAGCATGCATGTGAGGTATCGCCGCGAACACCAGGTCGAGGGCAGTAACTCATGCAGTAGACCTCCTCTGTAAGTCCAAAGGGGTAACCCTGTAAAGACTTTTAAAGGCTTTTAAAAATGTACGTATTTTTTTGCCGCTGCACGGGTGTGTGCTATTTTAAAGCATGTCATGTTTGGTATCTATATACTCGGCATAAGATCATCTTTTAAATTTTACCAAACAATTAGGAATTATATAGTGTATTTGTGCATTAAATTTTAAAAAAAGTGTTTTTTTTTTACAAAAATTGCATTTGGAAAATCTGTGCGCAAATACTGTGTGACGAAAAATTGCAACATCCACCATTTTGTTCTGTAGGGCCTCTGCTTTAAAAAAAGTATATAATGTTTGGGGGTTCAAAGTAATTTTCTAGTAAAAAAAATAACATTTTTCATGTAAACAAAAAGTCACAGAAATGGCTTGGTCTTCAAGTGGTTAGAAGAGTGGGTAATGTGTGGCTAAGATTGAGCATAAAATGCCAGGACAGTTCAAATGACCCCTTTTTGGAAAGTAGACACCCAAAGCTATTTGCTGAGAGGCATATTGAGTCCATGGAGTATTTTATATTTTGCCCTAAGTTTCAGGAAAATGACAACTTGTTTTTTTTTTTACACAAAGTTGTCACTAAATGATATATTGCTCACGCATGCCATGGGTATATGTGAAATGACATTCTAAAGTACATTCTGCTGCTCCTCCTGAGTACAGGGATACCACATGTGTGAGACTTTTTGGGAGCCTAGCTGTGTACGGGACCCCGAAATCCAATCACCACCTTCAGGTTTTCTAATGGCGTAAATTGCTTATTTTACTTCCTCACTACCTGTCACATTTCCGGAGGCCCTGAAATTTCAAGATAGAACAACCGCCCCCCCCCCCCCCAAATGACCCAATTTTTCAAAGTAGACGTAGCTATTTGTTGAGAGACACGGTGAGTCCGTGGAATTTTTTATATTTGGCCACAAGTTTCGGGAAAATTATTATTATTTTTTTTTTTTTTACACAAAGTTGTCACTAAATGATATATTGCTCACACATGCCGTGGATATATGTGAAATGACACCCCAAAATACATTTTGCTGCTTCTCCTGAGTATGGGGATACCCCATGTGTGAGACTTTTTGGCAGTCTAGCTGCGTACAGGACCCCGAAAATCAATTTACCACCTTCAGGCTTTCTAAGGGCGTAAATTGTTGATTTCACTCCTCACTACCTATCACAGTTTTGAAGGCCATGAAATGCCAAGATAGCACAACCCCCCCCCCCCCAAATGACCCCATTTTCGAAAAGTAGACACCCCAGGGTATTTGCTAAGATGCATGGGGAGTATTTTGCAGCTCTCATTTATTTTGGAAAATGAAGACAATAAAGGAAAATGCATTTATTTTTCTCTTTTTTCCAATTTCAAAACTTTGTGACAAAAAGTGAGATCTGCAAAACACTCAACATGCCTCTCTGCAAATAGCTTAGGGTGTCTACTTTCCAAAAAGGGGTCATTTGGAGGGGGGGGGGTTGTGCTTTCTTGGCATTTCATGGCCTCTTAAACTGTGAAAGATAGTGGGGAGTGATATCAACAATTTACGCCCTTGGAAAGCCTGAAGGCGGTGATTGGATTTCGGGGTCCTGTACGTGGCTAGCCTGCCAAAAAGTCTCACACATGGGGTATCCCCATACTCAGGAGAAGAAGCAGAATGTATTTTGGGGTGTCATTTCACATATACCCATGGCATGTGTGAGAAAAATATCATTTAGTGACAATTTTGTGTTAAAAAAAAATGTACTTTTCCCAAAACTTGTGTCAAAATTTAAAATATTCCATGGACTCAACATGCCTTTCAGCAAATAGCTTGGGGTGTCGACTTTCCAAAATTGGGTCATTTGGGGGGATTTGTGCTATCTTGAAATTTCAGGGCCTTCAAAACTGTGATAGGTAATGAGGAAGTAAGATAAGCAATTGACGCCATTAGAAAACCTGAAGGTGGGGATTGGTTTTCGGGGTCCCGTACACAACTAGGCTCCCAAAAAGTCTCACAAATGTGGTATCCCTGTACTCAGGGGAAGCAGCAAAATGTATTTTAGGGTGTCATTTCATATATACCCATGTCATGTGTGAGCTATTTATCTTTTAGTGACAACTTTGTGTTAAAAAAAAAATAAATTAAAAAAAATGTAATTTTCCCAAAACTTGTGGCAAAATATAAAATATTCCATGGACTCACCATGCCTCTCAGCAAATAGCTTGGGGTGTCTACTTTCCAAAATGGGGTCATTCGGGGGGGGGGGGGGTTTGTGCTATCTTGACATTTCAGGGCCTCCGAAACCATGATAGGTAGTGAGAAAGTGCAATGAGAAATTTACGCCCTTTGAAATTCTGAAGGTGGTGATTGGTTTTCGGGGTCCCGTACACAGCTAGGCTCCCAATAAGTCTCACACATGTGGTATCCCTGTACTCAGGATGAGAGGCAGAATATACTTTAGGGTGTAATTACACATATACCCATGCCATTTCTGAGCAATATATCATTTCAATGACAACTTTATGTAAAAAACATTTTCTTTTTTGTCATTTTTCAAACAACTGTGACAAAAAAATTAAATATTCAATGGGCTCAACATGCCTCTCAGGACATTTCTTAGGATGTCTACTTTCCAAAAAGTGGTTTTGTACTCTAATGTCATTTTAGCACTTCAAGAAATGAGATAGACAGTCAGAAAGTAAAAGCTGCATAAATTCCAGTATTTACACCATAGTTTGTAGACGCTATAACTTTTGCGCAAAACAATAAAAATATGCTTATTGAGATTTTTTTTGTCAAAGACATGTAACTAAAAACATTTTGGCCAAAATATATGACAAAAATTGAGTGTATTGGATATTTTTTAAAAGACAAAGTAGAAAATGCCATTATTTTCTCAAAATGTTTGCTTTTTTTTTTTATTAATATCGCAAAAAATAAAAAGTGCAGAGGTGATCAAATACCACCAAAAGAAAGCTCTGTTTGTGGGAAAATAAGGATGTAAATTTTGTTTGGGCATGACATTGCATGACCGCGCAATGGTCAGTTAAAGTCACGCAGTGCCAAGTTGAAAAAAATTGGCCTGGTCATTAAGGGGGAAAATCCTCCGGTCTGAAAGTGGTTAAAGGCCCCTTGTGGGAGTGGGGATCATTCGATTCTGCTAAGTGAATTTCTTACTCTAGCTACTCCCTGCCTCCATTCTGGCCTAGGTAAAATTGACTTGTAACCCATCTTCTGCAGCCTCCTGGGATATACACATGAGATTTCCCAGAAAGCATCAGTTTTCACACTGCTGCTAGCGAAGGAAGGACCTGGCAGACCATCATCATGGGACCAAATACAAAAACCTGGAAAAAACAGATGGCTCCCAGTGTTAGATTATATAAGAAAAGGAAATGGTGGCACGGGCCACCATACCCTGGTGGAGGGGATCTGTAATTTTCAGCTGAAAATGTACCTTTCATAAATTTTCCTGCCAATGTCATGCCTGCCTCTCTGCACCAATCAGTCACTCCTAGGGCCTCCAGCCACATCATCTCCACACAATGTACCGACATTCTTAAAGTCATTAACTTCATTGATGTCTGATGCCTGTTTGTGACTGCCCACCCCCAGCCCCCCAACCCCAACCCCTTCTTGTATCTGATATGCATGTACAATGTTGATGACAACAGCAGCTTGTACTGATATTGAACCACCTGACCACTTCCTCCAATGAACTGAGAACTCCTTTTGTGGTTGAATATGAAATTCATAAACATAGGATCAAAGGATCCATAAGGAGCATGGATCTCCACAGGCTGACTTCTAAAGAATTTAACTAATGATTGCAGTTGCCTGTTCAATTGACAAAAATTCAATCATTTAATGTTTCTAAATGTTGTAGCTAGTGTATTATGTCATATTTTTCTTCCTACTTATTACAACCTCAACACAGTGATGTCTTCCAGCCAGCCCAGCAGCATTGACCCACTCCTAAATGATTCCCCAACGGTCAACAAACAAGATGTAACACAACGATGTTCTCCAGCAGCAGTGCCCCACTCCTGATGGCAACCACAGGTCAATTTTCTCCAATCAGGATGTAACATTGAGATGTCTTCTGGTAAAGGAGTAGACAACCTGGATTTGTTTTAGGCGAGCCTAGAATTTTTTTTGAGGACAAAACTTTGTCCCACCTTAAAGCCTAGTTATAATAAAAATGTTATCTTCTTTGCATCCTAAAACGCTGACCTCTGAACCAAAGTACCATCACTAGATCAGCAGGAGGCAAGCTGAGCACAACACAGAGTAACATCCTTCACCATCTTGAAGCCTAGTCTCATGTAAGTACAAAGATTCAATGTAGGAAAAAGTAAAGTAATGCCCTTGGGGGCTAAAAATATGAATGAAAGCTACACGCTGGGGGGAGAACCTCTGGGAGAATCGAGGATGGAAAAGGATCTGGGGGTCCTAGTAGATGACAGACCCAGCAAAAGCATGCAATGCCAAGCTGCAGCAAGTAAGGCCAGCAGAATATTAGCATGCATTAAAAAGGGTACTTACTCAAAAGATAAAACTAGAATTCTACCACTTTACAAAACTCGGATTTGGCCACATCTTGAGTATGCCATCCAGTTCTGGACACCAGTCCTCAAGAAGGATGTGCTGGAACTGGAGAGAGTCCAGAGAAGGGCAACAAAACTAATAAGGGGGATGGAGGATCTCAGCTATGAGGAATGATTACAAACATTAAACGTATTCTCCTTAGAAAAGAGACACTTAAGAGTGCATATGATAGCGATTCTTATTGGTGATTCCAACATTGGGAGGAAACTATTCAGTCTCAAGTCACTCGATAAAACATGTGGCCACTCAATGAAGTTGGACAAGAAGCGGTTTAATCTTAAATGGCGTAGAGGCTTTTTTACTGTTAGAGCTGGAGGGTTGTGGATCTCTTTTCCACAATGCGTGGTGTCAGCAGGAAGTGTCACAAATTTAAAGAATTTTAGACGGGCATCTTATTGATCACAATATAGAGGGATATGGGAACTAGATGGACTGGATTCTTTATTCAGCCTTACCAACTATGAAACTATAAGTACCAACACTTCAAAAAGGTTTCCACTGTTGCAGGGACATTTAAATTAAAAAGTATTTTATTTGTAACATGTCTTCTAAAAGAAAGTCATCCACAAGTCAGAAAAGAAAAGCAGGCTGAATGAAAAAAAGATAACAGATTCCTTCAGTCCCTTCTAAACCAGCCAAATTTCAATCAGTGTATGGCCATTGTATGGCGGTCTTACACATGGTGGTCTAGTTGTTTTGTCACCCCCTTACATAAAGCCTACAATACAGCTAGAGGTGGCTGTTCCCATGCTTCAATGATTTCCACCCTAGAAAATTGAATGCAGCTTGTTAAGCTGACAGGAGGCAACACCTGTCAAAGTCAGCGATTCAAGTAAAATACTTTACGTTTGGTTGCTATGCATTAGTCCCCTTGTAAAAAACAGGCATTCAGGAGGTGACAGGATCACCTCTTGATTGCCTGGCAATGGCTGCTTAGCCACACTTGTGTAAAACGATCCATCGCATATCACTTTTTAGAGCATGGGCTAGTGTGAACCTAGCCTTAACAGACTAAGACTGTAATTAAAAAATGGTCAGGGTCAGGCTTAATGCAGTCACAAATGTGGACATTTTTAGCAGCCAAAGGAAGAATACATGAACCAGCCTGTAACCTTGTAATAAATTGGTCATACAATGTGTCTCACTGCTCCTGTTTAACATTGCTTTGCCTTGTGACAGGATTGATACATTTCCCCATTGTCCTTGTACTACTGTTTGAAAAACTGAAAATGCACATGTAAATCCACACATCAGGGATTGTGAGAAATCGGCACAACTTGAAGCAGTGGAAAATGCATATCTGTCTACAGAAAACAGTGCAGAAAATGAAACTTTACTTAATGTTAACCTGAGAAATAGGAAAAAGGGGAAAGTACACGAAAACTGTGAGATTGTGAAGAGGCTAATTAATATCATTATATGTATTGCCAAACTAGGCCTTGTATTCAGAAGGTTGATTCTACTCGTAATTTATGTAACTCTGATCTAAATCATAATAATTTTCCTGAGCTCGTTTTGCTTTTGATCAAATATGATAATAATGTGTAGAAGCATGTAGAAGAGGTTAGGGCCCTGAGTAACAAAAGACTGGCAAATCACCACAAAAGCAGAGGACGAGGTGGTCTGGCAACATTCTTAACCTCAATCAATAACCTGATCACCCCCTTAGTCTGATTTTTGGAACTTGGTGAATTGTTCTAAAATATAGTGGTTGAAGGAGCAGTGACTGCAGCCTGAATATTTATGATGTTCCCACTAATCCCTGAGGAACGCAAGGCTTAGTAGGAGGGGTAACAACCCATATATACTCAGAAGGCCTGGCAATCAAGGGAGCAGAGCCCAGGGTCTACATGGCTGGAGGGGACCCCTGTGCTAGGGGGCTCTGCCCCTGGGCAGGAGGAAGGCCAGGAGGAGAGAGTGAGAGGAAGAGAGAAGGAGCAACTGGAAGCCTCAACTGGAACTGGAAGCCTCACACCCTTTACCAGCCTCGGCTAGGCTTAGCTGAAGTCATTCTTAAAGCAAAACCCAGCCTGTATAGGAGTGTGCCCATACAGCAGACTCTTGGATTCCAGGAACTACTAAAAAGTATTACTGTAAGTAAGTAACTTCCATTTCAACTTACCCAAAGCCTGTACAGAGAAGACAGTGAGGTGCAATAATTTACATATCTAGGACCAAAGGACAGCTTAGAGCCAGCACAAAGGAGCCAGAAGCATCCCCATATCTCTAGCTTGGGACAGCAGAAGCCAGGAGCTTTGGCATTCCTGCAAAGAACAGCACCTACAACTTCAGCTGGAACTGTAACGGAACAGCGACCCCACAATGTGCTTGTGTGCTTCCGTCAGAATACTGTTTCCTTCAGTCTTGAACATAGGTACCAATATTTAAAAAAGGGCCAAGATATATCCCGGGTAACTATAGCAACCTGTCAGCCTAACATCAGTAGTCTGCAAGATTTTGGAGGGGATGTTAAGAGACTATATACAGACATTAGTAATGGAAACGGTATTATTAGTAGTAATCAGCATGGATTCATGAAAAATCGTTCTTGCCAGACCAATCTATTAACCTTCTACGATTAAGTGAGTTGTCATCTAGATAAAGGAAGGCCTGTGGATGTGGTGTATCTGTACTTTGCAAAGGCATTTGATACAGTTCCCCACAACGCTTACTGTACAAACTAAGGTACATAGGAATAGACCATAGGGTGAGTACCTGGATAGAGAACTGGCTCCAGGGGAGAGTCCAGAGGGTGGTGATAAATGGGGAGTACTCGGGTTGGGCGGGTGTGGAAAGTGGGGTCCCCCAAGGTTCTGTCCTGGGATCAATCCTGTTTAATTTATTCATAAACGATCTAGAAGAGGGGATATCCAGCACAATCTCGGTATTAGCGGATAATACTAAACTAAGCAGGCCAATATCTTCTATGCAGAATGTGGAAACCTTACAAGCAGACCTGAACAAAATAATGGGGAGGGCAACTACATGGCAGATGAGGTTTAATATTGAAAAATGTAAAGTAATGCACTTGGGCATCAGAAACACAAAAGCAAGCTACTCACTGGGGGGGGACGACTTCTGGGTGAATCTAAGATGGAAAAGGACCTGGGGGTACTAGTGGACAACAGGCTTGGCAGTGGCATGCAATGCCAAGCCGCTGCAAGCAAAGCCAACAAAATACTGGCATGTATAAAAAAGGGGATTTACTCCCCAGACACAGAGAAATAAAGAGATTATTCTCCCACTCTACAAGACTCTGGTCCGGCCACATCTGGAGTATTCCATCCAGTTCTGGACACCGGTCCTCAGAAGGGATGTGCTGGAACTGGAGAGAGTCCAGAGAAGGGCAAAAAAATAATTAGGGGAATGGAGGACATGAGCTATGAGGAAAGACTACAAGCATTGAACTAATTCTCTCTGGAGAAGAGACGCTTGAGAGGGGATATGATATCAAAGTACAAATACTGTACTGGGGAGGACCCTAGCATAAGGAACAAACTTTTCAGAGAAAGGGAATACAATAAGAAACGTGGCCACTCACTAAAACTAGAGGAAAAACGGTTTAACCTTAAAATATGTAAGGGGTTCTTTACTATCAGAGCAGTAATGATGTGGAATTCTCTTCCACAAGCAGTAGTAGCAGCAGGGAGCATCGATAGTTTAAAAAAACTATTAGATGGGCACCTTAAAGACCACAACATAAAGGGGTATACAATGTACAGTTAACAGCAAACACACACACACATCATAGGTTGAACTGGATGGACTGATGTTTTTTTTCAACCTTACAAACTATGTAACTATCGTAACTATATCAGATATTTTATCCGCCCCCATACAAAACTAGCTGAGAATAGCTTGTATAAGATCTGGAACATTTATTCAACAAACTCACACCAAATATATACCCCACCAGGTCAGGTGCCTGATTACATTATTATATGGAGATGAAATTGTGTACAGAAATATAATTACCATATCTAAGGAACAACCAACACAAACAGTATTCTACTTTTCAACTAGCAACTAATAGATAACAGTGATTTAATTAACTTGAGCTAATTAACTAGCATACTTGTCACCATCAAGCTCATGAAGTACAATACACATTATTATAAGTGTAAACACATTTCCTCAGTAGACAATAGGTAAGTTAATCAGCACAATCAACAATGTGTGGAAGACAGGTGGTTGAGCGGATGACATTAGCATCTGCCATGAGTCTGACTGTGCGGAGCAGTCCCCTATTGGCAATAGGCAGCTAGACCTTTAACATGGATCCTAGGCCTAGAGTCCCAGAGTCTGTGTGTCTTGGGGAGATGCTGACTTGGGTCCAAAGTAACATTATTCCAAGGGTCCCCCCAGCATACACCCCACAAAGAGCAGTGTTGCATCCCAAGCCAGGGCCCATAGTCAGTAGGCAAGAGGCTAGCCTGCAGTCCCCTCAAAAGTCCCTGTCCTGAGTAAGTTTGTCACAGGAACCTTTATTTTTGATGTTATTCTAGATGCATCATCATTCCCATGGGTGGGCAGCACTTTTGAAGTCAGTTCTTAGCAAGCAAGTCCTCAAGAGTTTATTCCAATTCTTAAGTTCTGGAAATCCAATGCATCCCATAAATGGGGGTTTGAGCATAAATGAACACACAGAAGACATGTCCACTAGACAGTATAATCACTATGCCAGTAACTTGGAATAGAGTTCTGAACCACTAGACAGAAATCAACACATAAATCAGCGAAGTCAGCAATAAACAGTGCATTAAAGCATTACCTGCAATATGTTTAATAATATGATAACTAATGCACTTTAGGATAATGGCTATGATATGGTGCAATATTCCCTAAAAGGTACCTCTTAGCATAAGCAATAATTGAAGGTCCCTGTGTAGCAGCTTTAAGGGACAGTCTTAAGTTCCAAATCTTCAGCTGGCTAGCATTGTAATGTTGGTGCACATAAGAATAGTTCTAGACAAATCTTCAGGTAGTAATAAGGCTACTAGATGGCTGTATGGTCAGTTTCTAAATGGTTCAGTTTCTCTAGCAGCACATAGTAAATCCAAACAGCAGCAGCTCACCAGTCCCAGTGAGTTTGCAGCTCGCCTTCTGGTTACATACAACAATTTTTCCACTCTCTGCTCTGTACCCAGGGGACTCTTGCTGTTGGCAGACTGGACAGTGATGTGAACTCTCCAGTCTCCCTCACGGCAAGAGGAAGCTGTGGCCTGTACAGCTTGAGAAAACCTCCTCCTGCCAATCTCCCTCTGGAAAAATGCAGTTAAAAAGCTCTTGATTACAGTAGAGTCTCTCCTCTGGACTACAGTCCCCACAGTGCCGTGCTGTCTGATTTAGTCTATAGAACTCTTTCTAATCTGCAGCTTCCTCCTCTTGCTGATAACCAGTTCAGCACTGCAGGGCAGCAGCAACAGAGAGCAGCTGCAGCCAGTGTTTCTCTTACTCTCCAATCTTAGCCAAGCACCTGGCTACAGAGTCACACAAACTCTCTGCTGTCTGGAATACATTGGTCTGCTGTCAGAATCATGACTATGAAAAGCTCTCTAGACCAGATGGAAATTAAGTGGGATTAGATGGTGGAGCAAGCCACCAGCACTGCGCATCATCTTTGGTCCCACTGTTGACTAGTCAAAAGAGTGGTATAGTACACTGTTCTAATGTACTGCTTGTACTCTTCCTGAATCTCTAGATTTGACAGTAAAGCTGTTAGTGAGCCCAAATCCTGCTTCATAATTGGATACAATATGAAATCTGATTCACTTCAGTGCAAATCTTTGATATTGCTGGTCCACTTTCAGAATATCTGCAAGAGTGCAAACACCTGGATTCAATATTTTACAGGCATGGTGAATGGTGGAAATTGCTAAACATCAAATTATGATACCTAGGGACACATTTTCAAACCTAACTCCACTAAAACAGAATGCCTGGAGAGTTGTCAAGGGATGAACCCCTTTTTAACCTGCTTAAATTTTTCCCCTACCTGCAGACCCCTTCCTCCCTTCCTGGAAGCTGTGCTGGTCAGAGCTAGAGCTCTGCAATAAACAGGGAGAGTGAGCTTTTCTGATTGCAAAGGTATAGGTCTGATTCACATAAGGAATGGTGGTCCTCTGTAGAGAGACCACTACTTCTATGTAGAAAGCAAGGGTTATTCTCTGCAGCATGCTCGCAGGCTTTTTAACTAAGGATGTGGCTGTTTAGAGGGAATCTGAACTGTAAGACTCTGCACACCTTTTGTTTTGATGTAGGGGAATGAATACCTACACTCAGTAGCTGACCCTTAATCAACATTTTATTACAGCACGGCTAAAATCCAAGCATGACTGTACCACTAACATGTTTTGACAGATGAGACCTTACTCATAACTATCTGTCGAGTTCTCTATGTCACAGTTGAATATCTTCAACCCCTTTCCTTGTAGGGGACTTGACGGATAGCTATGAGCAAGGTCTCACTGGCCAAAATACGTTAGTGTTACTGTCATACTTGGACTTTAGCCATGCACAGCTAAAATCCAAGCATGACGGTAACATTAACAGGTTTCGGCCAGTGAGGCCTTACTCATACCTATCTGTAAAGTCCTTTATGTCACGAGGTTGGGGATGGCACTGATCGTTCAGGAACACCCCCACTCCAACCAGTTAACTGATAAAAGAACCATCTAGCCCATGCATTTATAGATATTCTCTGGTCCCCGCTGAACTAACTGAATTTCAATCCATGTATACCTGGCTTAAGGATCAGCTACGGAGTGCGGGCGCTTTTTCCACTTTTTTCCACATTTCAGATATGAAACAACATGCAGGAGCCCAGCTGAGCACCACTGCCTCATCCTAATTTAAAAAGGTGGAGAAGGTCTGAGTGCTCTCATGTCTCATATTGCTTTTGCTTTGGTGCACCTGAAATTTAATTAGCTAAAATGAACTGTAAGTTCGATTGGGTCTTGAGATCTCTGGCTTTTCTCTATGGCCATCCTTAAGAAGGTTTCCTGAGGACATCAAAGTTCTTCTGATAAGCTTCAACAAACTTATCCAGGGTCACCTATACATGTGACCATCGGGACAATTTTCCATTCAATGGTCCTTCTCAGACGATCATGAATCATTTCTTCTTTGCAGTTTACTGAACCACAATGCCAGTGAAGTGTCTTGTTAGAATTTCTGAATGGCCTTTTCCTGAGTTCCCCTCCTAAATGTAACAACACAGCCTTCCCTAATCTGTAAATCACTCAATGTCAAAAGTATTCACTGGCTTGTATAAATCAAATTTACCTTTTAGAAATATTTCTGAAGGTTACGCAATCTGTGAATTCCAACAAGCCGAGTTTTAGTTTGCTTTTTCAATGTATTGATATAATGAAAGGACTCTCTGAACCTTTAATAAGAGGAGCATGGCTGTGGAGGACCTTCATAATTCTTGTAAAGGAGTATTATACGTTTAAAGGCTAAGCGCACAATTCGATGGGAATTTTTCAATGCTCCCTGTCTTGCCCCCATCTGCCTACTATGTCATTAGTAAAGTTTATGTCAAGCCAAAAACTCTTTTTACATTTTGGATAGATGTAAGAAACAAACTTAATAAGGAGTGGATGTTGTAAGAATTGTTACTTAGGTCAGGTGCTTACATCCCTTTTAAAAAATCTGTACATTGAATACATAATTGGGACTTATAGTAGTTGTAACCCTATAAAAAAGAAAAAAAGAGCTCCTGTTGCCTTATAGCAGATTAAACAGCACAGTGCTTGTGCTGTCTAACCACGATATAATACTCCTTTACAAGAATTATGAAGGTCCTCCACAGGCATGCTCCTTCTAATAAAGGTTCAGACAGCTCTTTTATTATATCAATACATTGAAAAAGTAAACTAAAACTCGGCTTGCTGGAATTCACAGATTGTGTAACCTTCAGAAATATTTCTAAAAAGTAATTTGATTCATACAAGCCAGTGAATACTTTGGACATCGAGGGATTTACAGGTTAGGGAAGGCTGTGTTGTTACATTGAGGAAGGGAACTCAGGACAAGGCCATTCAGATATTCTAACAAGACACTTCACTGACATTGTGGTTCAATAAACTAAAGAAGAAATGATTCATGGTCGTCTGAGAAGGACCATTGTATGGAAAATTGTCCCGCTGGTCACATGCATAGGTGACCCTGGATAAGTTTGTTGAAGCTTATCAGAAGAACTTTGATGTCCTCAGAAAACCTTCTTAAGGATGGCCATAGACAAAAGCCAGAGAGCTCAAGACTAGAGTTGAGCGAACACCTGGATGTCCGGGTTCGGCAGGTTCGGCAGAACTTGGAAAAAAAGTCCGGGTTCGTGACCCAAACTTAACCCGAACTTTACCCGATCCCCGAACCCCATTGAAGTCAATGGTGACCCGAACTTTTGAGCACTAAAATGGCTCTAAAAAAAAAAATGGAAAGGGCTAGAGGGCTGCAAATGGCAGCAAAATCTTGTTAAGAGCATGGCAAGTGCTCTGCAAACAAATGTGGATAGGGAAATAACTTAAAATAACATAAAAAACCCCCAAAAAAATAATCATCTTGATCTAGGAGGACGAGGCACCTATTGGAGTAGGATGTTGAGGTGGCGGTGGATGTGGCGGTGTAGGTGGAAGCGGCGGTGGAGGAGGACGAGGTAGCCAACACTGGTTTTTGTTTTTAATTTTAAATTTCTTTTTAAATTAGGGTACACCCCAAAAGAGTGAGAAAGATCAAAAATACAACAATGGCTGGGTAAGGCCGGTATATGTGTCTATTCTGCACAAGGTATGGACAAGTCCTGTGGAATCCATGTGTAAGATTCTGGTACCTCTGGTACCCTTATTTTCCACTTTTCTTTCAAATATGCGTCTCACCTTTCTAATTAGGTGGTACGCATACACCTTTAAGACGGATGACGTCATCGCCGAGCGCCGCAGAGCGGCTATTTCAACCGCCGGCGTTCTCTCTCACATCGTTCGTTCAACCTGCCGTGTGTCCACATGCTTACAAGCTTACCTTGCTACCGGAAACCTCCAGCTATTCCCTTTTACTTGGAAACAGACCGGAACCTCGCTACCGATCCCTGTATCTCGCTACTGGATCACTCCCTTACTACTGGACCCTGCTACTCCTAACTTTACTAGTGATAAGTACCCCACAGGGGAATCCTCCATAACCTTACTTACACTATCTACCTCTGCACATAAGGACTGTTACTATCTATGCATACTAATTCTATCATCTGCACTGTTACATAGATTGCTAGCTCTTGAGTCTACTACCATCTATCCTTGCACTGGGTTAGTCTATCCTGTATTTGTCATCTGCTGTCCTTACCACCTGTTACATTACTCGATTACTAACCTATCTGCATTCTACCTAATACCATCTAATACTCTCCTGAACATTTCTATCAAGTGCTTGCCATCTCTGTCACTGTTCACACCTGTCCCTTCAGCACATCATCTTCATACTGTTATATACATCCTATCACTCCAGGAACATCTTATTGAGTGTGTATATCTGTATGCTGAAGCTGACAAGCCCACAGTGATGAGTCTGGAGAGTTGGATCTGGTTATTCAACACATCTCTACATGACTACTGAGTGGAGATTCTGCAGCTGCAAATCCAGCCTACTACAAAAACGCAGGAGCGTTACACCATGCCTGGATCATTTTAATGAACGTGAGCTTGTCCACATTGGCTCTGGACAGGGGGCTGCGCTTGTCTGTGATAACGCCCCCAGCCATGCTAAATACACGTTCAGATAATACACTGGCTGCAGGGCGGGCCATCACCTCCAAGGCGTAAAGGGCAAGCTCAGGCCATGTGCCCAATTTGGAGATCCAGAAGGTGAAGGGGGCAGACCCCTCATTCAGTACGTGTACAGTACGTAAGGAACGGTAAGGAACTGTATATGGTATATGGTAAAGAATGGTGATGGCGGCGGGGGGGGGGAGCTTTTTTCCCCCTTCTGGGTTGAGTCTGGCCTTAGAAAAGGTATGTGTCCCAGGTTGAGGGCCGGGCTCTCCCAAAGCTGTCTAAGTTCTGAGGCCTTCTGGTAGGGACGGGGCTGCACTGGTCTTGCCAGGGACCGGATTCTGAAAAGCCTGTGGTGTATGTGCCCCTGGAGTGGCAGTCCAGGAGTGCCACCATAATTCACAGTGGATGGCAACACTATGAGTATGGCACCAAGGACACTGCACTTCCTACACATGTTTTGCACACCTGCCTCTAGGGCCGGGACTTTTGTTCAGGACTCAGGACCAGAGGAATTTTTTATATCTGGCCGAAGGACCTGCCATAGTATTGCAACGTGGCACTAACCTTGCACTTCTCTACGATCCCTTTCCCCACTTTTATGTGTTGTGTGTCACACGTTTTGTGTTTTTTATTGTGGCGGTACACTTTATTTTGCACAGCGTGATTAGTAGGGTGTAGGTCCTTGGGCCTGTCCCTGAAAGTCTTGGGAGGGGGTGGATATGGCCTTCTGGCTTGGTTCGCCCTCTCTCATGGGGTCTCTCTCCGGGAGAGCTCCACCTAGTACTTGGGGTGGTCTGTTTCAGCAGACCTCCTAAAGAATGGGGCTGCCTGGTTTCGGCCAGGTTAGCCAATGTAAGTACCCCAGTCCCTGTCAGGAGCCTTGCACCCAGGGGACCAGGGTCAAGGACAATGTGTACACCCTGTGCACTTTTTGTGTTTCACTTTTTTGGTGTGCACTTTTTTATGCACCCACCGGGTGATAGTCTGAGTGCGTTCACACACCACGGCCTTAAAAAAAAACAAAAAAATGCAGCTAGTGGTCCTGGTTGTTGTGGCGCGCCGACAAAGCTTTTCCACATTTCATACATGCTAACCCTGCCTTATGAGGTGCTGGCTTTGCCCTGGCTGCGTTGGCGACCTCCTCCTGTGCCTTCACCTTGTGCTTCCACTGTGCCCCTGCTGTCAGGTGGGAATGCCACCAGCATCACTTCTCGACCTTTTGGCTAAGATCAAGTGTAGTATCTGTTGTTATCAGCTATCTGTGAACATGGTTCCTCCTCCATCTCCTCATCCTCCACCTCGTCATCCTCCAGAACTGTGCCCTTGCTGGACAATTGTGTACCTGGCATTTGTGGGTGCAGGAACCCACCCTCGGAGCCACTTGTCAATGACTGCCCTGAAAGCCTTGGAAATGATCACTGCTCCGGATGCGGAGGCGGTAGAGGATGACGATGAGGAAGCCGAGTAGGAGGAGTTAGCAACAGGAGGCAAACTGAAGCGCCCTGCAATCCTTGGTGGTGCAAAGAGATTTGCCAAACAAATTTAAAGGGTGTATCTCACAGTAACATAATCAGCAAACGCTGCAAAATTATTAATTTTCCCCTAAATGCGTGTTTATTGAATAGCAGAATAGAACAACAGTATCCAAAGGGTGTATCTCACACGTACAGATACAGACTAAGCCGCAATTTAATATCTTTCTTTCCCCTAAATGGGTGTTTATTGAATAGCAGAATAGAACAACAGTATCCAAAGGGTGTATCTCACAGTAACATATGCAGACTAGGCCGCAATTTAATGTTTTTTCCCTAAATGGGTGTTTATTTAATAACCCAATAGAACAACACTATACAATGGGTGTATTTTTTCCCTAAATGGGTGTTTATTGAATAGCGGAAGAGAACAACAGTATACAATGGGTGTATCTCACATGTACAGATACAGCCTAGGCCGTAATTTAATATTTTTTCACATATGCACTGAGCTTGCATTACATGGCCGCTACACGCCACACGCTGCCCACCTAACAGGTTGGATACTGTTTATGTTCTATTCCGCTATTGAATAAAAACACATTTGAATGAAAAACTGAAAAATAAGGATTTTTCCCTAAAAACTGAAAATTAATTATTTCCTCCTTAAATTGGTGATTTTTGAATAGCAGATTAGAACAGCAGTGTCTAAACACTGTATGTCACAGTAAAATAAGGAAAATGTTTTATTTTTTTTTTTAAATCCAGATTAGGCAGACACATATGCACTGAGCTTGCATAACATGGCCGTTACACGCCGCACGCCACCCACCTAACAGACTGATAAAAGTTTGTTTTTTTTCTCCCTCCTCCTCACTGGGCTCAGGTCAGGGCAAAAAGATTGTGCACTGCACCCCCACACAATAAAATCGATGTACATCGCTGTCTGATTAAAGAAGATTCTCCTATTCTTTCCCTGAAAGCAATTTCCAGCCTGTGTGTGTATGTATATATATACAGTGGGTACGGAAAGTATTCAGACCCCCTTAAATTTTTCACTCTTTGTTATATTGCAGCCATTTGCTAAAATCATTTAAGTTCATTCTTCTTCCTCATGGATGTACACATAGCACCCCATACTGACAGAAAAACACAGAATTGTTGACATTGTTGCAGATTTATTAAAAAAGAAAAACTGAAATATCACATGGTCCTAAGTATTCAGACCCTTTGCTGTGACACTCATATATTTAACTCAGGTGCTTTCCATTTCTTCTGATCATCCTTGAGATGGTTCTACACCTTCATTTGAGTCCAGCTGTGTTTGATTATACTGATTGGACTTGATTAGGAAAGCCACACACCTGTCTATAGAAGACCTTCCAGATCACAATGCATGTCAGAGCAAATGAGAATCATGAGGTCAAAGGAACTGCCTGAAGAGCTCAGAGACAGAATTGTGGCAAGGCACAGATCTGGCCAAGGTTACAAAAACATTTCTGCTGCACTTAAGGTTCCTAAGAGCACAGTGGCCTCCATAATCCTCAAATGGAAGACGTTTGGGACGACCAGAACCCTTCCTAGAGCTAGCCGTCCGGCCAAACTGAGCTATCGGGGGAGAAGAGCCTTGGTGAGAGAGGTAAAGAAGAACCCAAAGATCACTGTGGCTGAGCTCCAGAGATGCAGTCAGGAGATGGGAGAAAGTTGTAGAAAGTCAACCATCACTGCAGCCCTCCACCAGTCGGGGCTTTATGGCAGAGTGGCCCGACGGAAGCCTCTCCTCAGTGTAAGACACATGAAAGCCCGCATGGAGTTTGCTAAAAAACACCTGAAGGACTCCAAGATGGTGAGAAATAAGATTCTCTGGTCTGATGAGACCAAAATAGAACTTTTTGGCCTTAATTCTAAGTGGTATGTGTGGAGAAAACCAGGCACTGCTCATCACCTGTCCAATACAGTCCCAACAGTGAAGCATGGTGGTGGCAGCATCATGCTGTGGGGGTGTTTTTCAGCTGCAGGGACAGGACGACTGGTTGCAATCGAGGGAAAGATGAATGCGGCCAAGTACAGGGATATCCTGGACAAAAACCTTCTCCAGAGTGCTCTGGACCTCAGACTGGGCCGAAGGTTTACCTTCCAACAAGACAATGACCCTAAGCACACAGCTAAAATAACGAAGGAGTGGCTTCACAACAACTCCGTGACTGTTCTTGAATGGCCCAGGCAGAGCCCTGACTTAAACCCAATTGAGCATCTCTGGAGAGACCTAAAAATGGCTGTCCACCAACGTTTACCATCCAACCTGACAGAACTGGAGAGGATCTGCAAGGAGGAATGGCAGAGGATCCCCAAATCCAGGTGTGAAAGACTTGTTGCATCTTTCCCAAAAAGACTCCTGGCTGTATTAGATCAAAAGGGGGCTTCTACTAAATACTGAGCAAAGGGTCTGAATACTTAGGACCATGTGATATTTCAGTTTTTCTTTTTTAATAAATCTGCAACAATGTCAACAATTCTGTGTTTTTCTGTCAGTATGGGGTGCTATTTGTACATTTATGAGGAAGAAGAATGAACTTAAATGATTTTAGCAAATGGCTGCAATATAACAAAGAGTGAAAAATTTAAGGGGGTCTGAATACTTTCCGTACCCACTGTAGATGAATCTACAACACTAACAGCGCTCATACAACAAGTCTATTAACATGAATAGTAAGGTCACTCTCCTACGAGAGGGATGGTGACACGAAGTAAAGTTTGTAACAGTTCAAATGAGAGACAATCCAAAACATAGGGAAAAGGGTGTGAAGGATTCCTTAATCGTCACCAACCAATCACCAATCACCGGTGCTCCCCCCTCTCTCTTGAAAACTCACCAGACAAATGGTCAGAGCTCGCCTTCAGAATAAACTCCAATCATCCTATGGCTGTCCCCGAACTTGTATGGTCAAACTCCTTATACACTTTAATAGCCTTCACATAGAACTCCATTCAAGATGTCATGTAAAATGAAGAGTAGGGGCACATAGTGTAATACCGCAAATTTTAATGAATTAAAATACAATACACAGGCACCCCGCTCCCCTCAAGGTTTCTACTTACAGACAAAACATGGCATGAAGGCATTCAATAAACCATGTACGCTTGATGTCCACCACTCGATTCAAACCTGTCCTCCAGGAGATCGTAGCGTAGACCAGCGTAGATGAAGTAGCAGGCGACCGCGCACACACGCCCTGACGTGTTTCGTCGTAAGGACTTCCACTGAGTGCCCTCCCTCAACCACCCAAGGGGAAACCTTATCTGGGGTGAGCACGAGTGTACATTGAAAAATCTTATGGAAATAACCAATGGACATAGCTTTAGATCACCTAATTGGTCTGTTGTGCTGTGAGGGTGTCACTTTATAATGGAGGAATCCTGTAAGTTAAATAATTCCTTACATATAGGACCGTGGGTATTCATATGAAATTTTTATAATTTTGTTCACACAAATAGAGCTTTCTTTTTGCGGTATTTAATCACCATTGGGTTTTTATTTTTTGCTAAATAAACAAAAAAAAGACACATTTTGAAAAAAAAAAACAAGTTTTTCTTCAATTTTGTTATAAAATTTTGCAAATAAGTAATTGTTCTTCATAAATTTAGACCAAAATGTATTCTACTACATTTCTTTAGTGAAATTAACCCAAATCAGCGTATATTATTTAGTTTGCATGAAGGTTATAGAGTCCACAAACTAAGGTATATATCTAAAAATTGATCATTCCTTACGTACTGATGGCCTATGTCATTTCTTGAGGCCCAAAAATACGTAGGTAGAAATACCCCCCAAATTATCCCTTTTTGGATCACTTTACATCCCTTGTAATAGGAATAAAAGTAATCATACATTTTTTTTTTTTTAAAACAGTGTAAAAATAAAAAATAAAAGAGAAAATAAATAGGAAAAAAAAATTAAAGCGCCCGGTCCCCGTTAGCTCGCTCGCAGAAGCTAACGCATATGCAAGTCGCGTCCACATATGTAAACCATGTTCAAACCACACATGTGAGGTATCGCTGCAATCGTTAGAGTGAGAGAAATAATTTCAGCCCTAGACTCCCTCTGTAACTCTAAACTGGTAACCTGTAGACATTTTTAAAATGCCGCCTATGGGGATTTTTAAGTACCAATGTTTGTCGCCATTCTACAAGTGTGCGCAATTTTGAAGCATGACATGTTGGGTATCTATTTATTCGGAGTAACATTATCTTTCACAATATAGAAAAAAATGTGGATAACTTTACTGTTTTCTTATTGTTTAATTCAAAAAGGTGATTTTTTTTTTCGTTTGTAAGACCGCTGTGCAAATACGGTGTGATAAAAAATATTGCAGTGATCTACATTTTATTCTCTAGGTCTCTGCTAAAAAAAAAAGGTATATAATGTTTGGGGTTCTAAGTATTTTTCTAGCAAAAAAACTGATTTTAACTTGTAAACAACAAGTGTCAGAAAGAGGCCTGGTCCAGAAGTGATTAACCTGATGCAGTTCAATACAACACATTACGGTAAATACATAAAAAGCACACATAGGCGGGACAGAACCTTGCCTGTCTGTCTTTATATTAACTTACTGTAATACACTGTACAGTAGAAGTCATGATGGAAAGGCAGAGAGCCAACATTAGGAGCCAATCAGAAAGCTGCAGTGAGCAGTACTATATTGAGCACATACAGGAGAAAAGAGAAGAGCCATGACTTATTAGTCTGCCACTGCTCTTCCATTGTCCAATCCGAAGTAAGGTCATTTCAGCTTAGACTTTAGCTGCTTGCCTG
The DNA here is from genome assembly GCF_965119305.1 of Pelophylax lessonae. Taxonomy (NCBI): domain Eukaryota; kingdom Metazoa; phylum Chordata; class Amphibia; order Anura; family Ranidae; genus Pelophylax; species Pelophylax lessonae. Next base: position 526,502,330 of record NC_138772.1, read on the forward strand.
TCGTTCAGCTTTAAGTCTAATAAATCTTGGTACAGGCTTTTTTCTTCTGTATAATGTTTTACGATTTGCAATAGCTGCACTTTTTTTTTTTTTCTCAGATACACCTAATTTTCAACTCCTCCACAAGTGCCGAACGCAGTTTCACAATAAATTGGATGTAATGTAATGACGGATGTATAAAATTTAATGTAAAGTGTATTAAAATATAACAAATTCCCAGGCGTTCTCCCGCTGCCATTTCCACTGTGATTCAGAATGAGTCATCTCACCTTCGAGGAAGCGTCGCTGAAATGAAAACTGTAGCATCAAAATTGACATCCCGTGGGATCGGCGCTCTGTATCATGTCCCACATTTAGGATAATATTGAGAACATGTACGACAATTTAAAGTTCAGTTGTTAAACAGTAACATTATATTGTTGTCTTCAATCGTATTCCACTTGGCTTAGTTGCATCAGAAAAATAGGATTCTGGTAAATGGAACAATGCAGAGCACCGCTGGGTCTCAATTTCTGACTTCCGGCGTTTCCAGTAAAGGGTACTTTTAATATTATTAAAAAAGAATAGCGCGCAAATGCAAAAGAAATAACTACCAAATCTGAAGACAATCCATAAATAAAAATGGGGGTTTGGTCCCACCATATGGCCATATCGTGCTCAAGCCCACTACTGCGTCAAAGTACCCCATTATCAGTGGGTCCTACACTATCCATGAAAAAGAGATGAATCCAGCCTTTCTAACCCTTGGAGATAATACTCCTTGCTGGGAAGGATGTGCAAATGCACTACAGGGGACTCCTCCTATATCCACTTGATGGTGGACACTGATTGAGTACAGGTGTGTGTGGGGGGGGTGGGGAGGGTTGCTCAACCTCGATAGTCTGGTCAGACCGAATACATAATAAACAGGCAAAAAATTTGGGGGAGCATACCCATGTATTTCTAAAGCTGCTGCAGCTATGAACCAAAAGACTTGTATATTAAAAAAGAATATTGCGCAAATGCAAAAGAAATAACTACCAAATCTGAAGACAATCCATAAATAAAAATGGGGGTTTGGTCCCACCATATGGCCATATCGTGCTCAAGCCCACTACTGCATCAAAGTACCCCATTATCAGTGGGTCCTACACTATCCATGAAAAAGAGATGAATCCAGCCTTTCTAACCCTTGGAGATAATACTCCTTGCTGGGAAGGATGTGCAAATGCACTACAGGGGACTCCTCCTATATCCACTTGATGGTGGACACTGATTGAGTACAGGTGTGTGTGGGAGGGTGGGGAGGGTTGCTCAACCTCGATAGTCTGGTCAGACCGAATACATAATAAACAGGCAAAAAATTTGGGGGAGCATACCCATGTATTTCTAAAGCTGCTGCAGCTATGAACCAAAAGACATGTATATTAAAAAAGAATAGCGCGCAAATGCAAAAGAAATAACTACCAAATCTGAAGACAATCCATAAATAAAAATGGGGGTTTGGTCCCACCATATGGCCATATCGTGCTCAAGCCCACTACTGCGTCAAAGTACCCCATTATCAGTGGGTCCTACACTATCCATGAAAAAGAGATGAATCCAGCCTTTCTAACCCTTGGAGATAATACTCCTTGCTGGGAAGGATGTGCAAATGCACTACAGGGGACTCCTCCTATATCCACTTGATGGTGGACACTGATTGAGTACAATATTACAATGTACAATTGTGTCTTTCCAACCTTGTGACCCAATTAGACTGTTTAGAGCAGTGGTCTCCAAACTGCGGCCCAGGGGCCGGATGTGGCCCCTTGCTTTTATCTGGCCCTTGCAGCATTATCCCCCCCCCCCCCCCACTGTCAGCAAAAGTGGAGCGCAGTTCCTGCCATTGACACAAACAACGGGACACTATTCCTCCTATTGACACCAATGATAGGACACCATTCCTTCCACTGACACCAATGATGGGAAACAATTCCTCCCATTGACACCAATGATGGGACACCATTCCTCCCATTGACACCAATGATGGGACACCATTGCTTCCATTGACAACAATGATGGAACACCATTCCTCACATTGACACCAATGATGGGACACCATTCCTCTCATTGACACCAATGATGGGACACCATTTCTTCCAATGACACCAATGATGGGACACCATTCCTCCCATTGACACCAATGATGGGACACCATTGCTTCCATTGACAACAATGATGGAACACCATTCCTCACATTGACACCAATGAAGGGACACCATTCCTCTCATTGACACCAATGATGGGACACCATTTCTTCCAATGACACCAATGATGGGACACCATTCCTCCCATTGACACCAATGATGGGACACCAATCCTTCCAATGACACCAATGATGGTACACCATTCCTTCCAAGGACACCACTGATGGGACACCATTCCTTCCAATTGTACCAATGATGGGACACTATTCCTTCCAATGACACCAATGATGGGACACTATTCCTCCCATTGACACTAATTATGGGACACTATTCCTCCCATTGATATTAATGATGGGACACCATTGCTCCCATTGACACCAATGATGGGACACCATTCATCTCATTGACACCAATGATGGGACACCATTCCTTCCATTGACACTAATGATGGGAAACCATTCCTCTCATTGACAACAATGATGAGACACCATTCCTTCCAATGACACCAATGATGGGACTCTATTCCTTCTATTCCTTCCACAGACACCAACGATGGGGCACTATTCCTCCTATTGATACCAATGATGGGACACTATTCTTTCCACTGACACCAATGGTGGGGCACTATTCCTCCCACTGATGCCAATGATGAGGCATAATTCTTCCCATTGATACCAATGATAAAGCACTATTCCTCCCATTGATGCCAATAATGGGGCTATATCCCCCCCCCCGGTACTAAAGAGGGGAATTGTGTAATTCCAGTGACACCAGGACATCTTCTACCCCTGCTGGCCACAGTCCGACCCCCCTAACAATTGAAGGACAGTAAACTGGCCCTTTGTTTAGAAAGTTTGGAGACCCCTGGCTTAGAGGGCAGCTCCAAGCGTCCATCCAATGTGCTCCAGTGATCCACTACACTCAGGTGCCAGCATTTGTAGAACCCATTCTAGCATGTTGTGCAAAACTTTAGTGTTAAGATGCCGCACTCCTGACGGCCCGCATGTTAGATTGAGATGAAAATCAGCCTCAGTCTCAGCTCCTCCCAGGCCACTCCCTCTCACATGTTTGTCCCGCCCACATGATTTAGTCATCAAGGTCATTGAGGCTATGACTAAGCCTTGTAGGTGGGATGAAACGCGTCAGTAGAAGTGGACTGGGAGGAGCCTAGGCTGAGGCTGCTTTCCATCTCGATCTCCCTGTGTTCAAAGCCAACTCTATAAAGACATTCTAGGCAGGTGTTGGTTGCTATACTGTCCTCCAGTTTTTACGTGTGCCGCATCGCCAGGTATAGAAGAGTTCCACAAAGGTAAATTGTCTTATTTTTGTGGTCTCCAGCAGCCATCTTGGGGAGGACCTTTGTCTGATGGATGCCCAATTCCCCTGAGTTTTGCAGCTGCCATCTTGATGGGGGAGTTGATAAATAGGGTGTCCCACACAAGTCCTCATGATAAAGGCTTATATGCTTATAAGTTATTGGCATAAAAAGTGTATAGGGACCTGGGTACTGCCCTGGGGGACATGTATCAATGCATAAAAATGTTTTATTAAAACAATCATTTTTAAAAGAGCAGTGATTTTAATGAGGCTTAAAGTGAAACAATAAAAATGAAAAATTCCTTTAACCACTTGCCGACCGCCGCAAGTAGATATACTGCGGCGGTCGGTCGGCCCCTCACAGGCAAAATGACGTATATAAACGTCACTAGCCTGTGAGGCTCTGGGGAGCGAGCGCGCGCTGCCGGAGGCGCGCTCCTGCTCCCGCACGGTCACGGACCCCCCCGCGCGTGTGACCGACGGGCCCGATGTCCGCCGGTCACTCTGCAATCATCGGGGGGAGAGGGAGAAAGGCAGGCGGCTAGTGTAAACAAGCCGCCTGTCATTCTCCCCTGTGTAGAAACACTGATCATAGGGTTCTACTATGTAGGACCTTTGATCATTGTTCAAACAGCTCAAGCCACAGCCAATCACAGTTAGAATCACGCCCCTAGGGACACACACCACCCCTCCCTCTCAAATAAAGTTAACCCCTTCACTGCCAGTGTAATTTTACAGTAGCAGTGCATATTTATAGCACTGATTACCTTTATCTAGATGGCAGCTCACTTCATCGTAGAAGGTTAATAGATTGGTTTGGCAAGAACGATCTTTCATGAATCCATGCTGATTACTACTAATAATACTGTTTTATTATTAATTCATTACTAAAGTCTTGTATGTGGTCCCTTAACATCCCCTCCAAAATCTTGCAGACTACCGATGTTAGGCTGACCGACCTATAGTTACCCTGGATATATCTCAGCCCTTTTTTAAATATTGGTACCACGTTGGCCTTTTTCCAATCAGCTGGCACCAAACCCATCTGTAGACTATCCTTAAAGATCAAGAATAATGGTCTGGCAATCACCTGGCTGAGCGCTTTAAGAACCCTCGGGTGCAAGTCATCTGGTCCCGGTGATTTATTTATGTTAAGTTTCTCTAGTTTAGTTCTAAGTCTATCTTCTGTTAGCCAAGGCGGTACTTCCTGTATTATTTAGTTTAGCATTACAAGCTGGGTTAGTGTAGCCCCCCCGATTCTTTTGTGAAGACTGAAGAGAAGAAATTATTTAACACTTCCGCCTTTTCTCTGTCCTCTGTGGTCAAATTTCCTTTGTCGTCTACTAGTAGAGTATTAATATAGGGTACAGCATGGCACAGTCTAGGGCATACTTTCACACAGAGTCTCGAAAGATGTTAGATGGCTATCACATTTTGAGAGACCCTAGCCTGGAGCGTTTAAAGTTTTTGTACAGTTACAAAAAAAGTGTAAAAAAAGTTACAAAAACCCCCCCAAAAAATAAAAAAATAAAAAAGCCCAAATAGTTGGTCATTTTATTGAGTTAATTTTCTGTTCTTACTCTTTTACTGTTTTTCATTGTTAACCACTTGCCTACTGTGCACTTAAACACCCTTCCCATCCAGGCCAATTTTCAGCTTTCAGCGCTCTCACACTTTGAATGACAATTGCGCGGTCATGCTACACTGTACCCATATGAAATTGTTATCATTTTTTCACACAAATAGAGCTTTCTTTTGGTGGTATTTAATCATCTCTGGGTTTTTTATTTTTTACAAAAAAAAAAGAAAAAAGACAGAAAATTTTTTTAAAAAAAAAAGTTTTTCTTATTTCTTATTTTCTGCGAGTAAATTTTGAAAATAAAATTTTCTCCCTCACTGATGTGCGCTGATGAGGGGCACTGATGGGCACTGATAGGCTGCACTGATGGGCACTGATGAGGTGGCACTTATGGGCACTGATGAGGTGGCACTTATGGGCACTGATGAGGTGGCACTTATGGGCACTGATGAGGAGGTACTAATATGCCGCACTGATGAGCACTGATAGGCGGCATTGATAGGCGGCACTGATAGGCGGCACTGATAGGCGGCACTGATAGGCGGCATTGATAAGCACTGATAGGTGGCACTGCTGGGCACTGAGAGGTGGCACTGAGAGGTGGCACTGCTGGGCACTGAGAGGCGGCACTGACGGACGGCATTGATGGGCACTGCTAGGTGGCACTGATGGGCACTGGCGGATGGCACTGATGGACACTGACGGGTGGCACTGATGAGCACTGATGGGCGGCACTGATGAGCACTGATGGGCAGCACCATCAGTGCCCACACTCAGTGCCCATAGTGCTGCCAGTCAGTGCTCATCAGTGCCTAGATGAGCAGGCACTGATGGGCACTGACTGGCAGCACTATGGGCACTGATTGTGGGCATTGATGGGGGCACTGATGGCGGGCACTGTGGGCACTGATGGGGGGGCAATGTGTGTGTTTTTTTTACCTTTAGTAATCAGGGCACTGGTGATCGGTGCCCTGATTACATTCCTGTGTGTCCCCAGCGGCTGTCGGGTCCCCCTCCTTCCTCACACTGCAGTGTCTGTGTGAGGAAGGAGCGCCGGCGATGAGAGATGATCTCATATGTTTACATATGAGATCATCTCTCATTGGACGGCTTGATCACGTGGTGAATGGCCGCTGTGATTGGCCATTCACCACGATCTGTGATCGGCCGTGTCCAAGGGACACGGCCGACACAGATTCTCCCCGATGCGCGCTCGCGGGAGCACAAAGGGAGAGTCTTTCTGGGAGGCCGTTTAAAAACGGCCTCCCGAAAATTCAAGTCCGCGCTGCAGCCGTATATAGGCTGTAGCGCGGATGGCAGGAAATTAACCATAGTTTTCTTTGCAGATACCACCATTCTACTATTTTACTGCACTGTATACTATTATATTGTAATGTTTTATTGTTACTGTGTTTTTTTGTTAACCATTGTTTGCTTTGCAAGTACGCCCATCAGCTGCAGCACTGATTTGTTTATTCAGACAGCAACAGTGCTTGCTCTCAGCATATACGTAAATCAATGATTGCAGCACTATAGGAGGTGATTTCACCATTGCAGTTAAAAAAAAGAGCATATTTGGCAAAGCATATGGGACACAGATGGCCGATCTCCACTATGCTTCACTATATATTTTTTAACACTTTTCTTGGCAGAGATTTCTTCATCAACATCGATCGATATTTTCGTTCAGCCACAGGCTGCATGGAAAAAAAAAAGAACCTTACAATATATGCCCAACAAGGACCAGCAACGTACTGGTACAGTATATCGCTGGATTTTGAGTGGTAATACCAGGATGATGCCTGCAGATTTAGGCATCATCTTGGTATCATTTTTTACAGTTAGTGAGCGGCTTTAAAAGAAAAAGTAATCATAGCGTCTAGACTAAAAAAATGAAAGGGAAGGTGTCAAACTAAAATAAAAAATCAAAATAAATAAAATTATTTAAAAAAAAATCAAGCGCCCCTGCATAAGATCATCTTTTATATTTTACTAATCAATGGGGCAATATATAGTGTATTTGTGTATTCGATTTAAAAAAAGTGTTTTTTTCCCCAAAATATTGCGTTTGGAAAATCTCTGCCCAAATACAGTGTGACAAAGAAAAATTGCAACACCCACCATTTTGTTGTGTAGGGCTTCTGCTTTTAAAAAATATATAATGTTTGGGGGTTCAAAGTAATTACCAATTAAGAAAAATATATATTTTTTCATATAACCAAAAAGTGTCAGAAAAGGCTTGGTCTTTAAGTGGTTAGAAGAGTGGGTGATGCGTGGCATAAGCTTCTAATATTGGGCATAAAATGCCAGGACAGTTCAAACACCCCCAAATGACCCCATTTTGGAAATTGGACACTCCAAGCTATTTTCTGAGAGGCATGTTGAGCTCATGGAATATTTTATATTTTGCCACAAGTTTCGGGGAAAATTACAAAAACGTTTTGGTTTTTTTTCTACACAAAGTTGTCATTAAATGAAATATTACTCACACATGCCATGGGTATATGTGGAATTACACCTCAAAATACATTCTGCTGCCTCTCCTGAGTATGGGGATACCCCAATGCGTGAGACAACTTTTTGGCAGACTAGCCGCATACAGGACCCCGAAAACCAATCACCGCCTTCAGGCTTTCTAAGGGCATAAATTGTTGATTTTATTCTTCATCCCTTTTACAGTTTCGGAGGCCATGAAATGCCAAGATAGCACAACCCCCCCCCCTCCCAAAATGACCCCTTTTCAAAAAGTAGACACCCCAAGGTATTTGCCAAGAGGCATGGTGAATATTTTTCAGCTCTCATTTGTTTTGGAAAACGAAGACCGAAAAGAAAAATGTATTTTTTTTTTTTAATTTTCTAAATTTTGTGACAAAAGCGAGATTGCAAAATCCCACCACAGTGAACTACATAGTGCCACAGTGAAAATGCTTACATAGGCAGGTGCATGGGGTTGCCATTAACAGTTAATGGCACTGCCGTGTCTCAGCTAAAGGGCAACACATTTCTATGCATGTTAGGCAAAGCGTGCGATTTTGTGCGTGTTCCAGGCACGCAGAAAGCATGACTGTAGCCTTACTGCAACCTCAGTATGTCAGAGGTAAAGTCTGCTATAGACAGATCTTCATTCTATGCTGTTTCATCTCTAGATGCAGAAAAGGAAAGTACACTCTACTGCTGCTAATAAATCATGTCACTTGAAAAATAAAAAGAAAAAAAAGAGGAAATGAAAAAATCCCTCTAAAATTAAGTGAGATGTGTCATTGAGTCTGAAGCGCAGCAATTAAGTCTGACTATATTTGGAAAATCAAGCATCTGCTTGAAATTTGCCACCTGCAGGATTTAACGACTTTACACTAACACCGCATTTACATTCTGTGCAGAAATCCACTAACAACACCATTTAGGACAATTGGATTCAGGATGTACGGGCAGAACTTAATGTAACTGTACCCTAACAACGTCTCTTCAAAGTGATAAATAAAAATACCGCCCATTAAAATACATCAATCCGATCTGTACTTAACATTCAGGGCAGAGCTGTATTTCGGTTCTGTGCTCCCATAGGCCGATTTTAGGGGGCGTTGACACTTGCTTTGGTTTCTGAAGAGTGATCTGCATTTTTCGAAACATTTGACGGTGAAGAGGTTGTATCACCTCCATACGGCCTGCTTTTACCCCATTAACCCTGCACTATCGCAACGCAACCTTGTGTATTGCTAGGGGTTTGCAAAATGTCTGCATTTAATAGAATGGGTTGTGTGCCCACCAAGAGTGACAGGGTATAAATCCTTCCATGAAACAAAGCATTATGGCCGCAGCATCTGTACACCCCCTGGCTGCTGCTACAGTTTAGGGGGGAATGGTTGGGAGGCAGGTAAATGCAGTTCAGCTGCAGGGTAGTATTACCCTTTAACTGCACGTATGATTAAGCCCTTATAGTGTAATTTCCTAAAGTAGACTTTGCATGAGTAAATACAAGGCTGTCATTGCTGATTTCCTTCTGAAAATGATGAAAATTACCTGACTACACTTCTCCTGTCTCTCCCATTGTCAACCAGGGTCATCCTGACCCCTCTTTGCTGTCTTGCTCATTACCGAACAGAATCGTCCTCCTAACCCGTCTTTGCTGTCTTTCCATTGCCGACCAGGATCATACTGACCCCTCTTTTGTTGTCTAGCTCATTGCTGACCAGGAATACCCTGACCTCTCTTTGCTGTCTAGCCCATTGCCCAGCAAGATCATCCTGACCCCTCCTCATTGCCGACCAGGATTATCCCTACCCCTCTTTGCAGTTTTGCTCATTGACAACCAGAATTGTCCTAACCCTTCTTTACTGTTTTGCTCTTGCCGACCAGGTTCGTCCTGATCCTTCTTTGCTGTCTTGCTCATTGCCGACCAGGATCATCTAAACCCCTCTTTGCTGTCTTGCTCATTGCCAACCAGAATCGTCCTAACTAATCTTTGCTGTCTTGCTATTGCCAACCAGGATTGTCCTGATCCCTCTTTACTGTCTTGCCCATTGCCGACAAGGATCATCCTGACCCCTCTTTGCTGTCTTGCTCATTGCCGACCAGGAATATCCTGACCCTTCTTTGCTGTCTTGCCCTTTGCTTACCAGGATTGTCCTGAGCCCTCTTTACTGTCTTGCCCATTGCCGACCAGCATTGTCTTGATCCCTTTGCTGTCTTGCCCATTGCCGACCAAGATTGTCATGACCCATTTGCTGTGTTGCCCCATGTGGACCAGGATGGTTGTGATTCCTCTTTGCTGTTTTGCTCATTGCCGACCGGAATTGTCCTAACCTCTCTTTGCTGTCCTGCTCTTGCCAGCCAGGATCATCGTGAGCCTTCTTTTACTGTCTTGCCCATTGCCGACCAGGAACGTTCTGAACCCTCTTTGCTGTCTTATCCATTGCCCACTGGGATCATTCTGACCCCTCTTTGCTGTCTTGTTCATTGCCGACCAGGATCATCCTTACCCCTCTTTGCTGTCTTGTTCATTGCCAGCCAGAATCATCCTAACCCCTCTTTGCTGTTTCGCTCTTGCCAACCAGGTTCGCCCTGATCCCTCTTTGCTGTGTTACCCATAGCCGAACCAGGATCGTCCTGACCCCTCTTTGCTGTCTTGCTCATTGCCAACCAGGGATATCCTGACCTCTTTTTGATGTCTTGCCCTTTGCTTACCAGGATTGTCCTGAGCCCTCTTTACTGTCTTGCCCATTACCGACCAGCATTGTCTTGACTTCTTTGCTGTCTTGCCCATTGCTGACCAGGATTGTCATGACCCCTTTCCTGTCTTGTTCCATGTGGACCAGGGCGGTTGTGACTTCGCTTTGCTGTCTTGCTCATTGCTGACCAGAATCGCCCTAACCCCTCTTTTCTGTCTTGCTCTTGCCGACCAGGAATATCCTGACCCCTCTTTGCTGTCTTATTCATTGCCAGCCAGGATGGTCCTGACCCCTCTATGCTGTCTTACCCATTGCCCACCAGGATCGTTCTGACCCCTCTTTGCTTTCTTGCTCATTGCTGACCAAGATCATCCTGACCCCTCTTTGCTGTCTTGCTCATTGCCAACCGGGAATATCCTGACCTCTCTTTGCTGTCTTGCCCTTTGCTTACCAGGATTGTCCTGAGCCCTCTTTACTGTCTTACTCTTTTCTGACCAGGATTGCCCTGACCCCTTTGCCGACATGGATTGTCCCAACCCTTTTGCTGTCTTTCCCTTTGTCGACCAGAATCATCCTGACCTCTCTTTGCTGTCTTGCTCATTGCCGATCAGGAATATCCTGACCCCTCTTTACTGTCTTGTTGTCCTCCAGGCCCAGCTGCAGATAGTCGCTGTGATGCCCTGTGCTGCAAGTGTAGTGTATACCACAACACACAACCCTGGGTTGAGTATCCATCATAATGCTTGCAACAGCAAGTTCAGATTGGTCTGTGCGACCATGAGCCATGCCTACCAATAGGAAGTGTTTCTTTCCTCTGAGACACTTTATTGGAAGAAGAAGCCTAAGATGCCCTTCTCATTGGTTTGTACAGTCAGCTGGCTGTGCTTGCCATTGGGAGCCTTATGGTGGATACTCACTCACTACAGGACTGTGCATTGTAGTGTATGGTGTACCAAATGCCACATCGGCAGCACGGGTATCACTGCAGATATGTGCAATGGCGTCTGGAGGAGTGGCCGGGATATTTGAAGCTAGTTCACCTTTTCATTTTAGGTTAACTCATTTTATAGCAAATAATACATTATGGACTTTCTATTTTTTGTAAATTGCTGATCGCTTGTTAGGTATAACTGTCAGATGTCCAAACTACAGAGCATTCGGCAATTGATCCAGAGAGCGGGAGACCGACAAATTCTTAATAGGAGCTATAAAAAATGAGTTAATTTAGGAACTTATGGAAAGCCATGACATTTAAATGGTCAGCCGTTACAAATGAGGAGAACATGTGGGCTAGAATGACATTTAATTAGTGCTTTAATCATAATTGGCTCACGGAAAGATTAGAATCAATCTTCTACTGCCTGGACTGTGAAACCTGTAGAAGCAGAGAAGCCTGAAGTCTGTTTTTAAGGTTTTTGAAAATAGCAGTATTAAATTTTTGTATATCAGCCTGGAGTTTAGTGTTAAAGTTAAATTTACTTTTCTGAAGAAAAACTTAGAGGTGGGCTTTCGGTAATTTCAAGCAGCTTTTCATTTCCATAGAGGTCTATGAGAGTGCAAAACCCACTTGAAGCAGGTCATATACAAGTCAAAAGAATGATAACTGCAGGTCAAATGCTCCTGTCAATGAATTCTGATGCCATTGACAAAAACCCAAAGCCATGCTGTCAGTCTATGTATGTAACCAGTGCCAGTACAAGGTCATCCAGTGCCCAGGGCGAAGATTGGAAAACTGTTCCCCAACAACCCCTCCAGCACCCCACCACCACACCACCTCATAACCCTCCACCTATCGGACACCCCAAGCACCCTTTTGGTTAGGGAAGGGGATGGGACCAATAGTGTTTCCTGCAAAAAAATATTATGTAATGTTTGTGGCATGCAATGAAATAGTACCAACGTATATGCAAGGACCCATGGGAAGCCCTACTTCACAAACCTATACCGGAACTAACATAACGAGAATGTATACTGGCAACGCATATTTTTATGGTCACTAAGCAAACTACTGTGAAGGCATGGAAAACACCTCTCCTCTCTTCAGAGGAAGTGAAGCGACGGGTGAATGGGACGTTGGTGAACGAGAAGTACAGGGTGATACTTGCAGACACTCGGAATTTGGCAATCCTGGTTGGACCAGTTTACAGTGATGAGCTAACCTATACAATTTTTGGACCTATAGAATTCCTGTCTATCCTACCTGTGATGGCCTTGGATTTCCCGGGGTGGGGCTTCCTTTATTTTTCCGTGACCCCTCCTCTCTTTCCCTTCTCCTTTTCTCTCTTTTTTTTTTCCTTATCCTTACCATGTTTCTTTCTTTTTTTTCTGTTTTTTCCGTTCTTTTCTTCTTTTATTTTTGTTATTTACCACCAGTAGCCAGTAAGCTGAGCCTGTTTATTGCTCTCTGGTATTACTTTTGGTGTCAATCTTTTGCTGGTATTGTTTTATGGCCCTAAGGTGGGGGTCTATGGGATAGTTTTTTTTCTTTGGCCCCGACAGGACTCTTGGGCCCTTTCTCTCTCTCTCTCTTTTATATATGAGCACAGGTCAATCTCAGGTGCTGTTTAGCGTATTATACATGTTGATCTCTGAAAAATTGTTTTGAGACATCTGTAGATCATTGCTTTCCTAATGGACAGTATTGGTATCGAGGCACCCTCACCTAGTTACCTTTCATCTTTTTATCTGTTTTTATTGTTTATACCATATAAGAGACTTATTTGTCTATGGAATGTATGCTTCCAGTTTCTAACTACTTTTAGTTGCTGGCCTTGGCGTCTGCTCACTGTTCTGTATGTTTGCCTTTTTACCTAATAAAAATATTGTGAAAGAAATTATACCAATGTTTGTTGTACACTATAGTATGGCTCCCAACTGTCCCTGATTTCGAGGAACTGTTCTTCATTTGGAACAAAGTCCCTCTGTCCCTCTTTCCTCCTCATTTGTCCCTCATTTTGGTCTAATCTATATCGTTGTATATGAAATGCACTATTTATCTACAGTGGGGAAAATAATTATTTGATCCCCCTGCAGATTTTGTAAGTTTGCCCACTTTCAAAGAAATGAAGGATCTAAATTTCTTATCATAGGTGTATTTTAATGATAGATACAGAATATCAACCAAAAATCCAGAAAAAAACATGTGATACAAATGTTATAATTTGAGTTGCAGTTCAGTGAGTAAATTATTTTTGGTGTCCATGCCTCAATGGGTCACCATTGCGTTCCAGACAAAGAAAAGTCCTTCTGATAGGCGAGTCATTACTGTAAAGGTGCGGCATGAAGAAGGCAGCAGCTGGATCCCTCAAGGTGCGCCCCCCCCCTGCACATAGAGCCATGGCACCTAGGGCACGTGTCCCTTCTGCCCCCACAGCCTTGAACATAACCATTGCCATTAGTCTGTGGCTGCACAAAAAAATGCAGTTTTTTTGGTCAATGGAAGGAAGGTTCATCTGCAGCCTCACCTCGCCACCAGCCCTTGGCTGTATGGAAAGAGAGACAAAAGTAATGGTCACTTGACTGCTATTGAAACTTTATGGGTTGTATGTCTGTACCCATGTGTGTTTATGCTAATACTAGTCAACACCTGTGCGTACAGCCAGTTACAGCCATTGATGTGCATGGACCACTGTATGCAACGCTTGTGGCTCCCAGGCAGGGAAATATACCAACATTTTGCATAGTCATGGGCATGAGCCCTAATAATTGGTACTGACATACTAAAGGTAAATAGAGTTTGCAGGGGAAATTGCACTTTGCAAGGGAATGAGGTAAAGTTCTGCTGACTTCCATCATCCAATCACGTGCAAGCCAGAAAAAAATTCTGTTTTTGATTTGCCTTGCACATGATTGGGTATTGTTTGCATACTCACTAAGTTCTTGATCAACTTCCTTTACAAAGTGTAACTTTCCTTGCAAAGTGAACAGCCTTTTTGCCTTCAGTAAATCAACCCCAATGTCTCAATACATGTACACAAAATAATAACTCCATAACACAGGTAAAAGAAAGTGTGACATAAGGAGCTAATGAATTTGGGAGAAACCAGCCCTGGGTAATGTAAAAAAATATAAAAATCCCAATATTAACCCCAATCTGACCACCAGGAGAGAGGGGCAAGAAAGAGGTTTGGGCAAGAATTGGGCCTTCAAATTATGACTCCCAAATAAATGCAAACAACAAAGTATATTAAAAAAAATATATACATAGTCATTTTTATTATTACAAAGATCGATAAAATATACAAGCATACATTACACCAAAGGGCCAAATAAGAAAGATTGAACACACATAATATTGTGTTATTATATTAATGGAGATCAGGACAAAACTGTTGCCGACATGTTTCGCGGCACATCTGACCCGCTTCTTCTGGACTATTTGTTTGTCCACATTAATTTCACAAATATCTGTTAACTGACGTATCAACTGTAAAAAGGATGCGTTCCAGTTAGGGGGAGAGAAAAACCAGTTGCATAAAAGACAACGGAACCGCCAAAAATTGCCACTTGCCCGACATCAAGATGAAATTCTGAGATAAAATCATAGATCATTCCAGGTTCAACACATAAAGTGTCTGTGTGCACTTATTCAGAGAAGTTCTCCCATTAGTAGGTATGTCTCATGGGTTCAATCAGAATTGAATATGGTCAACCCCACGTCCGACGCTTGGAACTCCTGAGACCCTGCCAGCCACAAATGTGAGCTCATGAACCCATGAGCCATACCTACTAATGGGAGAACTTCTCTGAATAAGTGCACACAGACACTTTATGTGTTGAACCTGGAATGATCTATGATTTTATCTCAGAATTTCATCTTGATGTCGGGCAAGTGGCAATTTTTGGCGGTTCCGTGGTCTTTGATGCAGCTGGTTTTCATCTCCCCTAAATGGAACGCATCCTTTTTTGAAGTTGATATGTCAGTTAACAGATATTTGTGAAATTAATGTGGACAAACAAATAACCCAAAAGAAGCGGGGCAGATGTGCCGAAAACATGTTAACAGTAGTTTTGTCCTGATCTCCATCAATAACACAATATTATGTGTGTTCAATCTTTCTATTGGGGCATTATTTGGCCCTTTGGTGTAATGTATGTTTGTATATTGTATCGATCTTTGTAATAATAAAAATTATTATGTATACAGTCAGGTCAATAAATATTGGGACATCGACACAATTCTAATCTTTTTGGCTCTATAAACAACCACAATGGATTTGAAATGAAACAAACAAGATGTGCTTTACCTGCAGACTTTCAGCTTTAATTTGAGGATATTTACATCCAGATCAGGTGAAAGGTGTAGGAATTACAACAGTTTGTATATGTGCCTCCCACTTTTTAAGGGACCAAAAGTAATGGGACAGATTAACAATCATAAATCAAACTTTCACTTTTTAATACTTGGTTGCAAATCCTTTGCAGTCAATTACAGCCTGAAGTCTGGAACGCATAGACATCACCAGACGCTGGGTTTCATCCCTGGTGATGCTCTGCCAGGCCTCTACTGCAACTGTCTTCAGTTCCTGCTTGTTCTTGGGGCATTTTCCCTTCAGTTTTGTCTTCAGCAAGTGAAATGCATGCTCAATCGGATTCAGGTCAGGTGATTGTCTTGGCCATTGCAAAACATTCCACTTCTTTCCCTTAAAAAACTCTTTGGTTGCTTTCGCAGTATGCTTCGGGTCATTGTCCATCTGCACTGTGAAGCGCCATCCAATGAGTTCTGAAGCATTTGTCTGAATATGAGCAGATAATATTGCCCGAAACACTTCAGAATTCATCCTGCTGCACCTAATGTTGTTGCTATCTCTCTGATGGGTTTGTTTTATTTTTCAGCCTAATGATGGCTTGCTTCACTGATAGTGACAACTCTTTGGATCTCATATTGAGAGTTGACAGCAACAGATTCCGAATGCAAATAGCACACTTGAATTTAACTCTGGACCTTTAATCTGCTCCTTGTAAATGGGATAATGAGGGAATAACACACACCTGGCCATGGAACAGCCGAGCAGTTAATTGTCCCATTACTTTTGGTCCCTTAAAAAGTGGGAGGCACATATTGTAATTCCTACACCTTTCACCTGATTTGGATGTCCTCAAATTAAAGCTGAAAGTCTGCAGTTAAAGCACATCTTGTTTGTTTCATTTCAAATCCATATTTGCTTGTAGATGATGACAGAAGTCAGCGTAGCTTTACCTCATTCATTAAGCTTTGGGGCCAAGTCCCTTGCAAAAGTGCAGCTACCCTTGCAAAGTTCTTGGTCAACTTCCTTTACAAGTGTAACTTTCCTTGCAAAGTGAACAGCCTTTTTGCCTTTAGTAAATCAGCCCCACTACATTCAGTCACATTGTATAGGTGTCCATGACGCTGAATATCACTACAGTCCTTGACAAATGTTCAAGAAACACACAGGGAAACCAACACTTCTGGGAGTGTTGATCTTCTGCCCCCCCTGCAGCTCTCAATGGTTCTTCCTGCTGATATGACCTCCACATCAATATTGTATCCTGTGGAGTGCAGGAGAAACCAGTAAGAGCTGCAGGGGACTCAGAAGATCAACACTGCAAGAAGTGTCAGTTTTCCTACGGACTTCAAGTGAAGATATTGCAGGATTGTAGCAGCATTTAACTCCATGATCAGTGGGGGAGGTTAGTATTTCCTTACTCTTATACAGTAAAATCTTGCCTTAGTAAAATGTTAAAGAGCTTTAGGGCAAGGGGCCCAGGCTCTAAGCTGTGGCATGGCACACATGGACTGGAAATAATTTCTAAGGTTGGGTTTGAATCTTGAGTAGACCAATCCACCTGTCACTAGATAGGATCTGGCAAAACACTTGTTAGATCTGGATACAAGGATTTTAACCACTTCCTGAATGCCCACCGCAGATATACTGCGGCAGGCTGGCTCGGCTATGTAAACCGCCGTACCTGTACGGCGGTTCGCAGGAGCGCTCCTGGGAGCGCACGAGCCACGCCAGAGGCGTGCTTGTGCTCCCATTAGCCATCGGGGGTAGCTGATTCATGGTGTCGGTGGCCACGATTGTCGCCGGGCACCCGCAATCGCTCCCCGTGGAGAGAGAACAGCGGTCTGCTGTTGTAAACACAGCAGACCGTTGTTCTCTCAGGAATCTGCACAGTGCCCCTGCGTTCCTCCTATTTAGGATCACAGGTCTCTGTGTTGATTCCACAAGCCCATCCCCCTCACAGTTAGAAAACATCCCCTAGGCATACACTTAACCCTTTGATCGCCCCTGAGTTAACCCCTTCCCTGCCAGTGTCATTATTACAGTAACAGTGCATATTTTTAGCACTGATTACTGTAGTAATGTCACTGGTCCCCCCAAAAGTGTCAGTTAGGGGTCCGATCTCTCCACTGCAATGTCGCAGTCCTGCTAAAAAATGCTGATCGCTGCCATTACTAGTAAAAAAAAAAAAAAAAAAAATTAATAAAAATGACATAAGTATTTCCCCTAGTTTGTAGTCGACATAACTTTTGTGCAAACAAATCAAAATACGCTTCTTGGGATTTTTTTTACCAAAAATATGTAGCAGAATACAAATTGGCCTAAAATTATGAAAATTTTAGATTTTTTTATTTTTTTTTTTATAGGGAATGTTATACTGCAAAAAGTGTTTTTTTTTTTTTTTTTTTTTTTTAGAATTGTCGCTTTTTGTTTATAGAGCAAAAAATAAAAATCACACAGGTGATCAAATACCACCAAAAGAAAGCTCTATTTGTGGGGAAAAAAAAAAACAATTTTATTTGGATATAGCGTCGCACGACCGCGCAATTGTCCATTATAATAACGCAGTGCCGAATCGCAAAAAATGGCCTGATCATTAAGGGGGTAAAACCTTCCGGGGCATTGATTAACCTTTATAAGTTGTTCAAATGCTATATTGATAGAGTAACTCTTCTCTACTTCTTCTTTTGCATTGCAGGTAAATAATGGATTCCAAGCAGAAGCAATACGCTGTCATTGAGTTGATACCATTGACAAAAGCAATGTGTTGTCATTGGTAACTTTTGTCAACGGTTTTATCTCTGTAAATATTCTATAGCTTTCTGCGGATGTTGAAACGCCAGCACCCCTCCTTTATTTAAGAAATCAATGGCAGTACATTGCTTCTGCTTGGAGTCCATTATTTACCTGCAATAAAGAAAATGAATGTTACTGTAGATCAGAGGTCTCCAAACTTTCTAAACAAAGAGCCAGTTTACATAGTTACATAGTTACATAGTAGGTGAGGTTGAATAAAGACAATAGTCCATCCAGTTCAACCTGTGTAGGTGTGTGTGACTGTAATCATCTAACATAGCCCTCAATCTCCTGATCCTTGAGATGTAAGTCTAAGAGTCTTTTGAAAGTCACCATACTACCTGCAGAAACCACCTCTTGTGGTAGACAATTCCACAATCTTGTAGCCCTAACAGTAAAGAACCCCCCACGTTGCCTGAGGTTAAAACGCTTCTCCTCTAATCGCATTGTATGTCCTCGAGTCCTCATGCAATTCCTTCGAATGAACAGCTTTTCTTCTAAGCTGAGATCCCCATTAAGATATTTATAAATTGCTATCATGTCCCCTCTCAGACGTCTTTTCTCCAGGGAAAATAAATCGAGCGATTGCAGCCGCTCTTCATAGGTAAGGTCCTCCAACCCCCTAATCAGTTTAGTTGCCCTTCTCTGGACTTTCTCCAGCTCCAACACATCCCTCCTGAGGACTGGCGACCAGAACTGGACAGAATACTCCAGATGCGGTCGGACCAGAGTTTTATAAAGTGGAAGGATTATAGTCTTATCTCTGGAATACATCCCTTTCTTTATGCATGCTAATATTCTGTTGGCTTTGGAAGCTGCCGCTTGGCATTGCATGCTGTTGCCTAATCTATCATCAACTAAGACTCCCAGATCTTTCTCCATTTTTGATTCCCCCAAGGGTTCCCCTCCTAACGTGTATTGTGTTTTTATGTTTTTGGTCCCCAAGTGCAAAACCTTACACTTCTCCACATTAAACCTCATTTGCCATGTCGTTGCCCACTCCGTAATTTTGTCCAGGTCATTCTGTAGGATATCTGCTTCATGCTGTGCAGTTATTGCCCTGGCCAATTTTGTGTCATCTGCAAAAACTGATAACGAACTACTGATCCCTTCCTCAATGCTGTTTATGAATAAATTGAACAAGGTTGGTCCCAGGACTGAGCCCTGGGGCACCCCGCTTACTACCTCAGACCAGTCTGAGTATGCGCTGTTTATTACTACCCTTTGGACACGCCCTTTTAGCCAATTCCGTATCCAAGAGCAAACCCTGCTGTCGATACCTGCAGACCTTATTTTATAAATTAAGCGCTTGTGGGGAACTGTATCAAACGCCTTAGCGAAATCCAAGTA
This sequence comes from Pelophylax lessonae, assembly GCF_965119305.1. NCBI lineage: Eukaryota > Metazoa > Chordata > Amphibia > Anura > Ranidae > Pelophylax > Pelophylax lessonae. The sequence continues at coordinate 526,521,954 of NC_138772.1, forward strand.
CACCACATCCACTGGTCTGCCCCTATCTAGCTCACAGCTCACTGTCCGGACTTAAGGAGGGCCAGATTTTTGTCAGTGAGGCTAGGAAAGGTGCCAACGTCAGTGGGGAAAAAATGGCCCATTGTTTGTTTCAGTGAGGGTAATCGCACCCCATTATTGGTGTAAGTGGGAGGAATTGTGCCCCATTGCATTAAATGGGGCACAAAGTGCAAAGCACAAAGCATTAAAATCACAAGCATTTATTATACAATATTAAAACTTCATTCACATGATAAAATGTGTCACTAATGTGAGATATATCACATTTCCCAGCTCCAAACCAGAGACAGGGACACCCAGTTATTGTAAACAATACAACTCTACATGTGTACAGTAATATATTTGACAGCAGTCATGAGGGTGCCACAACTATCCACATGCAGATGTCAACGCGTTTTGTGAATGAATCCCATCGCTTCACCAGGGCTGGTTGGGTATATATATCACTAAAGCTAAAAACAAAGCACATCTAAATACATGTAACACTAAATATACATCAAATATCAAATAGTAGAAAATATTATTTAAAAGACGCTTGCCTATTCAAACACTAATGTTCATTTATGATGGGTGGCTAAAAGGTTGACCTTGAGAGTGGGCACAGGAGCCAAACAAAGAAACATGCAGGATGCACCAAGACCCCATCCGCATTATACATTTTGGATATGACACTGATGAGACTCCTTTTGCTTTGTTTACATTTGAATTTTAGTGCTCTTCACATGTTAGCCCTGAAGAAGGGGAGTTCTTTCCAAAATGTGTTGGCTATCTCTGTTTTTCCTAACAGTGTTGTTCCTAACAAATAAAGATCTTAAACAGTGTTCCTAACAGTGATGTTCCTAACAAATAAAGATTTGAACCATTTTCCACCCACCCACAGTGTTCCTAGAACACGGTGCGATTCCGATCTTGGTAAAGAACCAATGACGTGGCTCTTTATCCACATGATCAGCTGTGTCCAATCACAGCCGCTCACATGTAAATGCGGAAGTTCCCTGATTACAGTAAAGCCAGAGCAGTGCCCATCAATGACACCAAACAGTGCACATCAGTGACACCAATCAATGCCCATCGCTGACACCAATCAAAGCTCATCAGTGACACCAATCAGTGCCCATTATTGACCCCAATAAGTGCCCATCAGTGACCCCAATCAGTGCCCATTAGTGATGCCAGTCAGTGACCATCAGTGCCTGCCCATCAGTGCCCATTAGAGCTGCCTGTCAGTGCCCATCAGTGCTGCCCACCACTGCCACCTGTCAGTGCCCATCAGTGTTGCCTGTCAGTACCCATCAGTGCCCCTAAACAGTGCCCATCAGTACCACCTATCAGTGCCCATCAGTGACACCTATTTGTGCTCATCAGTGCCGCATATCAGTGCCAATCAGTGCAGCATATTAGTGCCACCTCATCAGTGCCACCTAATCAGGGCCTTTCAATGCCCCCCTTAACAGTGCCCATATGTGCCACTTCATCAATGACTATCAGTGCAGCCTATCAGTGCCCATCATTGAAGGAGAAAAAATACTTATTTACAAAATTTACTAAGAAAACTTTTTTTTTTTTTTTCAAAATTTCTGGTCTTTTTTCTTTTTTTTTTTCTTTGTAAAAAATAAAATACCCAGCAGTGATTAAATACCACCAAAAAGAAAGCTCTATTTGTGTGACCATGCAATTGTCATTCAAAGTGTGACAGCGCTGAAAGCTGAAAATTGGTCTGGGCAGGAAGGGGGTGAAAGTGCTCTGTATTGAAGTGGTTAAACAAAAGTTATGGAGGAGATACGGAACCGGGACAAGGTAATCCCGTGCTGGGACAAGGTAATCTAGAGCCCAGGACAAACATGCCAAATCACACTAATCTGCATGCACAAATCTTTGCCCCCCCCCCCCGCTTAAAATCCTCTCTCCCCATATCCCCCCAGCACAAATCCCCCCACCCATTCAAAGGAAAATTTCCCCCACCTAGGACAAATCTTCTACCCCTCAAATGTCCCCTTCGAGCAACAAGTCCTGTTCTCCCCTTCCAACACAGATCCCCCAAATCACCACTCCTAGTGCACCTCCCCAACTATTCTTACCTTCTGCCGCCCCCCAATTTCCTCTTCCAAATCTCCTTGTGGTGCCACCCCACCTCACATGACACCACAGTGCCCAGGGCAGCCGCCTGTCCTGCCCACCCCTTGTCCCGGTCCTGCTAGGTACTCCTAACTACATATTTAGAAGCTGTTCATCTGTTAAATTGTGGGATTATCATTATCAGAAGGGCATAACTAGGCCAGAATTAGGTTCTTACCATAAACTAAGCTCCATGGAAGGGAATACATTCTATAATTGATGGATGGAATGAACCTCTACCTACCTAGGTCAAGCACTATCATGCACCTACTAGACCTATCACTAGATGTCATTGAAACCTCCTGGCATCTCCCAAAAGCATTCGTACACCATAACTTATGTTTGCCATTTCCCAAAATAACTTCTATACTCTGGAGTGAACCTGTTTTATGGACAAACCTCCAGCAATGGGATGTGACATGTTATGAGGTCTGTCTGAATATATCAGCATGGGATACGAGCACGGATGATTCAATGCATCAAGACTTTTAGTACCAGATGTATATATGCTAATTACATTACTTTGCAAACAACTGCGACACATTCATGCCAGTTAGTAGATTTGTGCCGTCCCGCCTGGCCTGTCATCTTTGCTGAACATAAGCTGACACATTTGTGTCTTTCCATGGACAACTTTGCCCTAATTTTTTCTGTAATGTTCGAGTCGGATCCCAGATGTGACATAATGGAGCCTGAGTTAGAGGCTTGAAATTCCTTTTCGTGCCTATTATGGACACATGCAACCATTACATCACATGCAATGGATGTCATTGTCACAGGAATGATAATTTTATTGGCATTTCACACTAATCGGTTCAAATAAAGCCTGGATTTTTTAAAGAGACCCTGTTGCCAGATCATTTATTTCAACAAAATATTCCTAGATGGTTATCTATGTATTTTATGCTACCTGTACAAGCCTCCCTTGTGTAGACCAGCATTTCTCAACCTTGTTCAGTCTCGGCACCCTAAAGTATGCAAATTCTGAACACACCCCAATCTAAAATGGAAAAAATGTAAATGTTACTTATCTATGGGTAACCTGACCCTGGGATAATGCATACCATCTCCTTGATGAAATTAACATCACATCAATGTCAATAGAGGTTCCTCCATCACATTATAGCCCCCCATTACAATAGAAACCTCTAACACATCAGATGCCCCCCACATCACATTAGAAGTCCCCACCATCATATCAGAAGCCCCCTTTGACATCAGACTCCTCTCATCACAAGTGTTCCCCTTCAGAGTACCCTAGCCAGAGTCCCCCCATTACATGAGATTCCCTCTTCACATCAAAGTCTCCCTACAGAGTCTCCTTGTCACATCAGAGTCCCCTCATCACAAAGCCCTACCTCAGGGGTGTCAACCTCAATTTAATCGAGGGCCGCATCAGCATTATTATTGCCCTCAAAAGGGCCGGTAAGGCTAGATGTCCAGAGCATCCCCTACCCTTACATAAGATGTCAAGAGCCTCCCCACCATCAGAAATTGAGTCCTCCACCCTCCCTAACATCACTGTGCACCACCAGTGGCGGAGCCAGAGGGTTAGCTGGGGTGTCAATTGACACCCCAGAAAAAGTCCCTGCCACCCCTGTTGCCACCCCGATCCAGGCTGGCAGCGGAGGAATCACAGGCAGTGGTGGGATGGGATCAGCCGGTTCGCAGAACCGGCTGATCCCTCTAAGCTGGCGGCCAGGGTCAGGGAGCAGCAGAACAGTGCGTCCCGAAGCCGAGCCCGCCCATTCTGTGACAATAGCGAATGAAAATTCGCTATTGTCACATGGATCCTCCTCCGGCCAATCAGGGAGCGGGTCCTCCCGCTTCCTGATTGGCCGAATGGCAAATGCCGTGCCATTGGTCGAGGAGGCGCCGGCGGGAGGACTGAGAAGATGCAGGGAGCCGCGGACCGATGATAAGCTGCTGTGATGACCGTCCGTCCGTGAGGTAAGTAAGCCGGTCTCATGGGGGGGGGGGGACGACGCTGGCACTCTGCAATGATTGCGGGCAAATGCTGTGGCACTCTGCAATAATCATTGGGGGCATTGCTGTGGCACTCTGCAATAATCATTGGGGGCATTTCTGTCTCACTCTGCAATAATCATTGGGGGCATTGCTGTCTCACTCTGCAATAATCATTGGGGGCATTGCTGTGGCACTCTGCAATAATCATTGGGGGCATTGCTGTGGCACTCTGCAATAATCATTGGGGGCAAGGCTGTGGCACTCTGCAATAATCATTGGGGGCATTGCTGTCTCACTCTGCAATAATCATTGGGGGCATTGCTGTCTCACTCTGCAATAATCATTGGGGGCAAGGCTGTGGCACTCTGCAATAATCATTGGGGGCATTGCTGTCTCACTCTGCAATAATCATTGGGGGCAAGGCTGTGGCACTCTGCAATAATCATTGGGGGCATTGCTGTGGCACTCTGCAATAATCATTGGGGGCATTGCTGTCTCACTCTGCAATAATCATTGGGGGCAAGGCTGTGGCACTCTGCAATAATCATTGGGGGCATTGCTGTGGCACTCTGCAATAATCATTGGGGGCAAGGCTGTCTCACTCTGCAATAATCATTGGGGGCAAGGCTGTGGCACTCTGCAATAATCATTGGGGGCATTGCTGTCTCACTCTGCAATAATCATTGGGGGCAAGGCTGTCTCACTCTGCAATAATCATTGGGGGCATTGCTGTCTCACTCTGCAATAATCATTGGGGGCAAGGCTGTGGCACTCTGCAATAATCATTGGGGGCATTTCTGTGGCACTCTGCAATAATCATTGGGGGCATTGCTGTGGCACTCTGCAATAATCATTGGGGCCATTGCTGTGGCACTCTGCAATAATCATTGGGGGCAAGGCTGTGGCACTCTGCAATAATCATTGGGGGCATTGCTGTGGCACTCTGCAATAATCATTGGGGGCATTGCTGTCTCACTCTGCAATAATCATTGGGGGCATTGCTGTGGCACTCTGCAATAATCATTGGGGGCATTGCTGTCTCACTCTGCAATAATCATTGGGGGCAAGGCTGTGGCACTCTGCAATAATCATTGGGGGCAAGGCTGTGGCACTCTGCAATAATCATTGGGGGCATTGCTGTGGCACTCTGCAATAATCATTGGGGGCATTGCTGTCTCACTCTGCAATAATCATTGGGGGCATTGCTGTCTCACTCTGCAATAATCATTGGGGGCAAGGCTGTGGCACTCTGCAATAATCATTGGGGGCAAGGCTGTGGCACTCTGCAATAATCATTGGGGGCAAGGCTGTGGCACTCTGCAATAATCATTGGGGGCATTGCTGTCTCACTCTGCAATAATCATTGGGGGCATTGCTGTCTCACTCTGCAATAATCATTGGGGGCATTGCTGTGGCACTCTGCAATAATCATTGGGGGCATTGCTGTGGCACTCTGCAATAATCATTGGGGGCATTGCTGTGGCACTCTGCAATAATCATTGGGGGCATTGCTGTGGCACTCTGCAATAATCATTGGGGGCATTGCTGTCTCACTCTGCAATAATCATTGGGGGCATTGCTGTGGCACTCTGCAATAATCATTGGGGGCATTGCTGTCTCACTCTGCAATAATCATTGGGGGCAAGGCTGTGACACTCTGCAATAATCATTGGGGGCATTGCTGTCTCACTCTGCAATAATCATTGGGGGCAAGGCTGTGGCACTCTGCAATAATCATTGGGGGCAAGGCTGTGGCACTCTGCAATAATCATTGGGGGCAAGGCTGTCTCACTCTGCAATAATCATTGGGGGCAAGGCTGTGGCACTCTGCAATAATCATTGGGGGCAAGGCTGTGGCACTCTGCAATAATCATTGGGGGCAAGGCTGTGGCACTCTGCAATAATCATTGGGGGCATTGCTGTCTCACTCTGCAATAATCATTGGGGGCAAGGCTGTCTCACTCTGCAATAATCATTGGGGGCATTGCTGTCTCACTCTGCAATAATCATTGGGGGCAAGGCTGTGGCACTCTGCAATAATCATTGGGGGCATTTCTGTGGCACTCTGCAATAATCATTGGGGGCATTGCTGTGGCACTCTGCATTGGGGGCATTGCTGTGGCACTCTGCAATAATCATTGGGGGCATTGCTGTGGCACTCTGCAATAATCATTGGGGGCATTGCTGTCTCACTCTGCAATAATCATTGGGGGCATTGCTGTGGCACTCTGCAATAATCATTGGGGGCAAACCTGTATCCTGTCTGTATCCTCTGATCACCACCACCTGTATCCTGTCTTTACTAGTAATGGCAGCGATCATTAGAGGGACTGCGACATTGCGGTGGACGAATCTGACACTAAATTACACTTTGTATATTGACCCCCCAAAATAATACCTAGCCACCCCTTTGCCACCCCTGTTTTAAAAGTCTAGCTCCGCCACTGTGCACCACCTTATCTTGTGCTGCTGCTGGGAAGAAGCTGTAGGCATTGCTGAAAAGCAAGTACAGGGTCTGGAGGAGGACCAGAAGTAGGCTGGAGCTCTCCTGCAGCTGCAGGAGAGGTGCAAGGGCCACATGAAATGGCCTTGAGGGCCTGATTCGGCCTGCGGGCCTTGTGTTTGACACCTGTGCCCTACTTTATGAATCCAGCAGCATGACAGAGGGCCAAAGGCAAAGCATGTCTGGATGAAGGTGCATTTCTGTTCTCTCCTGATTGCTTGGGGTGGCCCTGTATGCCTCGTGCCCTCAATCAGAGCCATGTGTTACCAGGGTGTGGGCAATGAATGATGCCATCTGTTCTGGCCCTAGAGCGTCATTGGTTGCTATGGTGCTAGTGTCTGGCCCAATCAGTTCAGTGCTGATATGACAGGAGTCGAAAGCAGAGTGACATAGATGATATCATCATTGTGCTGCTTCTCCTTTCACTGACCAGTCAAAGTCTAGGAATGGGTTCAGGGTGACCTGAGCTCAGAGGAAGTGGAGTGAATGTTGCTGGCCATCAGACTAAGGACATATAGGGGCAAAAAAAAGTACTGCATGGGAAATCTCTGAACTGAAGGTGAATATTGCAGCAGAAGCTGGTCTTGATATTTTATCTGTTAGTTGGCTATTCACTTTTATCTTGTGTTTTTTTTCAGCTGGAGTTCTGCTTTAGATTGTATCTTTCGCCAGGTGCTTAGCCGGCAGCTGGCAGAGAGAACAACTACAGACACTGTGCTCCAGCTGCCTTATGTGCCCAATTAGGATTGGTATGTTTTCTTCAGCGCCATTGAGCCTCCACCCAATAGGGGGAGCCAGTTGGCCTTAAGAAACTGAAAAGGGCTATGATGCAGCCACATGGAACCCTGGGAAATGTGGTTTGGAAGTGAATGCAACTGCAAACTACAAAAGCCACAAGAACCTTGGAAGGAGGAGGAGAGTGGAAAAATTGCCTGGGCATTTAGAGAGAAAGAGGGATCTTCCTATGCGCTGATCGGTGCTGGAGAGACCTTTATGCTGTGTGTGCAGAGACTGGAGTCAGTCACTGAGAATTGGAGTGCTAGGGGTTAACCTGTGAGGACCGGAATGCGAGGGCTGAGACACTAAGGATTGGGTATCTGAGCACCAGAGACATAGGAGTGTCCAGGACAAGGTTCGCTGGGTGCCAGGAGCGTTTGTGGTTGTGTTTGCTGCACTATTTTATAGCAGTTCAATACCAGAGGAGACTGCCTATTTGCCTGTAGCTTCAAAATTGACCACTGCATGCAGCCTTAAAGGTGCACCTCAGTACAGATTGGGCCCTACCATTAGCCATTTTTCATTGTATAGGCAAATTTTGCTTAGTACCACAGTGATCTAGATTCATTTTCTATAGTATTGCCTAATATTCACGTTAGTTAGTTTATTGCATTCAAACAAACTCAGTTACCTGTTCATTTATTTTTTTTTTTTTGTGTTGCCATTTTTTTTGCCTTGTGATATTACTTTATTCACAACTAAGTAGCCTGGTGCCTAATTCCTATTTGCCAATATAGCTGAGGGTAGAATACTAATACTTGAGCTCATAGGTGTTTGCAGCATCTCATTGCCTAACCAGGTGTGTCAAAGGGGATGAGGCAGTTTTTGGAGTCATTGCAAAGAACAAAGAACCAAAAAGCTCCTCCGGGGGGTAGGCGTCGGCAAGGGGGTTAAGGGAAAGAACTATTATTGTAGAATGTTGATCCAGGAAGTCATCCAAATGTCTCTGAGGACTAGGAAGACATTTTTAGAGTAATTCAGGATTAACTTTATAAGGATTTCTTTTTTACTTTCCTTTGGATCAGCTGAAGGTTTCCTTTTTTTTTAACTTTGGTTGAACTTGATGGCAAAGTACTTTTTTCAATCTGGCCAGTTATACAACTGTGTAGCTAGGACAGTGAAGGTTCCCATTTATCCAGCATTTCTCAACCATTTTTCAGTTCTTAAAGGTTTTTAATCTCAAGCCACCCCAGTCCAAAATGTTAAAAATATAAATGGTATATAGTACACAGTGATCTTCATAAAATTAATTTTCAGAAGTCTCCCTTTACACCAGAGGTTCCCCAATCACATTATAGGTTCCCTAATCACATCAGAGTTCCCCCTTCACATCAAAGTAACCTTTTTACTTCAGGGGCCCATATCACATAAGAGGGCCCATTATACATGAGAGCCATCATCACATCAGAGTTGCCCCTATACATCAGACGCCCCCTAAGCATGAGTCCACCCATCACAGAGCCTCTAGTCACAGAGCTCCCGAATCACACAGTCCCCCATCACAGAGCAAAGCAGTCCCCTCTTCACATCAAAACCCTATCTTTTGGCTCCAGCAGTGCAAAAGAGGATGGGAGGTGGATTAGGTCTAGAGGAGGCAGACTTCCGTCTTCTCCTGAATGCTGGAGGTGGCCCTGCATAATGCCTGTTCTGGATCAGAGTCATGTGTTGCCATGGGGCAGGTGAGCCAGCTGCCTTCACCAGAGAAATGAATGACGCCGGTTGTCCTGGCCATAGAATGTCATTGATTGTTATAGTGCTGGCGGCTGGCCTGTCTGCACCATGGCAACTCATGACACTGATCCAGGGCAAACTGGGTGCCAACTCGTAGCACCCTGGGGGAACCCAGGTAACTTCCTGGTTGAAAAAAAACTCTGGAACAGATAGTAATAGTTAATTACATTCAGCTGGACTTGTCTTGTAATGTTGTTGACTTTACCTTCCATAGCTTCTCCAAGCCACATCTTGAGTTCAAGATTGGTTGGAAGTGAAGACGTGGCTTGGAAAAGCTACAAAATGTCTTGAACATTAGAGAACAATTCCAATTGGATGTGACTAAGCCTCACTAGCTGTATAGTTCTACGTTTTGCCTTCGGAGTGAGCTTTGCCCGTTGGTGTTCATACCTACATACAGTTAATCATTGGTGCCGCTAAACATATAATAATGCACTACCTTACTAACTTCCAATGTACTGCAATTTAGATCATTTGTTAATAATTCCACATTTGCCTTTAGCTGATTGCAGGTTGGTTCTGAGCTATTTTCTTTTTTCTGCTCATAGAACATACTGTATAATGCATTGCATACTGCTGTTTTGCTCCACAGTAAGCCAATGTGCTACTTGGGTTATGTAATTACTGACTATTTCTTGGTCACTCGCAGATCAGATGAGACTGCTGTAGGCACATATTGTGCAATCAGTTTTGAATCTTATTAACTTAAAGGGAATCTAAGGTAACTTTTTCAATCACATTTTTCATGTACCTATATATCTCCAATTCTCTCTACTTATTTTTTTTTCCTTAAAGGGATTTTTACTAGGGATCGACTGATTATCGGCAATACCGAAATATCGGGGGCCGATATGCACTTTCCCCGATATATCGGAATCGGCCCATGAGGTTACCGATATTGCCGATATTTCGGGAAAGTGCTGTACCGGGGTGATGCCTGCAGCTAGAGGCATCACCCCGGTACCGGCGTCCATAGCCGACGGTTGGCTGTCTTGTAATGACAACCGATGTGGCTAAGAAGCTGCTCGGTTGTCATTACAAGGAGAGGGAGGGGATGTCCCCCCGCCCCCTCCGGCTTGCCCCCCGTAGGGACGGGAGACAACAATATCTCTCCTGCACTCAAGTGGTATGCGGGAAGGTGAATCTTCTAGACGGTTTTATGACACAAATGAAGTGGTCTTGCTGCCCCCCTCAGGACCAAGGGTATCCAAAAGGCACTACAAGAAAACAACAAGAGAAGGGCGCACCGACCTTGTGCATTACCACTTAAAAGTTTATTAAAATCAAAGAAGGGTAGCGTACAATATATTCACAAACGTAGCATATGAACAAGCATATAGGAAATGGGCACCGCTCGCTTCCAGGACACTTCTCTACTGCTGGATAGCGTGATGGCGTCCTCAAAACCTGATGTGGCTTACGCGTTTCGAGGGAGGACCCTCTTCCTCAGAGCCAAAATCGCCACTCGACGGGAGACCCAGGCATCCTACCGCCACCGCCCAAGAGAAGACCCGGGTCTCCGGAAGTAATGTCATGACATCACGTCCGGGTACTCTGCGCCAAATTAAAAAAAAATTCCGTGGCTCACCCAAGTCTCCCGTCCCACCAGGAGACCCAGGCATCCTACCTGCATGGCCGCCGAAGAGAAGATCCGATCAAAGCCACATTCCGCTCTGATCGGGTCTCCATGTAAAAAACCCAGAAGTGATGTCATGACATCACTTCCGGGTACTCGGTGGCAAATTCAAAAAATGCGAGCATTCAAAACAGCCAAACTTGGCGTTTTGAATGCTTTTAAGTGCAGAGGAGGGGGTTGGGGTCTTTTAGACCCCCAGATCCCTCCACCAGAGTTCCTGTGAAAAAAAAAAATGATTTTTAAATGTACGAAAATATCGGCCAATATCGGCTGATACCGATATCCGATGACCAAAATATCGGTATCGGCAATAAATTAAAAACGATATTGGTCGATTTTTTACCCTTTACCTACGTGTCTACAAAACAGCCTATCTGGCCATCTTTATAGTTAAAAGGTGAAGGTGCTCATTTTTACACAATTCAATTTTTCCATGCCATCAACCACCATAAGTAATGTCCGCTTTGATCTTATCTAGGTGAAACCTACATATTTTCCTTTTCAAGAGCTTTTACAGTTATGGAGAATACTAACTTTTTTTTTCTTTTATAGGTTTAGAACGTCTTATGCTGCTTGGAAGATATGGACATGTGATGATGACATAGGAGTTTACCAGAGTTTAGTATAGGACCATAAAGGGACAAGATACCTGAAAAGTGTCCAAATTGGAAATTCCAGACTCTTCCTAACTGTTAATACAGAAAAGGAACCTTTAAGCTGAAACCTGCACTCTGTACTCTTCAGACCATAGAGCAGCTCCAAGGCAACTCCTTGGATGAGCCCCCAGAACTCCCTGCAATGTCCATCAGCAGAAGCTTCTATCCAACTCTACAGGGCACTCTTCAGCATTGAAATCTTCTCCTCTGGTGCTCCAATCCAAACAGCCACCTTTCTGCTCTACTTTCCCTGGATGAAGCCTCCAGTAGGACAGCAGGGAGATCTTCCAGGCTCAGGAGTCATGTTTGGCAATAGGCCTCCAAAATACAGCCTCTTTTCCTGGCAAGGGCCAAAAGGCAAGAGAGCATCCACAAGGTCACTCCAAATATTTATATCCAGCTTAGCATGCACTACAGACAATAAACCTCATTGTGGTTGAGAGACATAACAATTTATAACTCATACATTAATTATTCATAAAGTTGTTTTATCCTTCCATGCTATTGTCAGACACCCTTCCCAACCGTGCGGCAGAAGCAAATGATAAATCTGAACTTACGTGAAACCTAACAAAAGCAGAACTACACCATAGCTCCCAACTGTCCCTGATTTCCAGGGACTGTCCCTGATTTGGAACAAAGTCCCTCTGTCCCTCTTTCCTCCTCATTTGCACCTAATTTAGGTCTGATCTATATAGTTGTATATAAAATGTACTTTTTATCTTTCAAAAAGTGTTTCCCAGTGCTAGACCTTTCATCCAATTTCTAAATTGGTGCATTTGTAAATTTCAAAAGCCAGTATAATAGAATATTAGTGGTAAAAAGGTTCTTGTGGGTTTAACTAATCGTTTTTTTTTTTTTGCATAATTCTCCTTTAAGAGGGTGTGGCGGGGGGTGTGTCCAAAGTCTACACATTTTTGCTAATAGGTGTCCCTCGTTCCTTTCTCAAAAAGTTGGGGGGGGGGGGGTATGCTACACTATATTGTCAAAAGTATTGGGACACCTGCTTTACACGCACATGAACTTTAATTGCATCCCAATCTCAGTCCGTAGGGTTCAGTATTGAGTTGGCCCACCCTTTGCAGCTATAACAGTTTCAACTTTTCTGGGAAGTCTGTCCACAAGGTTTAGGAGTGTGTCTATGGGAATATTTGACCATTCTTCCAGAAGCACATCATTGAGGTCAGGCACTGATATTCAGAGATGTATAGTAACTAAGTAGAACTACTTCACTACTGTACTTAAGTACGGAAAGGCGGTATCTGTACTTTCCTGGAGTAGAATTTTTTTCTCCTACTTCCACTTTTACTTCACTACATTTTTTCGATGATTTCAATACTTGTACTCCAATATTTTTTTTTTTGTGCTGCATAGTTACTCGTTACAATTATAAAACTTACCACTGCCAGAACAGTAGATGGCAGGTTTCATGAAACTCAAAACATGTGTATTATCAGCGCATACGAAAATAAATGCTACTGTATGTATAAATAAAAGCTGCATTTGAAATAATAAAAAACAATACGATGTTCAAACTTTTGACTTCTTTCTTTAATAACTACATAACACAGTACTTGTACTTTTACTTTCAGTACTTGAGTAGCAAAATTTAAAAAAAAACTACTTGCAATACTTAAGTACATAAAATGTTGAATACTTTAGTACTTCTACTCAAGTCACTTTTTGATTGAGCACTTCCACTTCTACTCAAGTCACTTTTTGATCGAGCACTTGTACTTTTACTCAAGTATGGGTTTCGAGTACTTTATACAACTCTGCTGATATTGGATGAGAAGGCCTGACTCGCAGTCTCCACTCTAATTCATCCCAAAGGTTTTCTATCGGGTCGAGGTCAGCACTCTGCAGGCCAGTCAAGTCCCTCCACCCCAAACTCGCTAATCCATGTCTTTATGGACCTTGCTTTGTGCACTGATGCAAAGTCATGTTGGAACAGGAAGGGGCCATCCCCAAACTGTTCTCACAAAGTTGGGAGCATGGAATTGTCCAAAATGTCTTGGTATGCTGTCGCTTTAAGAGTTCCCTTCACTGGAACTAAGGGGCCAAGCTCAACCCCTGAAAAACAACCCCACACCATAAACCCCCCCCCCCCTCCACCAAATGATTTTGACCAGTGCACGAAGCAAGGTCCATAAAGACATGGATGAGCGAGTTTGGGGTGGAGGAACTTGACTCGCCTGCAGAGTCCTGACCTCAACCTGATAGAACACCTTTGGGATGAATTAGAATAGAGACTGCGGGCCAGGCCTTCTCGTCCAACATCAGTGCCTGAGCTCACAAATGCGCACCTGGAAGAATTGTCAATCATTCCCATAGACACACTCCTAAACCTTGTGGACAGTCTTGCCAGAAGAGTTGAAGCTGTTATAGCTGCAAAGGTTGGGCCAACTCAATATTGAACCCTACGGACTAAGACTGGAATGCCATTAAAGTACATTTGTGTGTAAAGGCAGGTGTCCCAATACTTTTCGTAATATAGTGTATGTTATGAAGGGTTGATTTAAAGTGAACCTGTTTGTTGGGCCAGTTCTTTAAAAGTACAATAGCTATCTTTGCTCTTATCACAAGATCCCTGCACTGATAGAAAGCTAGGCTACTCATGACCTCCTTCCTGAAATGGCTTTCACGCTGTTCCAGTGGCTTTTATGCTTTCTCCTGAAAAATGCTACAAGTAATAAAAAGTCATACACCTAATCTGCACAATGACTCCAACTTGTCAGTATGACAGTCAGGCAGCTAGCATTTCCAGGAGGTCAGTCATGGCAGCCCTTATAGTTTGAGTGCAGGGCCCATTCAAACTATTGCGGCAAAGCATGTGCTGGTATAATGCATTGCTATTCAATGTGAATGGCATCCCATTGCACTGTGCCAATGGAGCTGCATGACATTGCAATCTTGGTGTAGCCCAGTGGCGGCCCATCCATTAGGGGCGCAGGTGCGCTGCCCCCCTATCCATGCGTCCGGCCCCCTAATCTACATGCAGGGTGCCGGATGCATGGATTGCAATGGGGGATTTTTTTTTTTTTTTTTAAGCACGTGATTAGAGCCAGAGGCTCCAATTTTAAAAAAGGGTGGGCTCGGGGCGCGGAGCACTGCGCTCTGAGCCCACCCAGTTGTGTGACAATAGCAAATGAATATTCGCTATTGTCACACGGATTCTCCTCCAGGTCAATCAGGAAGCGGGTCCTGAGACCCGTTTCCCAATTGGCCGAAAGGAGAAGCCATCCTATTGGCGAAGGAGGAGGAAGGAGACGCAAGGGAAGTCCAACCAATGAAGGAGGACATGGAGGAGACTGAGGGGGGAGCCGCTGTCTCCACATGTCAGTCCAGGGGCAGCACAGGGTGAGTGAACTGGCGACTGGGGGGGGCATATGGTTGCTGCCTCCCCAACCCATGGAGCACCAGCCGCCACTGGTGTAGCCCTCAAAATGCTTACCTCTGACAGCAGGGCCAGCCCTTCAATGGGTCCCGCTGGGTGCATTGGACCCAGGCAGCACTTGGAGAGGGGCAGCAATTTGACGCCCAAGATTTTTTTCCCAGCAGTTCTGTGTGTCATCAATTAGCAATGCACTTACGGGCAGCATTTCCCCATCTCATACTGCCGCCTGTAGTGCAAACTGATGAGTATGAGGAGGTGGAGCGTCTCCTCCGGGGAACATTTCTCACGTAATCACGGTGTGCGCAATGACGTCAGACATCAGGGCACTCCATCTAATGCAGGGCAGGCTGGATCTTCTAGGGCGGTGAACGTGGCAGACACGGGAGTGACAGGAGGACTGAGAACAGACAGCAGGAGTTTGATGAACCGGTCCGGTGGTGAGTTATGGAAGACATTAACAGTAAACACCACCATTAAAAAGTTTGGGGTCACTAAGAAATGTCCTTATTTTTTAAAGAAAGGCACTGTTTTTTTTCAATGAAGATAACATTAAAATAATCAGAAATATAGTCTAGACATGTGTTATTTAAACGGACAATTGCGTGGTTGTGCGACGCTGTACCCAAATAAAATTGATGCCCTTTTTTCCCCACAAAGAAGAACTTTCTTTTGGGGGTATTTGATCACCTGTGCGATTTTTATTTTTTGCGCTATAAACAAAAAAAAAACAGCTATTCTGGAAAAAAAAAAATATATATTTTTCACATTCTGCTATACAGTAAACCCCCCTCCATTGTGGGGGTTACGTTCCGGACCCAGCCGCGAAAAGTGAAAATCCACAAAATAGAAAATCCCTATTAAAATGCATTGTAGGCATGTTTTTTTTACTGTCGCTGTACGTGTAAAAGCATTTTAAGGTCTTTAAACACACTTTTAAAACAATAGAAACTCGTTTAAACACATAAAAGATACTGAGAGACAGAGCATGAGCTATGGAAAACACAAAAATATTTTATTTCCAATGATTTATATAGTAAAATAACATTAAAAAAAAAAACGCAATATACCGGGACCGCAAAAACTGAACCGCGATGGAGCGGGGGTTCACTGTATAACATTCTCAAAAAACAATTTTTAAAAAACGGTCAACAGGAGATGTCATTTTTATTGTTTTTTTTTTTTTTGTAGTAATGGTGGCGATCTGTGATTTTTAGCGGGACTGCGACATTGCGGCGGACAGATCGGACCCCTTAACTGACATTTTTGACACTTTTGGGGGGACCAGTGACATTACTACAGTAATCAGTGCTAAAAATATGCACTGTTACTGTAATAATGACACTGGCAGGGAAGGGGTAACATTGTGGGTGATCAAGGAGTTAAATGTGAGCCTAGGGGAGTGTTTCTAAATGTGGGGGGGGGGGGGGCATGGCTTGTGAAATGATTATTGAGACCTGTGATCCTATATAGAAGGATCACAGGAGCTCTGTGATCATTCCAGAGAGAAGAACGGTAAGATGTGTTTACAGAGTTGTTGCTGGTTGATGGCTGGAGAGGAACTGCCGAATCGCGATTAAGCTACATTAAGTGGATGGGACTTTTGGCACCATTCCTGGCTTCCTATCTTTTGGACTTCAGATGTCTGCTATTTTTGGGGGCACTCGTTTGACCTCACCTACTATGGCTCCACATACATGATTATGTGACAATGAAATCCTTGTTTACACCGCCAGTTAGATCAAGATCCACCAGATGGTTTTATTCCATTACAAGCATTTAAAGTCCAGATAAGATTAACCCTAGCACTACTATGAACTACCCCTGAAGAAGAAGAAAATTTTTATCTTCGAAACATGTCGGGTTTTAGGTTCTAGTGCATGGTTGTATATCATATATCTGCTCTATGCTTGTACATGTTTTTACCACTATTCTTTACTATGTACCAAATAAAATTATCTTTTGAATATTACAATATATTTTTTGATTGGTTAAATATATTTCCAAGCCTATAAAGTCCCAATTAGGGGAACCCCCTTCTTTTTTGTGTTTACAATAGCTGACCGTTCTTCTCTCTCAGCGGGGAGCGATTGCGGTTGTCAGGCAGCAATTGGAGCCGCCTGCCCCGTGCATCGGCTTCCCTGCTGCCGAGTGGAGGCGGAAGCGCGCCAGCGGCGGCACGCGCTCACCCCCTAGCTGAAGGTGCACGACCGATGTAGGTCTATGTCGGTTTGCGTAGGAGGGCCGCACTGAAAAGGCAGTGAAAAGGCGGTGGGCGGTTCGGAAGAGGTTTAAAAAAAATGGATGTGGGGGTCTTTTGGTGGGCGTGATTTTTTTTTTTTTTGAGTGGGTGGGGGGGTGGGGGGGGGGGGGGCAGCATTTTATTCTTGGACCCAGGCAGCACAATATATTGGGCACAAGGTACACTTCAGATCATAGAGATAATTGCTGAGTTTATCTACTCTCTTCTGATAATGAGTAGAATGTATCCTGTGAAAAATGTGCTATTTTTGTTACATTTTAGTCCTGTATATATTAACTGTTCATTTGCAGATGGAAAGGTGTTTCTTCCAAATGCATGTTAAGTATCAGAACACATCAGCTATGCCAAGCTGTTTTTAGAACTTAACTTGTTCTGAGCGGAGACTTTTTTTTTTTACTTGCAAAAGAAAAATCAATTTTGATAACAGGCTGTCCAAATCATTAAACTGAAGCTACAATAACACCGCAGATTGTTTATCTGGGAGCATATCTGATTGCCTCTGTGGATTTAGAGATTCATGGAGCTCTGTTCTCTTCCACATCCTTTTATTTTTTTCTGTTGTTGTAATTAACTGTATAAGGTTACTATTGTTGTCGTTTGCTGACATCTAGTGGCAGCTTCAGGCCACTACAAACTTGTTTACTTATGTGATTTGGTATCTTCCTCTGTCCTGCCCTCCTGTTTAGTGATAGTTCAGTTTTAGCTAGACCAGGGGTGTCAAACTCAATTTAATCATGGGCCGCATCAGCATTACGGTCAGTTGTATCTGTAAGACTAGATGTCATGAGCACCCCACCCCCCTCCCTTATTTTAGATGTCAAAAGCCCCACCACCATCAGAAGTCAAACGTGCCCCACCCTCCCTTACATCACAGAGCATACCCACTTACCTTTGTGCTACTGTGGGGAAAAAGCTGAGGGCGGAACTGGAAAGTAGAAAATTCAGGGTCTGCAGTCAACTGCCGGAGTCTGTTTAATGCTGAGAAGACCAAGGGGAGATGAGGGGGAGCTGCACCTGCACAGAGAGGAGCAGGATCTGTCGGAGGAGTTCTGTCCTCCTATCTGCTGTTGACCGTTGGGATGGGGGAGGGGACAGAGACGGCTCTACGTGGCTGCAAGCGCAGGATCTCCAGGAGAAGTTCTGTTCTCCTCTCTGTTGCCGAATGCTGAGACAAGGTGGAGGTAATGAGGAAGAGGGGGCTGCAGAGAAGTGCAAGGGCCATATCAAATGGCCTGGCAGGTCAGATTCAGATGAGGGTCAGATGGAGGCCTTGTGTTTGACACATGTGAGCTATACCCTCCCAGTTGTTTTTATGTTCCCTCAGTGCAGGGGCTGACTGGCAACTTTTGGCCCAGGGGGCAGATACACACCAGCGGCCCATGGTACAGCCACTCGGCCCCCCTCCTACTCTCCCTCTCCCTGGCCTCCTCCTGACCCCCATCTCCAAGTACTCTCTACTCACTGGCCAAATCCAGGTTCCTGACCTGGCCAGCAGGAGGCGGTTGGGGGAGCTGGGACAGCTCGGTTGGGGCTAGCAGGGGGAGGAGAGTGTCCAGTAGGACACGGAACTGGCCTCTGCTCAGAAACAGCTTACACCACCAATGCTGGGGAGGGAGGGCTTTGCTCTGTCCTTGTCTTTACCCCTCACTCAGTAGGTCAGTGGTGGGGACTTTTTACTTCTCCTTTAGGCATGTCTGTGACAGAAGCGGTGTAGCCTTTTTACGGGTCATCAGAGCGGCCCTGCTCCCTGGCCCAGTCCTCCCCTGCCTCAGTCAATGGTAGTCCTTCACACAAACAGGACTTAAGAAAGTCATTATCGATCTTAATTTCTTATTGAAGAGTTAATGTGGTTGTAAAGGCAGAAGGTTTTTCATCTTAATGTATTCAATGCATTAAGATAAAACATCTTCTGTGTGTAGCAGCCTCCCCAGCACCCCCTAATACTTACCTGAGCCCATTTCGATTCAGCAATGTTGCAGGAGTGTCTTGGCTGCCCAGGACTCCCCTCCTCATCGGATGAGATAGCAGCGTGGTGCCATTGGCTCCCGCTGCTGTCAATCAAAGTCAGTCAGCCAATGAGGAGAGAAAGTGTGTTAATCTGGGTCGTGGCTCCGTGTCTGAATGGACACACAGAGCTTCGGTTCGGCTCGGGTGCCCCCATAGCAAGCTGCTTGCTGTGGGGGCACTCAACAGGAGGGAGGGGCGAGGAGAGTGGAAAAGGGAACAGAGAAGAGGAGGATCTGGATTGCTCTGTGCAAAACCAACTGCACAAAGCAGGAAAGTATAACAGGCTTGTTAATTTTACCTAAACCCCCCTCCCCCCCTCCCAAGACTTTAGCATCACTTTAACCAGTTCTGGACCGGAAGGATTTGCCCCGTTAAAGACCAGGCCATTTTTTGCGATTCAGCACTGTTTTTACTTTAGCAGAAAATTGCGTGGTAGTGTGACGCTGTACCTAAATAAAATTGATGTCCTTTTTTCCCCACAAATCTTCTGGTGGTATTTGATCACCTGTGCAATTTTTATTTTGTTTGCTATAAACAAAAAAAAAGTGACAATTCTGAAAAAAAAAAAACAATATTTTTCACATTTTGCTATATAACATTCCCCAAAATAAAAATAAAAATAAAATGTTTTCATCCTTTTAGGCCAATTTGTATTCTGCTACATATTTTTGTTAAATAAAATGGCAATAAGCGTATTTTGATTGGTTTGCGCAAAAGTTATCATGTCTACAAACTATGGGACAGATTTATGTCATTTTTATTGTTTTTTTTTGCGCAAAAGTTATCATGTCTACAAACTAGGGGACAGATTTATGTCATTTTTATTGTTTTTTTTTTTACTAGTAATGGCGGCGATCAGCGATTTTTAGCGGGACTGCGACATTGCGGCGGACAGATCGGACTCCTAACTGACATTTTTTACACTTTTGGGGGGACCAGTGACATTACTACAGTAATCAGTGCTAAAAATAGGCTCTGTTACTATAATAATGACATTGGCAGGGAAGGGGTTAACACAGTGGGTGATCACGGGGTTACGTGTGAGCCTAGGGGGTGTTTTCTAACTCTATGGGGGCGGGCTTTTGAAATGACCACAGAGACCTGTGATCCTATAGGCAGGCGCTCTATGATCATTCCAGAGAGAACAGTCAGCTGTGTTTACAACAACTGCCCATTCTACTAAGCGGGGAGCGATCGCGGATGCATGTCCGCGCAAATTGTCAGTTAAAGTAACGCAGTGCCGAATCGCAAAAAATGGCCTGGTCATTAAGGGGGGAAATCTTCTTGTCAAGAAGTGGTTACGGGAATTCCTTGGGGACCCTCAGGTCACCAGAACTAGTGTCCCTCTTGGAAGATTTCCCCTATATTACTTTTCTAGGGACAACCCAAAACTTGGGATTTTCTTTTACTTTCACTTTTAATAATAAAGATAAACAGGACAAATAGAGCGGGTGATTCTCCTAAATGGGCACACAGACAGCAAAAAAAACTGATGTTCTAATCCCTTTTCAAAATACAATCTATCTACAGAACAGAATAAAACAGCACAGAATAAAATAGAATATAAAACAAAAGTAAAAAATCTATAATAAAGGAATACAATAGAATAGAAAATAACACAATATAATAAAATAGAAAAGAATAGAATAGAATAACGAAGAAAAAACAGAATAGATTAGACTAGAATAAAATAGAAAGAATATAGCCATCTTCCGAAATTCTAATTTTGAATAGAATAGAATAGAATCAAATAGAAAGAACATAGCCGTCTTCCAAAATTTGAGTTTTGAATAGACCTTGCTTTGTGCACTGGTCCAAACCATTTGGTGGAGGGGGTTTATGGTATGGGGTTGTTTTTCAGGGGTTGGGATTGGCCTCTTAGTTCCAGTGAAGGGATCTCTTAAGGCGTCAGCATGCCATTCATGCTCCCAACTTTGTGGGAACAGTTTGGGGATGGTCCCTTCCTGTTCCAACATGACTGCACACCAGTACACAAATCAAGGACCATAAAGACATGGATGAGGTAGTTTGGGGTGGAGGAACCTGACTGGCCTACACAGGGTCCTGACCTCAACGATAGAACACCTTTGGGATGAATTAGAGCGGAGACTGCGAGCCAGGTCTTTGCCACCAACATCAGTGCTTGACCTCACAAATGCGCTTCTGGGAGAATGGTCAAACATTCCCATAGACACACTCCTAAACCTTGTGCACAGCCTTCCCAGAAGAGTTGAAGCTGTTATAGCTGCGAAGGGTGGGCCAACTCAGTATTGAACCCTACGGACTAAGACTGGGATGCCATTAAAGTTCATGTGCGTCGTGTAAAGGCAGGCGTCCCAATACTTTTGGTAACATAGTGAATGCAGTTTGAGATTACCTTCAAGTGTTTGTGTGATCTCTCTTTGCACATTTCAAAAAAATCCCAAAAATGTAAATTCTTACTGGACTTGCTAGCACTCTCTTCCCTCCAATGTTCTAGTTAGATTTTTGGGCTACAGAGAGGCAGAGATCACAGATTAGAGGGAAAGATGTTCTATTTGTGTATATAAAATATCGCACTGTAATCTTGTGATTAACTTTCCCTTTATTTATTGTACATGGTTTTATATATCTACAGTGGGGATCGAAAGTTTGGGCACCCCAGGTAAAAATTTGTATTATAAAAAAAAAAAAAAATTTGTATTATTGTGCATAAAGAAGCCAAGGAAAGATGGAAACATCTCCAAAAGGCATCAAATTACAGATTAGACATTCTTATAATATGTCAACAAAAGTTAGATTTTATTTCCATCATTTACACTTTCAAAATTACAGAAAAGAAAAAAATGGCGTCTGCAAAAGTTTGGGCACCCTGCAGAATTTATACCATGCACTGCCCCCTTTGCAAGGCTGAGACCTGCCAGGGTCATGGATTGTTCTCAATCATCGTCTGGGAAGACCAGGTGATGTCAATCTCAAAGGTTTTAAATGCCCAGACTTATCTGACCTTGCCCCAACAATCAGCACCATGGGATCTTCTAAGCCGTTGTCTAGAAAACTGAAACTGAAAATAGTTGATGCTCACAAAGCTGGAGAAGGCTATAAGAAGATAGCAAAGCGTTTTCAGATGTCAATATCCTCTGTTTGGAATGTAATTAAGAAATGGAAGTCATCAGAAACAGTGGAAGTTAAAGCAAGATCTGGAAGACCAAGAAAAATATCAGACAGAACAGCTCGCAGGATTGTGAGAAAAACAATTCAAAACCCACGTTTGACTGCACGATCCCTCCAGAAAGATCTGGCAGACACTGGAGTTGTGGTACACTATTTCACTATAAAGAGATACTTGTACAAATATGGTCTTCATGGAAGAGTCATCAGAAGAAAACCTCTTCTATGTCCTCACCACAAAAATCAGTGTTTGAACTTTGCAAATGAACATATAGACAAGCCTGATGCATTTTGGAATCAAGTTCTGTGGACCGGTGAGGTTAAAATTGAACTTTTTGGCTGGAATGAGCAAAGGTACGTTTGGAGAAGAAGGGGCACAGAATTTAATGAAAAGAACCTCTGTCCAACTGTTAAGCATGGGGGTGGATAAATCATGCTTTGGGGTTGTATTGCAGCCAGTGGCACAGGGTACATCTCACGAGTAGAAGGAAAAATGGATTCAATAAAATTTCAGCAAATTTTGGAATAATGCCCCATCATTAGTGTCAGTGGAAGGAATAGTGCCCCATTATTGGTGTCAGTGGAAGGAATAGTGCCCCATAATTGGTGTAAGTGAGAGAAATAGTGCCCCATCATTGGTGTCAATGGGAGGAATAGTGTCCCATCATTGGTGTCAGTAGGAGGAATAGTGTCCCTTCATTGGTGTCAGTGGGAGAAATAGTGTCCCATCATTGGTGTCAGTGGGAGGAATAGTGTCCCATCATTGGTGTCAGTGGGAGGAATAGTGTCCCATCATTGGTGTCAGTAGGAGGAATAGTGTCCCATCATTGGTGTAAGTGAGAGAAATAGTGCCCCATCATTGGTGTCAGTGGGAGGAATAGTGTCCCATCATTGGTGTCAGTGGGAGAAATAGTGTCCCATCATTGGTGTCAGTGAGAGAAATAGTGCCTCATCATTGGTGACAGTAGGAGGAATAATGCCCCATCATTGGTGTCAGTGGGAGGAATAGTGTCCCATCATTGGTGTCAGTAGAAGGAATAATGCCCCATCATTGGTGTCAGTGGGAGGAATAGTGTCCCATCATTGGTGTCAGTAGAAGGAATAGTGCCCCATCATTGGTGTCAGTGGGAGGAATAGTGTCCCATCATTGGTGTCAGTAGAAGGAATAATGCCCCATCATTGGTGTCAGTGGGAGAAATAGTGCCCCATCATTGGTGTCAGTGAGAGAAATAGTGCCCCATTATTGGTGTCAGTGGGATGCATTGGTGTCAGTGGAAGAAATAGTGTCCCATCATTGGTGTCAGTGGGAGGAATAGTGTCCCATCATTGGTGTCAGTGGGAGGAATAGTGCCTCATCATTGGTGTCAGTGGGAGGAAGAGTGCCTTGTATCAGTGGAGGAATTAATGTCAAAGGGCAGGATAGAGACAAGCAAAGGGCCACATCCGGTCCTCTGGCCACCTGGAGACCATTGCTAGAGATCGTTAAGATGGCCGCCAGAACATTTGTGGGAATTCTGCATCAAATCAGACACCTACTTTCCCAGAGAGGACTAATGGAGTCCCTAAAGGGGACATTTCCCTGAACACACTCCCCTTTCCCTGTAGCATAAGCACAGTGCCACCTACAGGAAAGAAGAAGACCTGCACCTAACTACAAGCAGGTCCCATGCACTGCAGCACAAATGATTGGCCTTTTTGTGCTGCTTCTCCCTCTTCCAACCTGAGCCCTGCTGTACAGGGACAGATGCCAAGCTAAATTAAAGTATTTACACTGCAAGCATTTACAATATATGCATTGAAGAGTAGATTAATAATTAGAGGGATGCATTAATCTGTGTATTTTGAAATGGCCAGGCGTTACTGATAATATTTCTTTACGTTACCCACTGTGGTTCCTCAATAAACACACCGCACTTGGAAACTCTATGATGGGTGTGATGAAAGTCATCATTCTATACCCATTATAGGTTTTTTTTTTTTCCCCTGAAACCTTGATTTTTGCTATTCATGTCATGTTTACCATCTGTTTACCTAGATCCTTAGATTTAATTATCCCACTCGCTGCATACCAATGTGTTCTCATGTAGCCGGAATACCAATTAAATTCTGTTGCTAGGTTTACGATAGAAGCTAGAGAAAGTTAGAAGCCCATAAAAGAGATTTCAGAGGAGCTGATGTACCGAGCTTGGAGGTGAACGCAGATCTTTTATAGGAGCGGAGCGTTGTTAAAGCATCGCTAATTAAAGCTGAAAAAAAAAAGTAACTAAAAATAGTTCCAGGTTTCAGGACAAAGACAAGATTTTTAAAGCTGAACTCCAGGCAGATTATCCAGAAAAATATCAATGCAGCTCTGTATTCAATCATTAATCACTTCAGCTCCGGAAGGTTTTACCCCCCTTAAAGAGGTTGTAAACCCATTACATTTTTTTTTTTTCAACCTGAAAGAGAAACACATAATGAGCTAGTATGCATCGCATACTAGCTCATTATGAAATACTTACCTTAGAACGAGCCCCCGCCGTGCCGCCCGCTTACCTGTATGACGGGCGACATGTTCAGTCGCCCGTCTTCCGGGATCGCGGCATCCGGCCATCTGATTGGCTGGAGCTGTGGTGACGTCACTCCCGCGCACGCTTGCGGGAGCCGACGGTCACGGCACGGGGCTCTGAAGGAACGGCACCTCTGAATGTCACTGGCTGCATGTAAGGTAAATATCTCCTAAACGGTACATGTTTAGGAGATATTTACAGTACCCAGGGCTTTTTTTCAGCGGGAACGCGGGGGAACGCAGTTCCGGCACCTCTAGCACTGAATGTATGCCATGACAAGGGGTGCTGGAGGGTCTACTGATGCTGCATCTATTGATGCTGGAGGGGATCTATTTTTGAATGGCAATCTATTGTTGCTGGTGGAGGATCTTTTGATACTGTGGTTTAATTGTTGCTGGAAGGGATCTACTGTTTGGGGAGGGGGGTCTGCTGTTGCTGGCTGCTAGAGAGTCTATTGATGCTGGCTGCTGGAAGATCTTTTGCTGCTGCTGGGGGTCTATTGCTGCTGGGGGGGGGGTATATTGCTGCTGGCTGTGGGGGATCAATTTTATTGCTTTTCTTGTCTTTAATAACCAAATTCCATACATTCCACTACAAAATTATACTTGGCTCTATATTCTCTAAAAGGGGCTGTACTGGAAGCTGGGTAGGGGGTGGATCCAAGTGTCGGTGCTCAGAGGTGGGTAGGGGTGGAACCAAGGGTTAGTGCTCGAAGGTGGGAAGGGGGCGGGGACACAAAGTAACTTAGAAAGGGGAGTTCCTGCACCTTTTCTCTGAGAAAAAAAGCACTGACAGTACCTATAGGTAAGCCTTATCATAGGCTTACCTATAGGTAAAAGTTGCAGAGGAGGGTTTACTTCCTCTTTGATGACCAGGCCATTTTTTGTGATTCGGCACTGCGTTACTTTAATGAAAAACTGTGCGGTCGTGCGACGCTGTACCCAAATACAATTGACGTTCTTTTTTTCCCACAAATAGAGATTTCTTTTGGTGGTATTTGATCAACTCTGCGTTTTTTAGATTTTGCGCTATAAACAAAAAAAAGAGCGACAATTTTGAAAAAAACGCCATATTTTTTACTTTCTGCTATAAAACATTCCCAATAAAAAATGTTGAAAAATATCATTTTTTTATCTCTTTAGGCCAATTTGTATTCTGCTTCATATTTTTGGTAAAAAATAAAAATCCCAAAAAGCGTATTTTAATTAGTTTGTGCAAAAGTTTACAACCTGCGGGATAGATTTTTGGACTTTTTATTTATTTCTTTGTTTTTAATACTAATGGCGATGATCAGCGTTTTTTAGTTGGACTGCGACATTACGGCGGACAGATCGGACCCCTAACTGACATTTTTTACTCTTTTTGGGGACCAGTGACATTACTACAGTAATCAGTGCTAAATATTATGCACTGTTACTGTATAAATGACACTGGCAGGAAACGGGTTGACACTGGGAGTGATCAAAGGGGTTAATGTATGCCTAAGTATGCTTGCTCACTGTGGGTGGGGGAGTGGGGGAAGGGTTCTGTGACAGGCACAGAGAGATTGGGGTTGTAGCTTAGCTGAAACTTCTGATCTCTCCCTGCCGGTCTGACAGATTTGCCTGCTTTGTTTACATAAGTAGGCGGGTCTTCTGTCAGTTTCTCTGACGATTGCGGGAGGCCGGCAGCAATTGCTGCCACTCCTCCCTCGGCCCGCCTCCAGCTGTGTCTAAACACAGCGGGAGCGCGGCTCCGGTGGCGCGCATGTGCCTCCAAGACCTAGTGCACGTAATTACGTAGTGATACGTGGTTTTGCGCAGCCGAGCCGCCCTACCGCAGTAAAACTAGGGTGGGCGGTTTTGGCAAGAGGTTAAAATGAATGTTTTAGGTGCAAGTGAATGTGAATGGTCCCTGCACAGCAGAGCTCATAGAGGGAGGAGGAAGGAGCAGCACAAGGAGCCAATCAGTTCATGTGGTGACAAGGGCATTTTTATAGAAGGAGAGAGCAATGTGACAAGGTGGGTCCATGATGGCCTGGGCTCAGAGGAAGTGGTTTGATGCTGACTGTCATTCAACCCAGGTGACAGAAGATATCTTGTAGGGAAAAGAAACACTGCAGGGTCAAATCCCAAATAAGGGTGATTATTTTAGCAAAAGTAGTTCTTTTTTTTTTTTGAATGGGCTGTACATTTTGTGAGTTCTGCTTTTAGAGAAAATATTACGTATATTCAATGAGCTCAAATTTTGAGATATTATTGCAATGTTCACCTTAAAATTATTTTTGTTAAATGTTTCACATTTTTACAAGCTTGCTATATTTTTTGCTATTGTGCTAAACAAAGAAATGTATTCATTTTCCGAGCCCAGAGTGTTAATGGTCATCACTTCCTGTGAGCCCGGGGTATCAAAGACCACTACTTTTTGTCAGCCTAGGCTGTCAAGGGCCTCCAATTTCTTTAAGATCGGAGTGTCAAGGGCTGCCAATTCCTGTGAGCCCAGAGTGTGAAGGACCACTGCTTCCTGTAAGCCCAAGGTGTCAAGGGCAGCCATTTCCAGAAAGTCCAAGGTGTCAAGGGCCACCACTTCCTGTGAGCTCAGGGTGTCAAGGACTGACACTTCCTGTAAAACCAGGTTATCAAGGGCCACCACTTTCTGTGAGCACATTGTGTCAAGAGCCCTCATTCCTATGAGCTAAGGGTGTCAATGGCCCCCACTTTTTGTGAAACCGGGGAGTCAAGGGCTGTCCTTTCCTGGGAGTCCAGATTGTGAATGGCCATCACTTTCTGTAAGCCAAGGGTGTTAAGGGCCTCCACTTCCTGTGAGCCCAGGGTGTCAAAGGTAGCCATTTGCAGTGAATTCAGGTTGTCAAGAGCCATCATTCCTATAAGTCCAGGGTGTCAAGGGCCTCCACTTCCTGTAAGAACGGAGTGTCAAGGACTGCCACTTCCAGTGAGTTCAGAGTGTGAAGGACCGCCACTTCCTGTAAGCCCTGGATGTCAAGGACAGCCATTTCCAGTAAGTTTAGGGTGCCAAGGGCCACCACTTCCTTTGAGCTCAGGTTGTCAAGGGCTGACGTTTCCTGTGAAACCCGGTTGTCAAGGGCCACCATTTTTTGTGACCCCCCAGGCTGTCAAGTGCCACCATTCCTATGAGCCCAGGGTGTCAAGGGCCTCCACTTTCTGTGAGACCAGGGAGACAAGGGCTGACAATTCCTGTGAGCCCAGAGTGTGAAGGGCCTCCACTTCCTGTAAATCTAGGGTGTCAAAGGCAGTCATTTTCACTGAGTCCAGGGTGTCAAGGGTCTCCACTTCCTGCGAGCCAAGGCTGTTCCCAAGAACAGAATTGGGCTTTAATGTAATTTTAGTTTTTTTTTTTGGGTAGGGTGACCAGATCTCCCTGATCCCCGGAGCAAGTCTGTCCCTGGTTTTTTCTCCGGATTCAGGGCCAGATTACCCCAGACAGGGCATCCCATGCTGGCTGAGAAACAGCCTGGTGGCTCAGATGCCGACGCCCCCTGCTGGACGACCTCACTTCTGCTCCTACTGCTGTTCAGTGGAGGAGAGGCAGAGCCAAAATTTGACTGTGTGGAGGGCTGAGACAGGGAGGTGAGCAGATGAGGGGGGGGGGGTCTGTTTGTACACAGGTGAGGGCAGTGGGGGTCAGGGGTCAGAGCTAATGCAGCTGCATGGAGAGATGGAGAGTTTAGCTGTTGTGGGGGAAGGGTTAAGAGACGGCTGCAGAGATAATCTGTGAGAGAAGGGTGCAGAGGTGAGCTATGGATGTGGGGGCAGAAGTGTCCTCTGTGCATAGCAAACCTCTGAACCCTGCACTCTATGCATAACACCTTCCTGTATATTATGCAGCCCTGTGCCTAGCGCTCTGTGTATTATGCAGTCCTGTGCCCAGTGCTCTGTGTATTATGCAGTCCTGTACCCAGCGCTCTGTGTATTATGTAGTCATGTGCCCAGTGCTCTGTGTATTATGCAGCCCTGTGCCCAGCGCTCTGATAATTATGTAGTCCTATACCCAGCGCTCTGTGTATTATATAGTCCTGTGCCAGCGCTCTGCTAATTATGCAGTCCTGTGCCCAGCACTCTGTGTATTGGGTAGTCCTGTGCCCAGCGCTCTGTGTACTATGTTGTCCTGTGCCCAGGGTTCTATGTATTATGCAGTCCTGTGCCCACTGCTTATTGTATTATGTAGTCCTGTGCCCAGCGCTGTGTGTATTATGTAGTCATGTGCCCAGTGCTCTGTGTATTATGTAGTCCTGTGCCCAGCGCTCTGTATATTATGTAATCCTGTGCCCAGCGCTCTGTGTATTATGTAGTCTTGTGCCCAGCGCTCTGTGTTATATGTTGTAGTCCTGTGCCCAGCCCACTGTATATTATGTACTCCTGTGCCCAGCACACTGTATATTATGTACTCCTGTGCCAAGCACTCTGTGTATTATGCAGTCCTGTGCCCAGCGCTCTATGTATTATGTAGTCCTGAACCCAGTGCTCCGTGTATTATGCGGTTGTGTGCCCAGCACCCTGTGTGTTATGTAGTCCTGTGCCCAGCACTCTGTGTATTATGTAGTCGTGTGCCCAGCGCTCTGTGTATTACGTAGTCCTGTACCC
Organism: Pelophylax lessonae; assembly: GCF_965119305.1. Lineage (NCBI taxonomy): Eukaryota > Metazoa > Chordata > Amphibia > Anura > Ranidae > Pelophylax > Pelophylax lessonae. The sequence goes on from NC_138772.1 coordinate 526,551,343, forward strand.
AGTGCTCAGTGTATTTTGTAATCTTGTGCCCAGCGCTGTGTGTATTATGTAGTCATGTGCCCAACACTCTGTGTATTATGTAGTCCTGTGCCCAGTGCTCTGTGTATTATGCAGTTCTGTGCCCAGCGCTCTGTGTATTATGTAGTCCTGAACCCAGTGCTCTGTGTAATATGCAGACCTGTGCCCAGTGCTCTGTGTATTATGTAGTCCTATGCCCAGTGCTCTGTGTACTAGGCAGTCCTGTGCCCAGCGCTCTGTGTACTAGGCAGTCCTGTGCCCAGCGCTCTGTGTGATATGTAGTCCTGTGCAAAGCACTCTGTGTATTATGCAGTCCTGTGCCAAGCGCTCTGTGTATTATGCAGTCCTGTGCCAAGCGCTCTGTGTATTATGTAGTCCTGTGCCCAGCACTCGGTTTATTATGCAGTCCTGTGCCCAGCGCTCTGATTATTATGTAGTCCTGTGTCATTTGCCCAAAAAAAACATATGTCCCCGGATTACAGTTTCAAAATCTGGTCACCTTAACTTTGGGCCCCTTAGTACCAATTGAGCATCGTTTAAACACCACGGCCGACCTGAGTATTGTTGCCGACCATGTCCATCCCTTTATGACTACAGTGTCCCCATCTTCTGATGGCTCCTTCCAGCAGGATAATGCACCATGTCACAAAGCTCAAATCTTCTCACCACTGGTTTCCTGGGCATGACAATGAGGTCACTGTACTCCAATGGCCTCCAGAGTCACCAGATCTCCAATAGATCACCTTTGGGATGTGGTGGAATGGAAGATTCACATCATGGATGTGCAATCGACAAATCTGCAGCAACTGCGTGATGTTATCATGTCACTATGGAGCAAAATCTCAGAGGAATGTTTCCAACAACTTACTGTGTATATATACAGTATCTCACAAAAGTGAGTACACCCTTCACATTTTTGTAAATATTTTATTGTATCTTTTCATGTGACAACACTGAAGAAATGACACTTTGCTACAATGTAAAGTAGTGAGTGTACAGCTTGTATGAAATAAGTCAACACACAGCCGTTAATGTCTAAACCGCTGGCAACAAAAGTGAGTACACCCCTAAGTGACAATGTCCAAATTGGGCCCAAAGTATCAATATTTTGTGTGGCCACCATTATTTTCCAGCACTGCCTTAACCCTCTTGAGCATGGAGTTCACCAGAGCTTCAAAGGTTACCACTGGAGTCCTCTTCCACTCCTCCATGATGAGATCAAGGAGCTGGTGGATGTTAGAGACCTTGCGCTCCTCCACCTTCCATTTGAGGATGCCCCACAGATGCTCAATAGGGTTTAGGTCTGGAGACATGCTTGGCCAGTCCATCACCTTTACCCTCCGCTTCTTTAGCAAGGCAGTGGATGTCATGGAGGTGTGTTTGGGGTCGTTATCATGTTGGAATACTGCCCTGTAGCCCAGTCTCTGAAGGGAGGGGATCATGCTCTGCTTCAGTATGTCACAGTACATGTTGGCATTCATGGTTCCCTCAATGAACTGTAGCTCCCCAGTGCCGGCAGCACTCATGCAGCCCCAGACCATGACATTCCCACTACCATGATTGACTCCCACCACCAAGAAAGACACACTTGTCTTTGTACTCCTCACCTGGTTGCTGCCACACACACTTGATACCATCTGAACCAAATAAGTTTATCTTGGTCTCATCAGACCACAGGACATGGTTCCAGTAATCCATGTCCTTAGTCTGCTTGTCTTCAGCAAACTGTTTGCGGGCTTTCTTCTGCATCATCTTTAGAAGAGGCTTCCTTCTGGGATGACAGCCATGCAGACCAATTTGATGCAGTGTGTGGCGTATGGTCTGAGCACTGACAGGCTATCCCCCACCCCTCCAACCTCTGCGGCAATGCTGGCAGCTCTCATACATCTATTTCCCAAAGACAGTGTATGTGTGTGTGTGTATATATATATATGTATATATGTGTGTGTATATATATATATATATGTATATATGTGTGTGTGTATATATATATATATATATATGTGTATATATATTTATATAATGTGTGTGTGTGTATATATGTATATATGTATATATATATATATATATATATATATATATATATATATATATATATACAAAGTACATGACAGATACTCTTTACAAAAAGATCACATTTTTAAAAAATTGATCTCTTATTCCTAAAATTCCAGAACCAAATTTACTAAATGAATAGACAGGTCCCTTTAAGAATTAAGGAAATAAGCAATGCATTTGTTTCCAAGGGAAAGGTGCTGGCAACAACCTTTTCATTCATAGACAGTTCTTGGGAAATAAAATGTATTCATTAGCATTATTCTCTTCTTTTTTCCATACGAGTAATTGAGGAAGCAGTGAGGGGTCCTTTGAGCTAATTATCTAATTTATATATAGAACACAATGTGCATTTTTTACTAACTGGGAAACACAGAAAACTGACAATAACCAATTAGCTTGCACAGCAACAGAAAACACAGCTAGATAAGCATTTTACTTCAATATTGGAAATACAGACAAAACTAGAATAAAAATGATGCAAACAGGGAACCAGACAATGAAGGTTGAAGTGCACCTGTATATGCTCACTAAAAGAGGACAACTGCACAAAACATTTTCCTTCTCAGAGCTAAGAGGTTCTCAGTACATGCGAACACATCTAATTTATGTTTTTTTTTTTTAAATGAAAACTTTAAGGTGGAGTACTTATTATTAGAAGTTTGAGGCCAAATGAAGTCTCAAATCCTTCAATCTCTTTATAGTCATGTCCCTGTCAGCCCCCAAGCCTTAAAAAAGGTTTTCTCTTAAAAGTACACTACACCCGCAAAATATATTAGAAGTCTATGGCAAAGAGCAGCTAGCCTGCCAGAAAGCCACAGATGCACTGTGCTGCACCCACAAAAACCACAGGACATCAGTGTGAAAGCAGCCTTAATGGGGGCTCAGGACAGTAAGGACTCATTTACATTTGCGGTTAGGGAGCAGTAAAACCCGATAGTTCATTGTGGCCCGCGACCGGTTACCAAATCATTTAGGTGGCCCTTGCTCTTCAAAAGGATTGAGCACCCCTGCCATAAGCTCTCACTTGTGTACTTCAAAGAATATTCAAGTAAGTAGATGGTGTTTTAACCACTTAAGCCCCGGAAGATTTTACCCCCTTCCTGACCAGGGCTTTTTTTGCGATTCAGCACTGCTTGACTTTAACGGAAAATTGCGCAGTCGTGCAACGCTGTACCTAAACGAATTTGATGTCCTTTTTTTCCCACAAACAGAGCTTTCTTTTGGTGGTATTTGATCACCTGTGTGATTTTTACTTTTTGCGCTATAAACAAAGAAAGAGCGTCAATTTTGCAAAAATAACAATATTTTTCACATTTTTTTTATATGAAATTCCCCCCCAAAAAATGTAAAAATCTAAATTTTTTAACATTTTAGGCCAATTTGTTTTATGCTACATATGTTTGGTAAAAAAAAAATCACAAAAAAGCGTAATTTGATTGGTTTGCGCAAAAGTTATTGTTTTTACTAACTAAGGGAAAGATTTTTGTCATTTTTGTTGTTTTTTTTTTAACGCGTAATGGCGGCGATCTGCGATTTTTTTTGCGGTACTGCGACATTTCTGGCGGACAGATCGGACCCTTGACTGACATTTATGACACTTTTGGGGTTACCAGTGACATTACTACAGTAATCAGTGCTATACATATGCACTGTTACTGTAAAATGACACTGGCAGTGAAGGGGTTAACTTTTTTTGAGAGGGAGGGGTTATGTGTGTCCCTAGGGGCGTGATTCTAACCGTGATTGGCTGTGGCTTGAGGTGTAGGAACAGTGATCAACAGTCCTACATAGTAGAACCGTATGATCACCATTCCTACACAGAGGAGAATGACAGGCGGCATTGTTTACATTAGCCGCTTGCCTTTGTCCTGCTCTAACAGACGATCGCGAGTGACCGGCGGACATCGGGTCCGCCGGTCACACGCGCGGGGGGTCCGTGACCGCGCGGGAGTGGGAGCACGCCTCCGGCACCGCGCGCTCGCTCCCTAGACCCTCACAGGCTGGCGACATAGCCCTACGTCGCTTTGCCTGTGAGGGGCTGGCTGCCGACGTAAATCGTCGTGCGGCTGTCGGCAAGCGGTTAATGGGGGCTCAGGACAGTAAGGACTCATTTACAATTGTGGTTTGGGGAGCAGTAAAACCCCATAGTTCATTTTGGCCCGCGACCGGTTACCAAATTATTTAGGTGGTCCTCGCTCTTCAAAGGATTGAGTACCCCTGCCATAAGCTCTCACTTGTGTACTTGAAAGAATATTCAAGTAAGTAGATGGTGTTTTAATAGTGCTCCAGCAGGCCCATATCTTACCAAAGCATTCATAGAAGTTGCTGAATGAGTGGGTTAGTTCTTCCATCAGATTATGATCTTTTCTTTGGAACCATTGTTGAATGCAGAGGGGGCATTCGTCTTTTTCCAGTAGAATGGAATAATCTGTATTATGAAGGTGTGGGGTGATGGATCGTTTGTAACACCCTGCTGACAGTATAGTCCATCCAGTATAGTCCACATTCACTTTGGAGCCTTGGATCCTTTCGATCAATATGGACACTTCACCCCAAAAGAATTGGATGATTGGGCCTTCCCACCAGATATTGGCATGTATCACTATCTCTCCATGGTCTCTCCAGCAGAGCAGTGATGATTCAGGGAACATTACGTGTAATTTGGCTGGAGTATTGTGCCATTAAGATAAAAGTTTATAGTTTCCATTTTCCATTTTGAATAACATCGAGGATACTTGGGAGAGTTGAAGAATAGTAACTTTTTGTTCATCCAAAATCTGCTCATGTACGCCTGTTTCCCATAGTGAAAGAAATCCAGGCTAGGGTAACAATCCTGGAAAGACAAAAACTCAGAGCAATGTCAGTATCAAATTCACTTTATTGGAGATAAAAACAGCAATAAAGTGAACTTGATAACTGACATCGCTCTGCACTCTGTGTTTTTATCTTTCCAGCTCTGAGGTTGATCTCCCCAGGTGGTTGGGCAGACACTGTGTCCAATGGTCAGTTACATAGTTACATAGTAGTTTAGGTTGAATAAAGACAATATTCCTTCCAGTTCAACCTGTATAGGTGTGTGTGGCCGTAATCATCTCTCATACCCCTGAATGTTCTGATCCTTGAGATGTACGTCTAAGAGTCTTTTGAAAGCCACCATACTTCCCGCAGAAACCACCTCTTGTGGTAGAGAATTCTACAATCTTGTAGCTCTAACAGTAAAGAACCCCCCACGTTGCCTGAAGGTTAAAACGCTTCTCCTCTAATCACATTGTATGCCCTTGTGTCCTCATGATCCTTCAAGTAATATCACCACCCCTCTCCTTGTGTCCTCACCCTTGAGACAAGATTTCCATTATTGTTGGACTATGTATGTTTTTTCATTTTTTTTTTAAACTCACTATTTCCTGGACTTTTTTCCCATAATCCATCAGTACACAGGCTAGCGCTATGGTTTCATTGCTTTTTTTTTTAAATCCTGATTGTAGGAGACTTTATAAAATTGGGAAACACACTTGAATGGAGGCTCATAGGCAAACAAAGGAGTTCTATTGGGTTCAACTCTTTGAACACAAAAACAAATAATGTTGGCGCTCTAGGTGTATATGCAAATTAGGTTAATTCAGGGTAGCATATAAGGGACATAAATAAAAGACATATATAAAAGGGACTGTATCAATACCCATATGCATATATAAGTGACATAAATAAAAGGACATATATAGGGATTGTATCAAAGTCCATATGCGCGGTCCATAAAAGGTTCCAGGGGAAGGATCAGCAGCAAAGGGCAGAGCTCTCTAGGAGAGTGAAGCCAACTCTGGATATATAGCTAAAAGAGAGAGAGGAGAGAGCCTCTGAGTGCAATCGTATTTAATATTGACAGGATAAACAGTAGTAACTCACATAGAAGTAAAAAACGTTGCTCATCTAAGGACGTCTGATGATGTGGTGTAGTCCACACCAAGACCGCAAGGCCCAGGATGTCTAGGAGACGATGAGGGAGCCGGCACTCTGCATCTTCCGGGTGGGCTGGCGTCTGCGGGAGGCAGAGACCGTGATGTAATGACGTGTGACGTCAGGGAAGGGCGGAAGCAGCACACAACGCGTTTCAGAGCACGCGCGACGGCCACACCGGGCATGCGCGCTCCTTTTTCAAGTGTCTCTTTGAAGGTGCGTATTGGTTTTAGTAATGACTGAATGAATTGAGACAACTGGACATATCTCCATTTATCCATGGTAGTTGTTAGAGCTGGATCTTCTTCCAGGGGTTTAATAGAAGGATGTGTCGGTTAACATTCAGTATGTGTAGCGCAGACCCTCTGACTGGTCTTGCAGATTTGTCCAAGGTTATTTTCCCTTCTGGGTCCCCAGGCAGCCAATCAAAAGACACCTCAACAGTTTCACAATAACCAGAAAGTAGATGACTTTTTTTGGTTTGTTGCTGGTTAAACTTGGATGGAGTGCAGGGATGCTCCTTTGGGATACTCCAGTATTTAGTGCACAAACATTTGAAGGACTCTTTTTATTCTGTTTATTCTCTTCAGAGAGGCAACCTCCCTTTTTGCAGAGACTAAAGACCCAAGCACTTCTGGGACTCCCAGCAGTGTAAATCCAACTTTAGCAGAACTGACACATCACACAAGGGGTTAACAGCAAAAAGTCACTAGGATCCCACTTCCAGGCCTCTACTCACTGTGCCTGCAGATACTTGGATACTTCCTGTCCAATATTGGCTATACAACGTACTGTGAAGTTCTAGGCTGAATCCCCAGTGTACTCCCCTTTACTTGGCCCAAAAACTGCTTCCAGGGAGATAGGCCTTCAGCTTTCAGCATAGCCGGGACCTCTGTGATATCTCTGCAGACTTCAGCTGACTTGCCTAGAAGGGCAAGCAGACCTTCCAGGTTGGGATCTCCTTCTCCAGGTTAAAGAGCCCTGCTGCTCTCTGCTTCAGACTATTTATCTCCTCTCAGCCACCTACTGGGCACTTCCACCTGGGGATTGCGTGAAAACTCGAAAACTAAATATGCAGGCCCAGGGTCAGCCTCTTCCAGCCCTCTATAATCTAGAACCAACTAGAATACAGGGAGAAGTAGTTGAGCCTGCAGCCTGTGAGACCCAAATCAGCCAGAACTAATCAAACACTTCTCCACTGTTTACAAAATATGCTTGAACCTCTTTCTAGCAACCTATTCTAGGAGGGCATTATATTTGTAAGAAAAAAAAGTGTAGAATATTGATCAATGGAAGTGTAGTGTAGAATATTAATCCAATTGACTTTAGGGATAAGAAAATATTTTTTTCCTTCTCGGAGCAAATTCCACCACAATCTTGTTTTTGTCTTCCTCTGGATCAATTGCAAGTTTAGGGTTTTTTTTTTTTTTTTTTAGCTCGATGTAAAGTGCCTGTTTTGAACCATAAAAAAGTCATTATATCTAAATACCTGAATCACAATATCATTTTCTGGATATTTGAGAGGACTATTGTTTACATCTTTGTAAGTTGTAGTTCTGATGATGCTGCATTTCTGTGGAGCCTTGTTCTGTAGCCTGGGTGATGCTAACATGTATTTCTGTGGGGCATGCTAGTGACATTTATTGTCACAACCATTTTCTTTATTCCCATTTAAAAAACAATTAATGTCACCCTCTGCCAAATCAAATTCATTTATTGCCCTGTGCTGCCACTTTAACGGTAATTAATTGTAACCTTGCGGACTTCGTTCAGTGGGGACTGTCATCTATTACAGGAGATAGGTTACAGACTAGCGACATTGCAGCAAATTGGAAGTTTGGAGCAAATGACAGTTGTCTTATTAGCGCATTTAAAGTAGAAAAACATGACTAAAATATACAATTGGGCTAACGTTTTTTTTTTTTTTTTTTTTTAAGGGCCAGTTAGTAAAAGGTGATTATTTCAGGCATGTGTGAGGTCCGCCACATGCTTGCTTCTTGTATTATACTTTATATATTATATTATTTATTATTTTATTATATATTATTATATATTATTTATTATTTATTATATTATTATAGTGTGTTTTTATAATTTTTGACTAGGGAACAAAGTGATTTAGAGGAATTGATTTTGCAATGAAATTACTGATCACTGAATTTTCTCTAAAGGGGATGCTCTAATTTTTGCTGATTAAGTTGCTTTGTCAAGATTTGCTTTAAAAAAAAAAAAAAATTAAAAAAGGTCTGCTTTTTTTCCTTTTCTTTTTTTTTTCTTTATTAGATGGTGTGTATTTAGAATAGCTTATTTTTTTATGACTTTATTCATATATACATACAGGTGCATCTCATAAAATTAGAATGTGATCATGAAGTTAATTTATTTCAGTGATTCAAAAAGTAAAACTCATATATTTTATATAGATGCGTTACACACAGAGTGATAAGTTTCAAGTCTTTCTTTCTTTTCATTTTAATAATCATGGCTTTACAGCTAGTGAAAACCCAAAATTCAGTATCTCAGAAAATTAGATTACATAAGACCAATAAAAAAAGGATTTTTAATACAGAAATGTTGGCTTACTGAAAAGTATATCTATGTACAGTATAGTATGCACTCAATACTTGGTCGGTGCTCCTTTTGCATGAATTACTGCATCAATGCGGTGTGGCATGGAGGCGATCAGCCAGTGGCACTGCTGAGGTGTTATGGAAGCCCAGGTTGTTTTGATAGTGGCCTGCAGCTCATCTGCATTGTTGGGTCTGGTGTCTCTCATCCTCCTCTTGACAATGCTCTACAGATCCTCTATGGGGTTTAGGTCAGACGAGTTTGTTGGCCAATCAAGCACACTGATACCATAATCATGTGACCAGATATTGGTACTTTTGGCAGTGTGGGCGGTGCCAAGTCCTGCTGGAAAATGAAATCAGCATCTCCATAAAGCTGGTCAGCAGAGGGAAGCATGAAGTGCTCTAGAATTTCCTAGTAGAGGGCTGCACTGACTTTGGACTTGATAAAACACAGTGGACAGACACCAGCAGATGACATGGCTCCCCAAATCATCACTGACTGTATAAACTTCACACTGGACCTCATGCAACTTGGATTCTGTGCCTCTCCACTCTTCCTCCAGACTCCGGGACCTTCATTTCCAAATAAAATGCTAAATTTTCCACAGTCTGTGATAATATACTATACTGTACATGGACATACTTTTAAGTAAGTCAATATTTCTGTATTAAAAATCCTTTTCTTTAAATTGGTCTTATGTAATTATCTAATTTTCTGAGATACTTAAATTGAGGTTTTCACTATCTGTAAGCCATAATCATCAAAATAAAAAGAAAGAAATGCTTGAAATATATCACTCTGTGTGTAACGCATCTATATAAAATATATAGGTTTCACTTTTTGAATTTAATTAAATTTACTTTTTGATGGTATTCTAATTTTATGAGATGCACCTGTATTCAACAATGTATTGAATATTTTTGTAAATGTTCATAAAGAAAACAAGAGTTACAGTATATCTGCATAAGTTCTATATCCTAATACAAGAAGGAGCATTCAGTACAAAGTGGGTAATTGGAAGTTATATTAAAAAACATACCCAGATGTATTTTTTTGCTCCTGAAAGACGCAGACAATCCAGGTGACGGCTCTCATAGCCCAAAAAAATTATAAAAAATCCAACAGCTGCAGTTCAATCTCAGCTCCTCTGGCTGTATTTATTTAGTTATATGCAAAATGTCTGTATAAATCATGGTTCCACCCAAAAACCAACCTTTGTCGAAGTGTTTTACTGCCCCCAGCGTGCCCCCCTTTCAATGCACAGTGACCACAGCATTGCCCCCAATGATTGCAGAGTGCCAGCCACAGCATTGCCCCCAATGATTGCACAGTGCCAGCCACAGCATTGCCCCCAATGATTGCACAGTGCCAGCCACAGCATTGCCCCCAATGATTGCAGAGTGCCAGCCACAGCATTGCCCCTAATGATTGCAGAGTGCCAGCCACAGCATTGCCCCTAATGATTGCAGAGTGCCAGCCACAGCATTGCCCCTAATGATTGCAGAGTGCCAGCCAGAGTATTGCCCCCAATTGCAGAGCGCCAGCCACAGCATTGCCCCCAATTGCAGAGTGCCAGCCCCAGCATTGCCCCAAATTGCAGAGTGCCAGCCCCAGCATTGCCCCAAATTGCAGAGCGCCGGCCAGAGTATTGCCCCCAATTGCAGAGCGCCAGCCACAGCATTGCCCCCAATTGCAGAGCGCCAGCCACAGCATTGCCCCCAATTGCAGAGCGCCAGCCACAGCATTGCCCCCAATTGCAGAGCGCCAGCCACAGCATTGCCCCCAATTGCAGAGTGCCAGCCACAACATTGCCCCCAATTGCAGAGTGCCAGCCAGAGTATTGCCCCCAATTGCAGAGTGCCAGCCAGAGCATTGCCCCCAATTGCAGAGTGCCAGCCACAACATTGCCCCCAATTGCAGAGTGCCAGCCAGAGTATTGCCCCCAATTGCAGAGTGACAGCCACAGCATTGCCCCAAATTGCAGAGTGCCAGCCACAACATTGCCCCCAATTGCAGAGTGCCAGCGATCCCCCCCCGCGAGACCCATGCACTTACCTCATGGACGGTCTCGCAGTCGGCTCCCCGCGTCTCCGAGTCCTCCCGCGGCGCCTCCTCCTCGTCCAATGGCACGGTGTTTGCCTTTCGGCCAATCAGGAAGCGGGAGGACCCGCTCCCTGATTGGCCAGGAGGAGGATCATGTGACAATAGCTAATTCTCATTCGCTATTGTCACAGAATGGGCGGGGAGGAGCGCACTGCTCCGCCCCCCGGCCGCCACGTCTGTCCGAGCGCGGGACATTCAATTGTCCTGCGCTTCCTCAGACGCGCAGAGGGATTCAGCCGGTTCTGCGAACTTGCAGAAAGTTAGCAACCGGTTCTATGGAACCGGTGCGAACCGGCTGAATCCCACCACTGTATATACACATACAGATATATAGGTGTGAAAGTAGCAGAACACTATACTTGCGCTAATGAAATAATTAACACCAATATGTCTCCGCTCCTATCACACCTATATATGTGTATATGTAAAATACATATAAGTGTGTGTGTATATATACCCCTATACAGAAGTTCAGATGTTTTGCCTGCCTCCAAAGACCCCAAAAAAATGCCCAAAAAAACCCCTGCAATAACACACCTGGGCGTTTTTTTTTTTTTTGGCGCGGGCGTTTTTTTGGGCATTTTTTCTGGGTCTTTGGAGGCATGCAAAACATCTGAACTTCTGTATAGGGGTATATATACACACACACACACACACACACTTATATGTATTTTACACATACACATATATAGGTGTGATAGGAGCGGAGACATATTGGTGTTAATTATTTCATTAGCGCAAGTATAGTGTTCTGCTACTTTCACACCTATATATGTGTAGGTGTATATATGCATACATGTGTGTGTATATATACCCCTATACAGAAGCCCAGATGTCATGCCTGCCTCCAAAGACCCCCAAAAAATGCACAAAAAAACGCCTGCAATAACACACCTGGGCGTGGTTTTTTTTGACGCTAGCGTTTTTTTGGGCATTTTTTTGGGGTCTTTGGAGGCAGGCAAAACATCTGAACTTCTGTATAGGGGTATATATACACACACATGTATGTATATATACACCTACACATATATAGGTGTGAAAGTAGCAGAACACTATACTTGCGCTAATTAAATAATTAACACCAATATGTCTCCGCTCCTATCACACCTATATATGTGTATGTGTATATATACATATAAGTGTGTGTGTATATATATACCCCTATACAGAAGTCCAGATGTTTTGCCTGCCTCCAAAGACTCCAAAAAAATGCCCAAAAAAACGCCTGCTGCAAAAACACACCTGGGCGTTTTTTTGGCGCAGGCGTTTTTTTTGGCCATTTTTTTGGGGTCTTTGGAGGCAGGCAAAACATCTGAACTTCTGTATAGGGGTATATATAAACACACACTTATATGTATATATACACATATATAGGTGTTATAGGAGCGGAGACATATGCCTGTTAATTATTTAATTAGCGCAAGCATAGTGTTCTGCTACTTTCACATCTATATATATGTGCAGGTGTATATATACATACATGTGTGTGTATATATACCCCTATACAGAAGTTCAGATGTCCTGCCTGACTCCAAACATGTCCTCAAAAAATCCCTATAAACGCCTGCAGCAAAAAGCAGGCTGACTGGTGAGAAGCCCTATCGCTGCTCTGTAAGTGACCTAAGAGAAACAATGTTTTCTCTATAGCGGTCACCCTGACATGGAAGGGTTTGGTCACCCTGCCATAGCAGTCAGAGTCAGTTCACCCTACACTACATTACGGTCACCCTGGCACTTAACACTTTCCCTACAGAAACTAGATTTTTGCACCTAACTAAAGTGGAAAATAGCACCCTAACTACACTAGATATCCCTTTCCTCACACTAATAAATGCTAAATGACACTTTTGAAGCAGAAGTAACAGAACTGCTTTCACTCTCTTCCATGTCCCTGTATTACAATGCTAGGAATTTGGCGGGGCTATCTTATATACTGGGGGGCGTATTCACTAATGATTGGCCTATGGACCCCCTAGTCACTCCAATCACATTCCTAGCATTCTCCTGCCCCCTCAATTGGCTTTTTACTAATGGTTCTGGTCCAATCACGGGCTTTTAAAGCCCATTTCCTGTCCCATTGCATTTTGGTCGGTTCTGGTTGCCGAATTCCGAACTTTTTCAGCAAAAAGTTCGGAATTTGGCCGAACCTCGAACAGCCAATGTTCGGGTCGAACCGATGGTCGACCCGAACCGTTCGATCATCCCTAGCTGTGAACGACTATGCAAATGCTAGTCAGAAGATCTAGTTACATAGTTACATAGTAGGTGAGGTTGAATAAAGACAATAGTCCATCCAGTTCAACCTGTGTAGGTGTGTGTGGCTGTAATCATCTCACATACCCCTGAAATCTAATCTTCCTACTTTTCAGAATATAAAATTGATGATGCTGATAAGCAATTAAAATAAGGTATTGTAAAACATGTAAGGAGTTGCTAATGCATTTCTTTAGTACCTTATTTTTCACTTCTCCTTGAATAAATCTCATTAAAGATCAGCTGTTCAGTTCTTTCTCTGCAATCTTTTGGCATTTTATAAAGCAATAGTCATAGGTTGGCAAATTTAGCCTCTGCTTTTAAAATTGCTGTGAAAAATGTCATCATAAGTCTCCAGACCTTCGCAATTTGTGCTGGAGACTTCTCCATTCTCTGCATTAGGATGAGACACCACCTCCCCATCCCCCTCCTCCCTCTCCCCACATACTTACCTGAGCCCAGTCACAATCCAGTGGCTCACCCCCTCCTCTTTGGCCCAAACATAGCAGTGGGATTCATTGGCTCCTGCTGCTCTCAATCACAGCCAGTGAGGAGGGAGCAGGGGGATGGGCCAAGCTGTGCTCTGTGTTTCAATGGACCAACATAGCAGAGCAAGCACGCATGAGTGCCCCCATAGAATCGGCTTGCACTTGGCAGGGGTAGGAGCCAGAAGTGCCGGTGGACAACCCAAGAAGAGGAGGATCGGGGCTGCTTTGTGCAAAACCAATATACATAGCAGGTAAGTACTGTATAACATGTTTGTTATTTTAATTAAAAAAAATAATAATAATCGAGCCTTTACAATAACTTTTAACTATTTCTTTGAAGCCAACTATTTTATACTCGACTCTGCTTCTTCTCTGCTGCTTTTTCCACTGTTGCAGCTGCCACCAAAATGCCAAATGTCGGATCTTAAGGGGAACGGTGCCTTGGTCCAATGCTTGGCATTATGGGTGTAGGTCACATGCTTTCTGATACCCAGGAGCATCAGGTCATTGCAGGCGAGGACACAGAAGAAGGAAATGCAGAGGAGTTGTTAGAAAATGCTAATTGGCTAATGCGCATGCGCAAATTAGCGCCTGGCTAATACGCATTAGCTAACATGCGTGACCCCACGCACATTATGCGTTCTCACGTTCTCACACGTTGACCCGGACGTTTGGCGCCAAATGAGGCCTATTTAAAGGCAGCTGGTGCATTTGCACTTTGCTGTGTTGTCTTCAGCTCTCCTGTGTTCCTGAACCTGCTTCCTGTTGACTCCTGTCTGATACCTGTTGACCTTTGGCTCGTCCCTGACCTCGCTTGTTTGCTGCCCGTCCTGACCCCGGCTCGTTTTGACTACTCTTCTGGATTCTCCTTGTCGGCTCATCCATCTTCGGACCTTGACCAGTTACCCTTTGGTGGGGCGACCCTGGGGATCGTGACCTGGTATCCACCTGCAGCCAAATCCATCCTCACCATCAGAGGCTCTGGTGAAGACCGGAGGATGCTTAGACCCCGCACCTCAGGCTAGCCTGTGCTATTCACCTCGGGTTTCCATCCAAGCTCCGCCCACCGGCAACGGTAAGCCTTCTCTGCACGACAGGCTTCCACCAGCCTCATAACAGGAGGGCTGGGAAGGTAAGTATAAAATGTTGGGGCTGAGCTAACACAGATCCTTTCACTTTTCCCTGAATGGCCATTACAGGGCCTTTTTGAGGGTACAGTGGGCTTTAAATGACTCCTCAGAGTTACAAGATCTCCTTTTAACTTTCTTGGAATGTGGGCTAAATATTCCCTCTTATTTGCCTTGCTATGTTAAGATGTCAAGAATAGTGATCAAATGCACAAAAAAAAAAAAAAAACATTAACTATACTACCTAAGTACACCCCAATGCCCCCCCCCCCCCCCAAAAAAAAAAAAAAAACAGCTTCTAAATAAAGGAAAACAAGAGTAGATGTTTTTTTAAAGCAGCTCAAAGGGCCAAACTGAGTTATCTTTTTGGCAAAATGTTGTTGACTGGCAATTCAATTTTTCGGAAGGCACAGCACTTATCCCTTCTCATAATACATCACATAGTAGCATGAGATGGGTGCAGGACAATATTTACTTTAATGCCACCCATTGCCCAGTGCCTAGGGCAGCCTTTCTCAACCACACAGAAAAACTTTGGAAATACCATTCAGGTCTTAAATAACCACTGCTAATTATTATTAAATCTACAACTAATAAGACATACATTTGTAACATCAGTTGTAGATATAAGAATAAATAAAATAATAAGTAATGTGATGCACTTTGCGTATTTGACACACAGGACTCTGTTATATGACAAACTTCTATTCACTAATAATTATGAAGCGAAACTAATAATAGTAGTGGCCAAAAATACATACCATGAAGATTATAGTGAGCCCTTAATTGGTGATCAGTGAAGTGTCCATTTATTCTGGTGGTCAGTGACTTGCCCATTTACATTGGTGACCAATGAAGGGCTCATTTACATTGGTGGCCATTGGAGAAGTGTCCCATTAGATTGGTTAGTGGACAAGGGCTCCATTAGTGGTCAGTGGAGTAAAGACTTAAAGGAGTTGTAAAGGCAGACGTTTTTTTATCTCAATGAATTCTATAAGCCTTCTGTGTGTAGCAGCCCCCCCCCCAGCACCCCCTAATCCTTACCCTTGCCCCCTCTCTGTCCATTGATGTCCACGAGTGTCTCAAAAGTCCAAGATTCTCCCTCCTGATTGGCTGAGCCACAGCAGCGGGGCCATTGGCTGCCATTGCTGTCAAAGTTAGCTAGTCAATCAGGGGAGAGAGGGATAGGGCCGGGTCAGGGCTCGGTGTCTGAATGGACACAGGGAGCCTTGACTCGGCTCAGGTGCCCCCATAGCAAGCTGCTTGCTGTAGGGGCACTGAACAGGAGGAAGGGGCCAGGAGCATGGAAGAGGGACCCAAGAAGAGGAGGATCTGGGCTGCTCTTTGCAAAACAACTGCAACAGAGCAGGTAAGTATAACATGTTTGTTATTTTTATAGAAAAAAAATAAAATGAGACTTTAGAATCACTTTAAATACATTGGTGGTCAGTGGTGAAGGGCTCCAAAAGATTGGCGTCTGGTGTAGAAAAGACTCAAATACATTGGTGGCCAGTGGCGAAGGGCTCCATTAGATTAGTGGTCGGTGGAGGAACAATGGTAATCACAAGGGAGAATGCTGAAAAGCTACTTGGTGCCAGTAATAAGTTATCCAGAACAGGCAGAAATTTTAATTGATCGTGGAAACACAAGCAACCTCTAGAAAGGCCCCATTACATTGGTGGTCTCTAAGAAGAATGCTATATCATCAGGTATACCATGATATATTATCAGGTATACCATGTTTAAAGCGGAGTTCCGGCCACAAAATCAATAAAAATCGATTTTAGGCCATCTGCTTGCTAAGGGGAACCTGAAAAAGAAATGGATACTGGCGATTTTTTTTTTTGGTCACTTACCTTATTATAGAAGAAAATATACTCACCTTCCTTCCACTTCCTCCCTCTGCGGCCGCGGCCGTCACTTCCGGTTTGCGATGATTCCTGGGAGCTGAACGTCATTGCTCCCAGGAATCAATGCGCCTACACCGGCCCCGCTCGTTACATCCGGTGCAGGCACGGTATTTACTGCTAAACAGCTTCTGGTCATGCCCAGAAGCTGTGCAGGGATGCTGTTCCTGCACCGGAAGTGACGAGCGGGGCCGGTGCAGTGCATTGTGGGACTCCGACGTCACGGAAGAGGACGCTCCTGCTTCAGCTGCCCACACCTGAGATGGCAGCGCTGGAGAAGAACTTTTCAAGGTAAGTATTTCTTCTTACAGGTAAGTGTGACCCGGGACAGTTCAGAGGCTATCCATTATGGAATGTACTAGCCCTGACTGTCCCGGGGGTATTTTTAGCTCAAATTGACCCCCGAGGCCGGAAATCCGCTTTAAGGATGTACAGCAAAGTGACCTTTTTACCTTGTAGTCTCACCGTGACCCCGGTGATGGAATACTGGCAGTGGTGTGGATAGCGGTGCTGCTCTCACATCTCCATTGCATGCTGGAAAATGTGCTAAAAAAAACAAAACCTTCCAGTTTAATTGAACTCATATTTGTTCTATAATAAAGAAAATAGAATGATGAGATCGGCTTTAATACCAGGCAGGGTTCAGAGAGTTCAGATTTAGTTTCTTTCTATTTTTCTTTAATGGAGGAAGGGGAATGGTAAGCAGTGGTTTAACCACTTAAGCCCCGGAAGATTTTACCCCCATTCCGACCAGGGGGTATTTTGCGATTCGGCACTGCGTGACTTTAACGGACAATTGCGCGGTCGTGCGACGCTGTACCTAAACGAATTTGGCGTCCTTTTTTCCCCACAAACAGAGCTTTCTTTTGGTGGTATTTGATCACCTGTGCGATTTTTTGATCACGCGCTATAAACAAAAAAAGAGCGTCAATTTTGCAAAAATAGCAATATTTTTCACATTTTTTTATATGAAATTCCCCCAAAAAAAAATTTAAAAATCAAAATTTTTTTACTTTTTCGGCCAATTTGTTTTATGCTACCTATGTTTGGTAAAAAAAATCGCAAAAAGCGTATTTTGATTGGTTTGCGCAAAAGTTATCGCGTTTACTAACAAAGGGAAAGATTTCTGTCATTTTTGTTGTTTTTTTTTAACGCGTAATGGCGGCGATCTGCAATTTTTTTTTGCGGTACTGCGACATTGGGGCGGACAGATCGGACCCTTGACTGACATTTTTGACACTTTTGGGGTTACCAGTGACATTTCTACAGTAATCAGTGCTATATATATGCACTGTTACTGTAAAAATACACTGGTAGTGAAGGGGTTAACTTTATTTGGGAGGGAGGGGCTGTGTGTATCCCTAGGGGCGTGCTTTCTACTGTGATTGGCTGGGGCTTGAGCTGTATGGACACTGATCAACGGATCTACATACTAGATCCGAGTGATCAGTATCCTAACAGCAAGGAGAATGACAGGCAGCTTGTTTACACAAGCTGCCTGACATTCTCCCTCTCCCCCGCCGATCGCCGAGTGACCGGCGGACATCGGGTCCGCCGGTCACACGCGCGGGGGGGTCCGTGACCACGCGGGAGCGCGCCTCCGGGGGCGCGCGCTCGCTCCCTAGACCCTCACAAGCTAGTGACGTAGCCCTACGTCACTTTGCCTGTGAGGGGCTGACTGCCGACGTAGATCGGCGTTAGGCAGTCGGCAAGTGGTTAAGAGACTCAATCCACTGCTGCAGAAGAAAAAACTGAAGACTTCTCATCCAAGAGAGGTGAGCAGTGCAAAATGATTCTGTAAAATGTGTTGCACTTCATTTAAAATTAATAAGAGCCGACTGAACTCAGACTGCACAGGGCCATGTCTGTGAAATCAAAATTTCTCAAGTAGGGGAAAAAAAGATAGATAGATAGATAGATAGATAGATAGATAGATAGATAGATAGATAGATAGATAGATAGATAGATAGATAGATAGATAGATAGATAGATAGATAGATAGATAGATAGATAGATAGATAGATAGATAGATAGATAGAATTCTTGATATGTTCCCAATTCTTCTAACTGTAGTACAGTGTATTACTACTCAGAATTCTGTGTTGTTCTCAGATCTGCTGGACCACATCTCATCCGAAGGGAATGGTTTGTTTTCTTGGTTTTAAAGGGCGTAATGTGCAAAAGGCATTAATATTTCATGAAAGAGGAAAACAAAATATGATGGAGAATATACCAAATGTCCAAAACAACCTTGCTCTGACATTGACTATTAAAAAGACATCATCGTTCGATGCCACTAAAGAAGAAGCAGTCAGTGGAGTAGTAAGTTCGAAACTAACCGACGTGTTTAGTTCATGGGAATTGGGAAGTCACTGGAACTTATAACAAAGATTTTGGCCGTGTATTAAACTATATGAAGATAAAGCATCTCTGGACACTGTTCTGCTCACCATCCAATCATATTACAGCTGTCATTCTAATGAAACTACAAAAGAATCTGATTGGTTGGTAACAATGGGCAGCTCAGGCACTTGCTATATGTGTGTTTGTACTAACAAAATAGTGTATAGAGGCAAGGGTTTTAACCACTTGCTTACCGGGCCAATTGTGACACTTCTCTCATATATGTAAAAATCTGTGTTTTTTTGCTAGAAAATTACTCAGAACCCCCAAACATTACATCATTACATTACATCAGAACCGCTTTATGGTCTTGGCCACCGTGCTGCAGCTCAGTTTCAGGGTCTTGGCAATCTTCTTATAGCCTAGGCCATCTTTATGTAGAGAAACAATTCTTTTTTTCAGATCCTCAGAGAGTTCTTTGCCATGAGATGCCATGTTGAACTTCCAGTGACCAGTATGAGAGAGTGAGAGCGATAACCCCAAATTTAACACACCTGCTCCCCATTCACACCTGAGACTTTGTAACACTAACGAGTCACAAGACACCGGTGCAATGTTTTGATCATGCGCTACAAACAAAAAAAGAACGACAATTTTGCAAAAATAACAATATTTTTCACATTTTTTTATATGAAATTCCCCCCAAAAAATAGTAAAAATCCAAACTTTTTTACATTTTAGGCCAATTTGTTTTATGCTACCTATGTTTGGTAAAAAAAAAATCGCAAAAAGCATATTTTGATTGGTTTGCGCAAAAGTTATTGCGTTTACTAACTAAGGGAAAGATTTTTGTCATTTTTATTGTTTTGTTTTTAACGAGTAATGGTGGCGCTCTGCGATTTTTTTTGCGGGACTGCGACATTGCGGCGGACAGATCGGACCCTTGACTGACATTTTTGACACTTTTGGGGGTACCAGTGACATTACTACAGTAATCAGTGCTATACATATGCACTGTTACTATAAAAATTACACTGGCAGGGAAGGGGTTAACTTTATTTGAGAAGGAGGGGTTATGTGTGTCCCTAGGGGCGTGCTTCTAACTGTGATTGGATGTGGCTTTTCATGTAAAAGCAGAGATCTATGGTCCTACATAGCAGGACCGTATGATCTCTGCTGTTACACAGGGAAGAATGACAGGAGGCTTTGTTTGCATTAGCCGCCTGCCTTTCTCCTGGTGTAACCGACGATCACGAGTGACCGGCGGACATTGGGTCCGCCGGTCACTCGTGCGGGGGGGTCCGTGAGCGAGCGGGAGCGCGCCTCCAGCGGCCCGCGCCCGCTCCCTAGAGCCTCACAGGCTAGCGACGTACCGATACGTCACCCTGCCTGTGAGGGGCTGACCGCCGACGTAAATCGTTGTTAGGCAGTCGGCAAGCGGTTAAGTACTTTGCAGTCAGCAGCTGGATCCACAGAATGCCGGGTTGTCTTCAAGGTTCCTTACTTGTGTAGGTTTCAAGTGCTTTTTGCCCCTCTTCTGGAGTCTGACATGTTTCATGGGTGTCCTGTGTTCTAACCTTCTCTCTCAGGTGTTTAGGTCACGCTAATAAACTCCATACTTCCCCGAAAAAGTGACTGGCATCTATTTGTAGACATCACTTTAATATTGCTAAGGATTTGACCCTAAGAGCCGGTTCACATTAGCGCGACTTGTCAGGCTGACAAGTCGCGCTCCCTCGCGGTCCATTGACCGCTACAGGACCCATTCTAATAGGAGCGACAGAAGTCGCTCCGACTTAGAAAAAGGGTCCTGTACTACTTCGGGGCGACCTCGGAGCAACTTGCATAGACTTCCATTATGTGAAGTCCCTGCAAGTCGCTCCGAACTCGTGGTGCAATGTAATGCACAAGTCGCCCCCGAAGTAGTAAGGAGTCGTGTCACCTTAGTGTGAACCGACTCTTAAGGTGAAATGTTAAATATTAGTTGATTGAGTAGAAAAACAGAGTAGCAGCTTGTAGGATGAGCCTAGTAAACGCAGTGAAAACGCTTTCATGTTGTGTACCATCAGCAAGCTATAGGTGGAACGATGTTCCTCAGCCAGATGAAAGCTGTTTATACGGGATGCTACATCCTGGTGTACAGGGTCCCAAGAGCTTCCATGGGGGCTGCAGCTAAAAAGGAAATTCATTACTAGCTTAACTCTACTTCCGTTTGCCACCCACCCCACTCAACCTGTTGTCTGTGTATATATATATATATATATATATATTTTTTTTTTTTTTACTATACAGTATTTATATAGAGCCAACAGATCGCCATTCTGACAGGGGAGAAGATAGAGATCTTGTGTTCCTTCTAAGCAGGAACACGGATCTCTGTCTTTCCCCAGTCAGACCATTCCCCCCCCCCAGAGTTTTCAAGCACCCCCTAGGGACAAATTTACCTCTTTGATCGCCCCTGATGTTAACCCCTTCCCTGCCAGTGTCATTAGAACAGTGACAGTGCATATTTTTAGCATTAATCACTGTATTAGTGTCACTGGTTCCCAAAAAAGTTTCATAAGTGTCAGTTAGGTGTCCAATTTGTCCATCGCAATGTCACAGTCCCGCTATAAAAAAAAAAAAAAAAACGCTGCTCGCTGCCATTATTAGTATAAAAAAAAAAGAAAGAAAGAAAGAAAGAAAAATGGCATAAAAATATCCCCTAGTTTGTAGACACAATAATTTTTGCACAAGCCAATCAATATACGCTTTTTGGGATTTTTCGTTACCAAAAATATGTAGCAGAAAACATATTGGCCTAAATTGATGAAGAAATTCTATTTTTTTTAATTTTTTCTATTGAATGTGTTTTATAGCACAAAGTAAAAATAGTTTTTTTTTTCTCAAAATTGTCGTTTTTTTTGGTTTATAGCGCAAAAAATAAAAACCACAGAGGTGATCAAACACCACTAAAAGAAAGCTCTATTTGTGGGAAAAGAAGCACATCAATTTTATTTTGGTACAGCGTTGCACGACTGCGCAAAAAAAAATGAAAAAATAAAAAATGCCTGGTCATTAAGGGGGGTAAAACCTTCCGGAGCTGAAGTGGTTAAACTGCAACTGCCATGGTGCTGCACATATGATCAGTTATGGCACCAGCATACTTTCCAACTGTCCTGTTTTTGCCGGGACAGTCCCGGCAAATGGGAGCCTGTCCCGGGTAATTTACACTGTCTCGGCAATGTACTTATTTACACCTTACACTTTATTTATATTTACAGATTACATTTTTTTGTATGGTCAAACCTGAGCAGATTTGACACTTTGTGGAATTGTGATGAGAATTTTAAACTTTAGGCAGAAATAGTGCAGCTGAATGGGAGAATTATTCCAACTCTGCTACAAGTTTAAAATTCCCTTTTCAATTTCCTGTAATTCTCTCTTTATCAGAGATGTATAGTAACTAAGTAGAACTACTTCACTACTGTACTTAAGTACGGAAAGGCGGTATCTGTACTTTCCTGGAGTAGAATTTTTTTCTCCTACTTCCACTTTTACTTCACTACATTTTTTCGATGATTTCGATACTTCTACTCCAATATTTTTTTTTGTGCTGCGTAGTTACTCGTTACTATCGTTACTATTATAAAAATTACCACTGCCAGAACAGTAGATGGGAGGTTTCATGAAGCTCAAAACATGTGTATTATCAGCGCATACGAAAATAAATGCTACTGTATGTAAATAAAAGCTGCATTTGAAATAATAAAAAACAATATGATGTTCAAACTTTTGACTTCTTTCTTTAATAACTACATAACACAGTACTTGTACTTTTACTTTCAGTATTTGAGTAACATTTTTTTTTCAAAACTACTGGTACTTTTACTTTCAGTACTTGAGTAGCAAATTTAAAAAAAAAACTACTTGCAATACTTAAGTACAAAAAATGTTGAATACTTTAGTACTTCTACTCAAGTCACTTTTTGATCGAGCACTTCCACTTCTACTCAAGTCACTTTTTGATCGAGCACTTCCACTTCTACTCAAGTCACTTTTTGATCGAGCACTTCCACTTTTACTCAAGTATGGGTTTCGAGTACTTTATACAACTCTGCTCTTTATTGAGTAGATCCTATAATCTGATGATAAGTAGGCAGCGATTAATTAACGGGAGTGGGCGGAGCTTCATGGAAGTGGGTGTGGTAAGTAATTGATAGCTGTGCTGCAAAGTGTCCCTGGAATTTTTTTTCAAATGTTGGCAACTATGCAGCAGCCATTTGATGGCTTGCCAGTTTGGTTGAGGACACAAGCAAATGTGACAATCAGCAAGCTCGGCATTCAAGGAATGTAGCTGTTTTTTTTTTTAAAACCGTTAAATTCGTGAGTTTAGTTCCGCTTTATGATTTCCTGCTGTTTTGGGGCTCTGGGCTTCGGCAAAATGGCAGCCTCCAGCAAGAAACAAGTTGTTATGAGTAAAGCTCCGCTTTAACCACATTGCTTATAGCACTAGCTACATGCTTGTAGCTTAAATATTGATATTTGTACTGTTTTGCACTGACAACAGCTATTTTATGCAATTTGTGCAGTGTCAGTAAAAAAATGTGGTTCTGTCATTAAATTTCATTTTTGTGAGTAAAAAACTGGTGCTGTATGTACATTTTGGGGATCCAGTCAGTAAATTTAATTTTGGGGGGTTTGGCAACACTGAGTATTGCTGTCGGCTGTGCTACAGTGTGCTACAGTGTGCTACAGTGTGCTACAGTGACATTTGTGGCGGCACAGTGGTGTAGTGGTTAGAACATTCACCTAGCAACAAATGGGGGCGCAGGTTTGAATCCCGACCACGACACTACCTGCCTGGAATTTGCATGTCCTCCCTGTGCCTGCATGGGTTTCCTTCGGGTACTCTGGTTTCCTCCCACACTCCAAAGACATGCTGGTAGGTTAATTGGATCCTCTCTAAATTGGCCCTACAATGTGTATGTATGAATGTGAGTCAGGAACCTTAGATTGCAATCTCCTTGAGATCCGGTTCAGACTTTGCATGTGAGTCGGAGCGCACTGCTCTGAAAATCACATGCGGTGTCTGTGCATTGCAAATTCACCCATACAGATTGTATGGCTGAATTTGCATCGCATTCGGACCAAAGTCGCACAGGGCCTTTTTTTTGGTCCGCACCAGAATCGGATTGCATGGCTGTTCACACCTATGCGATCCGATTCATGTCCAAATTGACAGTTCGCACTGCGATATGCGAACTGATCTGGGGGTGTCGTTAACTTTATATTGACACCCCCAGCGATTCGCATATGGCAGTGTGAACTGCCTGCGAGTTGAGTGCGATGCGGGAACCCGCAGTGGATTCGCAGCGTTCCCCCATCGCATATATGTGAACCGGCACTCAGGGCAGGGACTGATGTGAATGTACAAACCGCTGCGTAAATTGACAGCACTATATAAGTACCTGAAAAAAATAAATACATAAAAATTTACAAAGAAACAGCACCCTGCCTCAGTAATCCTATTGGCTTTGGTAGATAAATGGATAAAATATTAACCACTTGCCGACCGCCTCAGGCAGATTTACTGCGGCAGTGCGGCTCAGCTGAGCATAATCACGTACATCTACGTGAATATGTGCGAGCGCGCACCGCTGGAGCAGCGCTCCCCGGTGTCTAATTAGACACAGCGGGAGCCAGACCACGGGAGGAGCGGGAGCAATCGCCGCCGGCCTCCCGCGATCTTCAGGGAAGTAAACAAGGCAGGCGGCTCTCCTGTCACACAGGCACAATGAGATTGTGTGTCTCAGCTAAGCTGAAACACCAATCTCTGTGTACCTGTCACAGAGCCCCCCCCCCCCTGCCCAACAGTTAGAAAGCACAATTTAGGAGCACACTTAACCCCTTGATCACCCCCCAGTATTAACCCCTTCCCTGCCAGTGTCATTTATACAGTAACATTGCATATTTTTTAGCACTGATTACTGTATTGGTGTCACTGGTCCCCAAAAAGTGTCACTATGGGGGGAGATTTACTAAAAGTTGAGCACTACAAATCTGGTGCAGCTGTGCATGGTAGCCAATCAGCTTCTAACTTCAGCCTGTTCAATTAAGCTTTTACAATAAAACCTGGCAGCTGATTGGTTACCATGTAGAGCTTCACAAAGTTTTGCACGCTCCAGTTTTAGTAAATCTCCCCCTTAAGGCCCGTACACACGTAGAGATTATTCGGCCACCGTCCGATCGGCCGATTGTCGGCTTGTTAGTATGATGCTTCCGACAACCGACTTTTCGGCCGAACAGAATCTGATGTGCAGGCTTTAAAATTTTTGTTGGCCAACACCAGAACGGCCGATTGTTCCTCAGTCAGTACAGAATTCGGCCGACAAACAGCAGATGAGCAAGACTGGGCATGCTCAGAGAAGAAAAAACACACGGAAAGTTATCCATCACATGACATCACTTCTGCAGTTGGTTGTTGTTGGCCGACAAAATTCGTGTGCAGTCTTTAGCACTTTTCAACCAACACGACAGCACCGGACAAAAGACGGCCGATCGTTCGGCCGACAATCGGTGCATGTGTACGGGCCTTTAGTGTCAGATTTGTCCTCCGCAATGTCGAAGTCCCGCTAAAAATTGCTGATCGCCCGCCATTACTAATATAAACAACAAAAAAAAATAAAAAGTCCAAAAATCTATCCCGTAGTTTGTAAACGTGATGACTTTTGCACAAACCAATTAATATACGTTTTACCAAAAAATATGTAGCAGAATAAAAATTGGCCTAAACTGATAAAAAAAATTTGAAAAAATCTAATTTTTTTATTAGGAATGCTTTATAGCAAAAAGTAAAAAAAAAATTTTTTTTTTCTTCTCTAAAATTGTCGCTCTTTTTTTTTGTTTATAGCGCAAAATCCAAAAACCGCAGAGGTGATCAAATACCATCAGAAGAAAGCTTTATTTGTAGGGGGAAAAAAGGACATCTATTTTATTTTGGTACAGCGTCGCACAACCGCGCAATTGTTAGTTAAAGCAACGCAGTGTCGAATCACAAAAAAATGTCCTGAACATTAATGGGGGGGGATACATTTTTTTTTTTTTTTAGGGAAGTGGAGTTTTCCTTAAAAAAAAAAAAAAAAAAAGGATGTTTTGCAAGGTTTATTTATTTATTTTTAACCCCAAACATAAAAAAAGAATGTTTTGCCAGGTTTTTTATTTATTTTTTAACCCCAAACATAAAAAAAAGATGTTTTGCAAGGTTTATTTATTTATTTTTAACCCCAAACATAAAAAAGAATGTTTTGCAAGGTTTATTTATTTATTTATTTTTTAACCCCAAACATAAAAAAAGAATGTTTTGACAGGTTTATTTATTTATTTTTTAACCCCAAACATAAAAAAAGAATGTTTTGCAAGATTTATTTATTTATTTTTTAACCCCAAACATAAAAAAAAGATGTTTTGCAAGGTTTATTTATTTATTTTTTTAGCCCCAAACATAAATAAAGGATGTTTTGCAAGGTTTATTTATTTATTTTTTAACCCCAAACATAAAAAAAAGAATGTTTTGCAGGGTTTATTTATTTATTTTTTTAGCCCCAACAAAAAAAAAAACAAGTAAAATGCATTCCAAAAGTTCTACATTCCCTTCAGGGATGATCATCTAGCTGCTTTGGAAATTTCATGACAGCTATCAAAATAACTGAGAGTTTCTGTATCAACTCTCTATTCTCTTCCCTTCATGCGCGTTGCGGCTCGACTCACAACACTTTTTTTTTTTAATTCCGAACTTCGCTTTGTGTGATAGGGGAACTATTAAAAGACTTCTTTTGATCCTTAATGAAACGCATTGCCATGACAACCCTAGCAACGCCTCCCTCTCCCACAAAGATTTAAATGTTACATTATTCTTTCTCAGGAAATAAAAAAAAAAAAGAAAACTAAATTAGCAATTATTTCATTCACAATGACATCAAAGATCTCCACTTAGATACAGCGCACGGTGTAAATAAATGGTGAATCTCACTTCAGCCTGGATGAGTTCTTTATTATTGCCCAGATTTATTATGGGAACTACAAGTGGGCGGTTAACTTTGTTTTTTTTTTTGTTTATTTTTTAACTTTTATGCCCCAAACAAATGTTTTTTTTTTTTTTATAATTAAAGCGAGGTCTACAGCTGATATTAGATTCCACCTGGCTGGGATTAAAGGATAAATTCGTTTTTTTATCTTTAATAAAAGAAAACAATTAAAGGAGCACATTTGTAAACGAACAGATTAAATCAGAGCTACACTGTATCTGAGCATCACAAACTACAAATGCTGCTATTAAAATCATTTTTAATATTCAAAGAAAACCCACCCCTCCATCCATGTCTCCATGATTCATTTTTTTTTAGGAATCACTTTCAAACACCTCTAGCATGGGTGTCCAAAAGAGGGGGGGGGGGCAAGTGCCCCTCCTGGAAATTTCCTGGCCTGCTTTAAATGGGATCTATGGGGGACCCTGGCCTGGCCTACTCTAAAGGGGGATCTATAGGGACACTGGTCTGCTCTAAAGAGGGATCTATGGGGACCCTGCTCTAAAGGGGATCTATGGGGGACCCTTGCCTGGCCTACTCTAAAGGGGGATCTATAGGGACCCTGGTCTGCTCTAAAGAGGGATCTATGGGGACCTTGCCTTAAAGGGGATCTGTGGGGGACCCTGGCCTGGCCTACTCTAAAGGGGGATCTATAGGGACCCTGGTCTGCTCTAAAGAGGGATCTATGGGGACCTTGCCTTAAAGGGGATCTGTGGGGGACCCTTGCCTGGCCTACTGTAAGGGGGATCTATGGGGACCCTGGTCTGTTCTAAAGAGGGATCTATGGGGACCCTGCTTTAAAGGGGATCTGTGGGGGACCCTGGCCTGGCCTATTTTAAAGGGGGATCTATGGGGACCCTGATCTGCTCTAAAGGGGATCTATGGGGATCCAGGCCTGCTCTTAAGGGGGTCATATTTGCTAAGTATATATATATATATATATATATATATATATATATATATATATATTCTTTGCAGGGAGAGCCTGGAGTACCTGGTGGTGCAGGAAAACCTGGTAGTACGGGGAATAAAGGTGAAAAGGTAAGAATAAAGAGGGATCTATGGGGACTCTGGCCTGCTCTAAAGAGGGATCTATGGGGGATGCTGGCCTGCTCTAAAAGGGATCTATGGGGACCCTGCTCTAAAGGGGATCTATGGGAGACCCTGGCCTAGCCTCCTCCAAAGGAGGGATCTATATGGACCCTGCTCTAAAGGGGATCTATAGGGGATGCTGGCCTGGCCTGCTTTAAAGGGGGGATCTATATGAACCCTGCTCTAAAGGGGATCTATGGGGGATGCTGGCCTGGCCTGCTCTAAAGGGGGGATCAATGGGGACCCTGCTCTAAAGGGGATGTATGGGGGACCCTGGCCTGCTCTAAAGGGGGATCTATGGGGGCAAAAAGGGGCTGAGCATGGGCGTTCTAAAAATGATGTCCCCCGCTGAAAAAGGTTCTGCGCTCGCCCATGACCCCTAGCATTTCTAGCTATGGCCACCTTGAGTAAGGGCAAATGATTCATGTAGCATTTACTTCCTGGAATCCGGCTGTCCATAGCTCAGGCATGAAGGTAGGAAGCTGTGCTTAGCTGTGGAAAGCTCCTCTTTCCCTCCAATAGATGAAAGTAAAAAAATGCCCATGAATTCTTCTGGGATGTATGACATCATTGGTTTAGGCCAGAAACCAGGAAGAAACTGAAGAAATGCAAGAAAAAAACCTTTAAAACTAATGATAGCAGCTTAAGCCCTCATTCACATTGGAACGATATGTCAGGCGATTTGACAGGTCAACTCGCATGGCAAGTCACAGCCTATTGTCAGCAATGGCACCATTCCAAACCAATTAGCAAAAGTGTCTCCTGCCTGCATGATGTATTTTTAAATCGCACCCAAAGTCGCCCTGAAATGCGGCTTTGATTAGTTAAAGTGATTGTAGAGTCTCGTTTTTTTTGTTGTAGCACTACTCCCTGGGGAGCTGCTTGAAGCGGGTTCCCCTGGGCTA
Source organism: Pelophylax lessonae (assembly GCF_965119305.1). Lineage (NCBI taxonomy): Eukaryota > Metazoa > Chordata > Amphibia > Anura > Ranidae > Pelophylax > Pelophylax lessonae. The sequence continues at coordinate 526,580,228 of NC_138772.1, forward strand.
CCCGTAGCAACAACTTAGCAATTCAAAGTACTTTAACCACTTAAGCCCCGGAGGATTTTCCTGCTCAAAGACCAGGGCCTATTTTGCGATTCCGGACTTTAACAGACAATTGCGCGGTCGTGCGATGTTTTACCCAAATTAAATTGACGTCCTTTTTTTCCCAGAAACAGAGCTTTCTTTTGGTGGTATTTGATCACCTGGGCGATTTTTATTTTTTGCGCTATAAACAAAAAAAGAGCGAAAATTTTGCAAAAATAACAATATTTTTCAAATTTTTTTATATGAAATTCTCCAAAAAAAAGGGAAAAATCTAAATTTTTTAACATTTTAGACCAATTTGTTTTCTGCTACATATTTTTGGTAAAAAAAATTGCGATAAGCGTATTTTGATTGGTTTGCGCAAAAGTTATTGCGTTTAATAACTACGGGAAAGATTTATGTCATTTTTATTGTTTTTTTTTTTAAAGAGTAATGGAGGCGATCTGCGATTTTTCTTGCGGGACTGCGACATTGCGGCGGACAGATCGGACCCCTGACTGACATTTTTGACACTTTTAGGAGTACCAGTGACATTACTACAGTAATCAGTGCTATACATATGCACTGTTACTGTAAAAATGACACTGGCAAGGAAGGGGTTAATTTTATTAGAGATCCAGGGGTTAAGTGTGTCCCTAGGGGCGTGATTCTAACTGTAAAGGGGCGTGGCTTTTTATGTAACCACAGAGACATACGATCCTACATAGCAGGATCGTATGATCTCTGCAGTTACACCAGGGAGAATGACAGGCGGCTTTGTTTACATCAGCCGCCTGCCTTTCTCCCTCTCCAGCGGGAGATCGCGAGTGGCCGGCGGACATCAAAGCCGCCGGTCACTCGCTCGGGGATGACAGTGAACGAGCGGGGGCGGGAGCGCGCCTCCGGTGGCGCGTGCTCGCCCCCTACAGGCTCCTGGGCGAGCGACGTAGTACTACGTAACTTTGCCCAGGAGGGGCTGACCGCCACAGTAATTGTACTTGCGGCGGTCGGGAAGTGGCTAAGCATTTGGCTCAGTCAGGAAACAGTCCAGGGGATGCGGTTTTTTGTTGTTTTTATTTTAGAACTTGGATAGGCGGAGGTGAGTGGGATACTCCAACTGGATGAACTATGCACAATTTTAGGACTTCTAAATATGTTGAGTGTGGCAAGGCCGCTGCTTCACCTTGCCAATGTAGTGAAGTATTTGATAAGCGAACTGTATAGTGAATCACTCTTCAGGGCCCCGCTTGGCACCCCCTTTACCCCTACTTTTCAGGGTTCTACTTGGCACCCCCTTTACTCTTGCGTGAGCTAACCTTCGATCCTCTGACTTCTCTGGAGTGGTCCCCCTTCCTGGGCGGCCCCCTTGGCAAGCCCCCTGGTTCTCACGGACACTGTTTTTCCCAGATGACTCTGCCAGCAACTCCACCGTCAGTTTTCCAGGATCCTTCAGGCTCATCTCCACACCTGGCTCACTAGGCTGACCACCTGTGACCACCTTCCTCTGACTGCAGGAGGAGAGACAGCCGTCACCCTCCTCCTGGGACTCTGCTTCCCACCAAAGACACCCTGTGCCCTTGGCTTTTATGGTCAATCCCAGGATGCACTGCGGTAGTGCCATCCCACTGGAACTGCCACAAAAGCCTGTTTGCCACTGGCCAGGTTTCCACCACTGTCCAACAGGCTCCCCTATTGGATAAAGTGGGGACACTCCCTCAGACCCAGTGACTCACACCTGGACACATGCAACATGCATGAGTAACAGATCAGGCTCCCCTGATAAGCAGATGGAGCATAATAATGCTTTTTTCTAGCACCTATCTAGGAGGGTGCTACATCAATAACAAACATGTTATACTCATCTGCCCCGTGCAGTGGTTTTGCACAGAGTAGCCTGGATCCTCCTCTTCTCTGGTCTCTCTTCAGGTCTCCTGGCCCCTCCCTCCTGTTGAGTGCCCCCACAATAAGAAGCTTGCTAGGGGGGCACCTGAGCCGAGTCACAGCTCTGTGTGTCCATTCAGATACGGAGCCGCAGCCCAGCCCCGCCCCCACTCCTGATTGGCTGACTGACTTTGTTTGACAGTAGCGGGAGCCAATCATGCCGCACTGCTGTCTCAGCCAATGAGGGGGGGAATACAGGGCAGTTGAGATACTCCTGCAACATCGCTGGATAGAGATGGGCTCAGATAAGTATTAGGGGGGCTGCTACACACAGAAGGTTTTTTAATCTTGATGTAGCACCCCCTAGGTAGGTGCTAGTGAGAGAGTATAGTTTTGAGTCCTGTCTGCTTACCAGAGGGACTGCAGGTAAATCTATATTGTTCTCTGCCTACCAGAGTGCAGGATCTGTTAGTGAAGTCTGCTCATTGTGCTCAGGTGCAACTCGTTTTGTCTGCAGAGTGTTTCACATTGGTCCAATAGGGAGGCATATTGGACAGTGGGAGGAAACATGACAAATGAGTGCACCAGCGTTTGATACAGCCCTGTGCTCGGGGGTCTTTCGGCTGGATAGCAGAGTCCCGGAGGGAGGGGGTGGCTGCCTCTCCTTTGTAGAGGTGCCATTAGGCCTCAGATAGTCGATCTGAGGGCCTGGAGAGTGCTAGTGAGGAACTGAACCCAGAGGTCTGGTGAAGATAATTAAAAGGGGAGACACTCGAGGATCTAATTCTTCAGTACAGTGCGTACAGATCTGTGTCAAGGGGCCTGACCTGAGGGGGGCCACCCCTGCAGCTAGAAGAGTCAGTGGATGGATGTCAGTAAAGGGGATGCTAGTGAGTGTCCTGAAAATAATGTAGATTCACCAAATCAATTGCTGGAGAGAAAAGAGCAAGGAGACTTATCCCTTTCCATACATGTGGCAATATGGATTAAGCAGTGCAGCTTCTTCCACAAGCAACCTGGTGAGGCCAAGTGAAAGTTGTCCTTCTCCATTGTGAATAGTTACAGTTGGAGCATCTCACTATTCCCTTCTCCCATGCAAATTCCAAAATAAACACTAAAAACCAATACCCCTGGACTGTTTATTGTGTGACGAGCCATCGAGAGTAAGGAGAGATGTGTGAACTGTTCCCTAAGTGACTGTGTACCGGTAATCAGAGGAGGCCTGAGAAGTCATCGTACAGCAGGCCCTACGGGGACAGTGCTACCTCAATGCATAGAATGCATTAAGATAAAAAAACTTCTCCCTTTACAATCCTTTAATGTTGATTGAGGGAGTTTAGTTCCACTTTAAGTACTTATTCACACCATCTCACCACCTTAACCGTACCTTGATGATTTTGAGGCCACATGGAAAAAGGTGTTATGGTCAGATGAGCCTAAATTAAATTATCTGGCCTCAACACCAAACTAAATATCTGGCGAAAATCCAATACAGCTCACCTGTTTGGTCTTGGCCACCGTGCTGCAGCTCAGTTTCAGTGTCTTGGCACTCTTCCTATAGCCTAGGCCATTTTTATGTAGAGCAACAGTTCATTTTAGATCCTCAGAGAGTTCTTTGCAATGAGGTGCCATGTTGAACTTCCAGTGACCAGTATGAGAGAGTGAGAGCGATAACAAACATTTAACAAACCTACTCATAGGGAAACTGTCTCATAGGGAAACATGCACAGCTGCTGGAGCTCCCCTCACTCTTCCCCTTGAATCCCTTTAGGCTCCATTCACACCTAGGCAATTTAAATCGCTGACGGAATCGGCATGATTCTGCCTGCGATTCAAAACCGTGTGACGCATTTGCGATTTCATTGATTCTTAATAGCACCCCAATTGCGGTGCGATTTTGCCGCGATAGTCGCGTGACAAATCTCGATGCAATCGCAGAAAATCGCTTTAGCCTAAAAAAAGGTCTTTCTCCCTTTTGAGCAACAAGCTTCGTACACTGCGATTTTGCAGTGATTGCAGCACAATTTATCGTGGCAAAATTGCATCCCAATTGAGGTGCCATTAAGAAATAATGTCATCGCAAACATGTCCCACGCTTTGCCGCAATTAAGAATCGCCTAGGTGGGAATGAAGCCTTAAAGCCAGCATTACCTGTCAGAAGTGAATGAGAGAGGAGACAGAAATCACACTCAGTGCTTTGGATTGAGCAGATGCACACTGTAGACAAATATGCTTTGTTCAGTTTTCATTTTAAAGGTTAAAAACCACTTTAAAGCATCTCTAAACCCAAAATCAAAACATTTAAACATTCATCTGCCACCTGCTGATACTATTTCAGGGGTGTCCCATCAATAGTGTCAGTGGGAGGAATAGTGCCCCACCATTAGTGTCAGTGGGAGGAATGATGCCCCACCATTGGTGTCAGTGGAAAGAATAGTGTCCCATCATTGGTGTCAATAGAAGGAATGGTGTCCCATCATTGGTGTCAATGGGAGGAATGGTGTCCCATCATTGGTGTCAATGGGAGGAATAGTGTCCCATCATTGGTGTTAGTGGGAGGAATAGTGCCCCAGCATTGGTGTCAATGGGAGGAATAGTGTCCCATCATTGGTGTTAGTGGGAGGAATAGTGCCCCAGCATTGGTGTCAGTGGGAGGAATGGTGTCCCATCATTGGTGTCAATGGGAGGAATGGTGTCCCATCACTGGTGTCAGTGGGAGGAATAGTGTCCCATCATTGGTGCCAGCGTCAGTGGGAGGAATAGTGTCCCATCATTGGTGCCAGCAGGGAGAACAGAGTCCCATCATTGGTGTCAGTGCGTGAATAATGTCCTATTATTGGTGTCAGTGGGGGGAATGGTGTCCCATCTTTGGTGTCAGTGGGTAAATAGTGTCCTATCATTGGTGTCAGTGGAAGGAATATACCCCACGTTGGTGTCGATGGGAGGAATGGTACCCCGTTGTTTGTATCAATGACGAACTAAATCCCACTGTTGCTGACAGTGGGGGGAATAATGCCGAAGGGCCAGGTAAAAGCAAGCAAAGGGCCAAATCTGGCCCCGGGGCCACAGTTTGGAAACCACTGTACTGTACTAAATAAGTGCAAAAATGATACATCCAATCATTGAAATAGACACTGAAAACCAACAATTGTTGCAGGCTTTCAGCGTTCACTGATGTATTGGTGGATGGAAATCCTTCCTTTCCTCACTTTTCACTTCTCTTCCTTCTGTCTGATAGAACGATCATGTTGATGTCTAGTGGTAGAGACAGTTCACTGGTCTGGAATCGAGCACATATTTTGTTACTGTTTGCGTGTTGGAAATCAAAATAGCCCATAGGTTTCCATTCATCTGCATTATTCCGCTGATGGCGCTTTCATTAAGTCAGCGGTTGTTAAAAATAGATCTTTTCCTCCCGACTTCCAACGTGTCATGGTACAAGGCCTTTTTGTTTCAATGGTTAACCGTTTATGACAGTAGTGCTTCTTCGCACTTCACAAGATGATTGTAAAAGATCGCTGTTAATTGCTGAAATAATTTATTGTGAAGCGACAGATGAACATGTTCTAACCCGGCTTAAAGCCCAACTCCAGAAGGTTTAAAAAGAAACAAGTTCATGCAGCTCTGTAATCAATAAAATCATTTTAACCGATTGCCGACCGCATAACTTAACCGTTATATGGCAGCAGAGCGGCTCTACTGTTCCAGATCACATACTAGGTATGTGATCAGACATGTCCAGTTAGGGGGGCTTGCGCGTGCGCCGCCAGTGCGCTGCTTCTACTGTAATTTGTCACAGCAGAAGCCAATCAGCAGATGCTAGCCAAAGGATGTCCACCGGCACCCACTGATAGTCAAGGAGAGACACAAGATGGAGCTCTGCATATGTAAACAAGGCAGAGCTCCATCCTGGCAGCAGGGATGTGGTGGATTTTCTTACCCTGAAAAGCAGGGAATAAACTCCATTATATACCTTAGGCCAGTGGTCCTCAACTCCAGTCCTCGGGGCCCACTAACAGGCCAGATTTTAAGTATTACCTTGGGGAGATGCAGACTAGAATACTGCAATCACTGAGAAGCAAATGAGATCACCTGTGATGTAATTTAGTTATCTTGCAAACCTGGCCTGTTAGTGGGTCCCGAGGATTGGAGTTGAGGACCACTGCCTTAGGCCCCTTTCACACGGGGCAGATTCCATCCAGTAGATCCATCTGCTCAGTGGGGGAACTCTGTTGATCCCCGCTGAGCAGGCGGATGACAAGATCCGTGTCCGCTTCGCTATGCAGAGCGGACATGGACACAGCCTGCTCTCCTCTATGGGGCGGTCGAATGGAAATGGACCACCTGTCAAAAAAAAAAATGCAAAAACATCTCTGTAACGAAAGGGTTTAACCTTCTGATGAAAGCCCCCACCTAATGGGACAAAACACTTAAGGGTGGAGTTTACGTAATAACCCGTCATCACACCCGCCGGCTCAGATGAGGAAGTCAGCGGCAATGCTGTTTTGCAGGACACAATCTGGGAGATATCTTACATCTGATGTGCACTTGAATCATTTCTAGAATGCGAGTAGTTTTTCTGACATTTTCTTAATAAATAACTTCTACTGAGAGCATTATATGTGGCCTATTATTTTGAGGGACACAAAGACTTATTGATGACCTGGATTTATTACTGCTGACTCTATGCACGGCTGTGGAGGCTCCATCTTCTGTTTACAATAGATAATGTGAGTTTTGACCCTGTTTCAGTTGAGGGTCAATGCCAAGGTGAGCAAAACTAATATCCAAGCATGAAGTGTTGGAGACCTAGAGGTTTCTGGATTCTACTGAGCATGTGGATGATACGGCACAGACATTTCTACTATATAAACTGGGAACTTTCCCCTTTTTTTTATATACAAAGTACAGTATATGTATACATATGTTTACAAATCTATGCTTACTCACTGAGTGTGATGATGATTATGTCACATACTTGACTTAGTGCTGCACATAATTTCATGCATTTACTGAAATGTTGTGTTTGATAAACCTTTGACCTAATATCATGTGACAAAAAAAATTGGAACTACCACAATTTCATTCTCTAGGGAAGTGATGGCGATCCTTGGCACCCCAGATGTTTTGGAACTACATTTCCCACGATGCTCATGCACTCTGCAGTGTAGGTGGGAATCATGGGAAATGTAGTTCCAAAACATTTGGGGTGCCAAGGTTCGCCATCACTGCTCCAGGGTGTCTACTTTCAGAAAATATATCAGGTTTGGAGGGTTTATGTAATTTTCAGGTCTAAAAGGATTGCTAGAAGAGAGTATAGTTTTTGGGTCTTTTTTGCCTACCAGGAAGATTTCCAGGTACATTTTGATTGCTCTCTACCTACCAGAGAGCAGGATCTATTGGTAGGGTCTGCTCATGATGCTCAGGTGCAGCTCAGCTTGTCTGAATGTTTCACACTGATCCAATGGGGAGGCATATTGGACAGTGGGAGGAAACTTGACAAGTAAGGGTTCAGGCATTGTTACAGCCCTGGTGAGTAGGAAAGAGCCTCGGTGCATGCGGGTGACCACATAAATGCCAAGGGCACATTTGCTCGGGGCCTTCGGCTGAAGAGCGGAGTTCCAGAGGGAGGGGGTTGCTGTCCCTCCCCTGAAGAAGCTGATATGCAGCCTTGGGTAGTCGACCTGAGGCCTGAAGTTAGAGAGGAGCTGAACCTAGATGTCCTACAGAGCGGACTGGAAGGGAGACACCAGGAAGGATCTGATTCTGCCTAAAGTGAGTACAGATTTGTGTCATTGGGCCTGTCCTGTGAGGGCCACCCCTTCAACTAGAAGAGTCAGTGGATGGGTGTCAGTCAAGGGGATGTTAGAGAGTGTCCTGAAGATAAAATAGTTGCATCAAGTCTGTTGCTAGAGAGAGCAAAATGACTTAATTCTGCCATACAAGTGGCAGTATGGTTAAAACAGTGTTTGCTTCCACAAGAAATCTATTGAGGCCAAGTGAGAGTTGTCCTTATCTACTGTGAATAGATCAATTGGAGAATCCCACTATTCCCTTCTCTAATCAAAGTTCCAACAATAAAACCAAATATTCCCGGACTGTTTATTGAATAACGAGCAAACAGGAGTAAAGATGGACATGTGAAAAAATCCCCTACTGACTGTCTGCAAGGCAACCAGAGGAAGGCCAAAGAAATCATCACACAGCAAGCCCTACAGGGACAGTGCTACACATGTGCAAAAAATGCAAAAACAACTTTGGTAGCGAAAGGGTTTAAATTACGGTTATGTCTATGCTATACAGCAGTGATTCTGGATGCACTGATGGCTAAAAAAGGCAAAAAGAAATGATTTGCATGACACTGCCTAGAAAGGCAAAGCTGTATCTCACATGATAAAACACGGCAACTATCATGATACACTGTGCTTTAGTTAATGAAATTTCATTGTCAGGGAAATGGCCGTGGTGAAACTGACACTTCCGCCAGTACTCGTGATGGGCGCCATCAGGCGCATTCCTGTGCAAATGCTCACCGGCAGTAGATTGGCGAATAGACGTTCACAAACGGCATGACGTCTTGAAGCAATCACTTGCAGGCCTATATAAGACCTCTGCTCAGCCCATGAAGTTGCTGGATTGTTGTCAGCCTTCCTGTGTCTTGTGCATCTGCTAAACCTACCTTGGATTTCCTGTTGTGACCCGGCTTGTTCCTGACCAGTCTGCTCTCCTCTCCTGGTTCTGACCTGGCTCCTGTTTGGCTCTACTGTTTTTGACCTTGGCTTGGCCTGCAACTGCAATCTGCCTGCTCTCCAGTGTATGACCTTGGCTTGTTCTAAAGATCCTGCCATTGCCTTAACCCTACCTTCCTGTTGTGACCCTGGCTATAGTTCCTGTTTCCGCTACCTGCCTGTGCCTTCAGACTGATTAACTGTGTTTGACCCTCAGCCTGCTTCTATACCTGTTTCCGGCTGCACCAGTTGTCTAGATCATCTGAAGACTGCAGAAGGATTTCTGCCTGGCATCCTTCAGAGGACCACCAGTCTACTCCACTGACCCTGTTGGCAACCAGTACTTCTTTGGGCACTACACCTCCTGTCCCAACGTCAGGGGTGTACCGCACTCAGCCGCATAGGGAACCCTCTCTGCATTTCGGCCTCGGATCAGGTACATGACAGTCATCCAGTTAGGGTAACATCTACTTTAAAGCGGGGTTCCACCTAAAAGTTGAACTTCCGCATATATGCTCACCCCCCCCCCCCCTCCAGTGCCACATTTTGCACCTTTCAGGGGGGAGGGGGAAACGGGGACCTGTTTTTGACAGGTACCCTTCCCCACTTCCGGGAGACATAGCCGCGGTGCTGTCCCTTGGAAGTTCAGTCCCCCCCTCCTCCTTCCCCTGCCGCTGGGCTAGTTAGAAAGAGCAGTGCACTTTGCACATGTGCAGTAAGAAACCGGCTGTGTGCCGAAAGGCTTCACTGCCGGGTGCCGCACCCTTAATAGCGGCGGCAGCACCCGAGAGCCAATACGAAAATCGGTTTTGGGTGCCAACATCGCGCGAACCCTGCACAGGTAAGTTCTAATATTTAAAAGTCAGCAGCTACAGTATTTGTAGCTGCTGACTTTTAATTTTTTTTTCCTGGGGGGCGGAACGCCTCTTTAACTGCAGTGGGCTTGAAAAGCTTCCAATCAAATGCAGGACACGAATGTGATCTATAAAAGCCCATGAACACAAGATCTAAAACTCATAATAAAGTAAAACATTTCAATTTTCCGGATAGTCACACTGTTCCCTGGATAGCACTAGTTCACTGACTGATTTCATTTTGTTGCCTGCAGATGCATTTTTAACAGAAGTCTTCTCAGTCATCTTAATTGAAGGTCTAGACGTTAAACTGCAAATAATGTAGAGTGACACAATCTAGTCATAATAAGCATAAAAAGAGAAGAAACTAGTTCTCTGTCCCAATGTGTTCGCTTGGTGGATAATTGCTATATCATCATATCATTTCCTGTACTCCTCATTGACTTGCAGTATCTTCCTCTTCAGGCTTAGACCCAGAGAGCCCATTCATTCTTAGTCAAATTATTAGGAATCTTTCAGGAAAGAAATTCAACTATGCAAACCAACTTTGCCTAATTGTATAGGAATGAAGTGCAGTATGTTTAGAGAATTGTAGCACCCTCCAAGGTGTGTGCTAGGATGGGAGAATTAAAGTTTTGGTTTCTCTGCTTAACAAAGAGACAGCTAGGTAAATGTATGTGATGTCTGCTTAACAGAGCTGTGATTGGTTAGTGTAGGCTGCTCATTGTGCTCTGTTGCTGCTTGTGCTGTCCAAGTGTCCCTGTGCCTAGCAACCTAGGAAGGTTCTGGGCTAAAGGTGTAGACGAGGCAGATGAGCAGCATTAAGCCCCATCCAGTTGTAAGGGGAGGTTCTCTTAGGCATGCTGGGTGCTAGTATTTATGTTCGAGGAGCACATGGGCTCTTGGTCATTTCTGGAGAGGATTGCACCAGGCTGGGGAGAGGGACTTTTTCCACCCCTAGCATTTGCTGCCATGTGGCCTCAGGAGGGTGACCTGAGGGTCTGAACTGCTGACATGCAGCTTCAGATGAGAGATCTGAGAGCCTGAAGACTGTGTTGCAACCCTGGTCCTACCATAGATGACAGAGGGAGAGTCTACAGTGCATCTGGTCTGATATCCTTGAGACAGAAGACTGCTGGTGGAGCTGCAGGAGCCTTGTGAACACAGACACCTTAGGGATCCTTAGACAGTTATACCCTCCTGTGCTCTAAGTCAGCTGAGGGCCCACACAAGGAAGATAGTGTTATTAGAGCTTTGTCCAGAACCGTCCACTACTTTACTAAGGGACATTGCTCTGCTGCGAAGAAGAAGTCTGCATGTGCCTTGGCAAGGACTTCAGTCAAGTTTCACTAGGAAAGGAAGTTAGAGTCCTTGTGTGAATAGTTCAATTTGGAAGTATCCCACTATATCCCTTCCCTATCCAAGTTCTCTAATAAAATAACAAAAACAAAACCCCTAGACTGGTTATTGGAGCAACGAGTGAAAGTCTATGTGCACCTGGCTGTGGTAATGGTAAAAATCTTGCGATTGGCTGCGGAGCAAAAAGTAGGGGAAGACCCATGCAACATATCAGTGGCTCCTACAGGGGTAGTGCTACAGAATGATTTCATCAGGCACTTTTTTTACACAATAGAAAATTCTTTCTATTCTATTATGGACCACCCCAGAATATTCACTCTGACCAGGGCTGAGACCCTAATAACAGATTCATTAGATCAAGGGTGTCCAAACTTTTTTCAAAGAGGGCCAGATTTGATGAAGTGAACATGCGTGAGGGCTGACCATTTTACCAGACATTTTTTTCTTAAAATAAATACAAACTAACTATTTTATGCAAAGTTTATTGCAAACGGCATACTTTTCATTTCATCACATGGATGACAAATCTAAACAGATGTTAAATCACTCCGCCTTTTATATCTGAAGGCCAGATGAAAAAAAAAAAAAAAATCCAGGAAGCTGAAATATATGTCAGGAACATTGTAAAGTACATTACATATTATTGGTAATAAAGGTTGTCTGTCAACTTTTAAGTTAAAAAAAAAAATATGAACAGGAACATAAAACCAAGTATGCATGCTGTGTTCAAATATATTGATAACTGATTTAGACCAACTGACATTAACTGAGATTTTTACAATGTAATCATCTCAATTCGGAGCATGCGTTCTCCCTAATCAGTCACACAAGGGTTAACCACATAAGCGCTATATGAACCCACTGATGATGATTAATGATGGCAGCAAAAAATGTCATGAATGATGCCAATGTATTTTTCCAAATTACCTGTGGGGCCGTATTAAAGCAGCCCAGGGGCCGCAATTGGCCCGCGGGCCGGACTTTGGACATGCCTGCATTAGATCAAGACATGTTAGGGGTAAAGAAGTAATGAACTACTCCTTACCACTCTCAAGGAGACTAAAGCCCCGTACACACGATCAGATTGTCATCCGTTTTTTTGTGGCATGCTAGTCTGATGTGGAAAGTGAAGAGGTTATTTTACGACAGAATTCTACTTCAGAAGTGATGTCATGTGTTGGATTGCTTTGTTTGTGTTCTTTCGTCTCTGAGCATGCCTAGTCTTGCTCATAAGATTTTTTTCCATCGAAAAATGTACTAATGAGACGAAAATCGGACGTTGTGTTGACGTACTACGTCGTCAGACACTCCCCCTTCTGGGCGGCGCTTGCGCGCCGCCGGAGGCGCGCTCCCGCTGTTTTCATTCACAGCGGGAGTCGGGCCAGGGGAGGAGCAGCGGCGATCGCCGCTGCTCTGCCCCGATCGCCGGGGATCTAGTGTGGAGATCCGCCCGCCTGTGTAAACACAAGCGGGCGGATCTCCATAGTGACAGGGAGTGACAGATCGGAGTGTTCAGCATAGCTGGACATCCGATCTGTCCATGACTCACTCAGTCACCTCCCCCCCTACACGTCAGTAAGCACCAGGCATACATTAACCCCTCCCTCTCCAATAAAATTAACCCCTTCCCTGCCAGTGTCATTTTTACAGTAACAGTGCATATATATAGCACTGATTACTGCAGTAATGTCACTGGTACCCCCAAAAGTGTCAAAAATGTCAGTCAAGGGTCCGATCTGTCCGCCGCAATGTCGCAGTCCCGCAAAAAAAAATCGCAGATCGCCGCCATTACGCGTTAAAAAAAACCCACCAAAAATGACAGAAATCTTTCCCTTTGTTAGTAAATGCAATAACTTTTGCGCAAACCAATCAAAATATGCTTATTGCGATTTTTTTTACCAAACATAGGTAGCAGAAAACAAATTGGCCAAAATTTTTTTAAAAAATTGTTTTTTACATCTTTTTTGGGGGGAATTTCATATAAAAAAATGTTAAAAATATTGTTATTTTTTCAAAATAAACGCTCTTTTTTTGTTTATAGCGCAAAAAGTAAAAATCGCACAGGTGATCAAATACCACCAAAAGAAAGCTCTGTTTGTGGGAAAAAAAGGACGTAAATTTCGTTTGGGTAAGGCGTCGCACGACCGCGCAATTGTCAGTTGAAGTCGCACAGCGCCGAATCGCAAAAAGTGGCCTGGACGGAAGACAGCAAAATCCTCCGGTGGTAAAGTGGTTAAAAAAATAAAAATCACACAGGTGAATAAATACCACCAAAAGAAAGCTCTATTTGTGGAAAAAACTATTTTATTTGGGTACAGTGTCGTGCAACCGCGCAATTGTCCTTCAAAATAACACAGTGCCAATTTGCAAAAAATGGCCTGGTCATTAGGGGGAAAATCTTACGGTCCAGAAGTGGTTAAAGCAGAACACCAGCCGAAATGTTATTTTATTTGAATAATGTTTATTTTTTTAATGTAAAGAAAGGATTTAAATTAATTTTAAATAAAATTTAAATTTACTGGTAATTTCACTTTTGTGGGAAAAGAAAAGCAAAAAAAAATAATAATATAGCATGTATGATTGTGGCAGTCATATTGTAATTAATTTTTTTTTTTTAATTACCTTTTGTTTTTTAATTTTCACTGCTGTAATTTTCTGTAAAATGCAATGCAATATGTCAACCTGTAGGTGTTCTGTACACAGATGATATACAGAACACCCCCTCCCCCCCCCCATATATGTAAATTCCTGCTGGTGTGATTGGCTCACTGATTTTCCCAGAAATCTGCACCATAATACAAGTCAGATTTTTGGCATCCCCTGCAACAAATTGTAAGTTTTGGTGAAATACTACCTAAGGGAAACCACGGCTAAAGGTATGCAGACCCTGCCACTTTCCTTATTAGATCCCTGCAGGTACAGCAGCTGATTGATAATATTGAAACCACTCTCATCACATTTACTTTGCACATGGACACAGACCAAAAAAAAAAACAGCTATGTCTTCTAAAAAAACAAAAGGTAGGAATCTACAACAAAGTCTTCAGTCCTCAGTAGGGACACAGCAGTATTTTACTGTGATTGAGGCTCTAACTGTTCTCCATTCCATCGAAAAAAAACATTTGCTGGAGTTGCACATGAAATCCCTATTCCAAGCTAAGATTTTAAATGTCTCTCAGGTGTTGTTAAAATAAAGCAGCTCAGGCTTCATTACTCACTTCTATAGTTTTCCTCACACAGAACTTCTTTGCAGCCAAAAGATGGGTTTACTAAAAAGCCTGGCGTCATTAAAGTGATACCAAACCCTCAGGTGGTTTAAGCACTTTCAGCAGCTGATTTAATCACTTACAGAGTATGCAGCTTCTTTATCTTTTAATCCTTGTCAACTATTAACAGAGGCTGCGGTACAGTGGATAATGGTGAAGCTCTATCCTCAAACAATGAAAAATCTCATAAATTATAGTTGACCATGAGGATTTTAGAGGAGTTGCACCTCACAACAATAAGTCAACAAATTCTAAAAAAAAACAAAAATAAATCAAAAAATAAACTTTCAATTGAAATTAGAGCTGCACGATTAATCGTTAAAAAAAAATTGCAATCTCGATTCACCCCGCATTCACAATCTTAATCTGGCATTTCCACGATTCATGTTAAACAAGTGCAGAGCCGTTCCCTGCTCAGAGCTGTAAAAAACAATAAATAAAAATAGCAGCTGGCAAAGTTTATCACAACATTGCTCAGCGCTGAGATAAAAAGAAACATTGTATTATTTGGTTCTTTTACATCAAAGGCCTGTAAATGAAGGCAGTTTAACCACTTAACCACTTCTGGCCTTTTTCTGACACTTGTTGTTAACAAGTTAAAATGCATTTTTTTTTTTGCTAGAAAATTACTTAGAACTAGTGATCGACCGATATTGTTTTTTTCTTGCCGATACCGATATTTTGGCCATTGCATATCGGTATCGGCTGATATGGGCCGATATTTTGAACATTTACAGTCGGTTCACACTGATCCGACTTCGGGCGACTAATGAAATCGCCCGTGCAGGGCGACTTCAGCGCAGCTTGCAACAACTTCTCATAATAGAAGTCAATGCAAGTCGCTCCGACTTTGCAAAAAAATAGTGCAGGAACCTTTTTCTAAGTCGGAGCGACTTGAGTCGCTCTGATTAGAACGGTTCCATTGCAAAGAATTGGAAGCTACTTGTCAGGCGACCAAGTCGCCTGACAAGTCTGATCAGTGTGAACCGGCAGTTAAAGTTTTGCAAAATAAACACAATTTTCGACACAAATATGTTACTGAATATGTTAATCAGCCCTCAAAAATTCCACTAGCCCACTCGCAATTTGCGAGTGGAATTTTGAGGCTGGCGAGCTGTGCCCGCCGCTGCCGCCGCCATTAACATTAATAGCAGCTTGCGATTATTGAGGATGGCGAGCTGTGCCCGCCCCCGCCGCCGCCGCCGCCGCCGCCATTAACATATAGAGCAGCTTGCTATTACTTTGGAAAAGGATGGGCTCTAGGAGCAGAGCATTGCGCCCAGAGCCCACCCATTCTGTGACAATAGCGAATGAGTATTCGCTATTGTCACAGGGATCCTCCTCCTGATCCTCCTTCTGGCCAATCAGGAGGCAGGTGTTTCCTGATTGGCCAAAAGGCGAACGATTGTAACTGGCCGAGGAGCAGGAGGAGGAGGACTCGGGAGACACGGAGGACGCGCAGGATTGATGAGGAGCCGCCCGATGCAGGTAAGTACACGCTGCTCTCTGCAAACTGGGCTGGTTCACACACAACAGAAAATCGCTCTACAATTTAAGGGGGCACACTAACTGTTCTACAATTTAAGGGGGCACACTAACTGTTCTACAATTTAAGGGGGCACACTAACTGTTCTACAATTTAAGGGGGCACACTAACTGTTCTACAATTCAAGGGGGCACACTAACTGTTCTACAATTCAAGGGGGCACACTAACTGTTCTACAATTCAAGGGGGCACACTGTGATCGCTCTGCAATGTAAGGGGGCACGCTGTGATCGCTCTGCAATGTAAGGGGGCACCCTGTGATCGCTCTGCAATGTAAGGGGGCACGCTGTGATCGCTCTGCAATGTAAGGGGGCACCCTGTGATCGCTCTGCAATGTAAGGGGGCACCCTGTGATCGCTCTGCAATGTAAGGGGGCACGCTGTGATCGCTCTGCAATTCAAGGGGGCATGCTGTGATCGCTCTGCAATTCAAGGGGGCACCCTGTGATCGCTCTGCAATGTAAGGGGGCACGCTGTGATCGCTCTGCAATTCAAGGGGGCACCCTGTGATCGCTCTGCAATGTAAGGGGGCACGCTGTGATCGCTCTGCAATTCAAGGGGGCACGCTGTGATCGCTCTGCAATTCAAGGGGGCACGCTGTGATCGCTCTGCAATTCAAGGGGGCACGCTGTGATCGCTCTGCAATTCAAGGGGGCACGCTGTGATCGCTCTGCAATGTAAGGGGGCACGCTGTGATCGCTCTGCAATTCAAGGGGGCACCCTGTGATCGCTCTGCAATGTAAGGGGGCACGCTGTGATCGCTCTGCAATTCAAGGGGGCACGCTGTGATCGCTCTGCAATTCAAGGGGGCACCCTGTGATCGCTCTGCAATGTAAGGGGGCACGCTGTGATCGCTCTGTAATTCAAGGGGGCACCCTGTGATCGCTCTGCAATGTAAGGGGGCACGCTGTGATCGCTCTGCAATGTAAGGGGGCACGCTGTGATCGCTCTGCAATTCAAGGGGGCACCCTGTGATCGCTCTGCAATGTAAGGGGGCACCCTGTGATCGCTCTACAATTCAAGGGGGCACGCTGTGATCGCTCTGCAATTCAAGGGGGCACCCTGTGATCGCTCTGCAATGTAAGGGGGCACGCTGTGATCGCTCTGTAATTCAAGGGGGCACCCTGTGATCGCTCTGCAATGTAAGGGGGCACGCTGTGATCGCTCTGCAATTCAAGGGGGCACCCTGTGATCGCTCTGCAATGTAAGGGGGCACGCTGTGATCGCTCTGCAATGTAAGGGGGCACCCTGTGATCGCTCTGCAATGTAAGGGGGCACGCTGTGATCGCTCTGCAATGTAAGGGGGCACCCTGTGATCGCTCTGCAATGTAAGGGGGCACGCTGTGATCGCTCTGCAATTCAAGGGGGCACGCTGTGATCGCTCTACAATTCAAGGGGGCATGCTGTGATCGCTCTGCAATTCAAGGGGGCACCCTGTGATCGCTCTGCAATGTAAGGGGGCACGCTGTGATCGCTCTGCAATTCAAGGGGGCACCCTGTGATCGCTCTGCAATGTAAGGGGGCACGCTGTGATCGCTCTGCAATGTAAGGGGGCACGCTGTGATCGCTCTGCAATTCAAGGGGGCACCCTGTGATCGCTCTGCAATGTAAGGGGGCACGCTGTGATCGCTCTGCAATTCAAGGGGGCACGCTGTGATCGCTCTGCAATTCAAGGGGGCACCCTGTGATCGCTCTGCAATGTAAGGGGGCACGCTGTGATCGCTCTGTAATTCAAGGGGGCACCCTGTGATCGCTCTGCAATGTAAGGGGGCACGCTGTGATCGCTCTGCAATGTAAGGGGGCGCGCTGTGATCGCTCTGCAATTCAAGGGGGCACCCTGTGATCGCTCTGCAATGTAAGGGGGCACCCTGTGATCGCTCTACAATTCAAGGGGGCACGCTGTGATCGCTCTGCAATTCAAGGGGGCACCCTGTGATCGCTCTGCAATGTAAGGGGGCACGCTGTGATCGCTCTGTAATTCAAGGGGGCACCCTGTGATCGCTCTGCAATGTAAGGGGGCACGCTGTGATCGCTCTGCAATTCAAGGGGGCACCCTGTGATCGCTCTGCAATGTAAGGGGGCACGCTGTGATCGCTCTGCAATTCAAGGGGGCACCCTGTGATCGCTCTGCAATTCAAGGGGGCACCCTGTGATCGCTCTACAATTCAAGGGGGCACGCTGTGATCGCTCTGCAATGTAAGGGGCCACGCTATGATCGCTCTGCAATGTAAGGGGGCACGCTGTGATCGCTCTGCAATGTAAGGGGGCACGCTGTGATCGCTCTGCAATTCAAGGGGGCACCCTGTGATCGCTCTGCAATGTAAGGGGGCACCCTGTGATCGCTCTGCAATGTAAGGGGGCACCCTGTGATCGCTCTGCAATGTAAGGGGGCACCCTGTGATCGCTCTGCAATGTAAGGGGGCACCCTGTGATCGCTCTGCAATTCAAGGGGGCACGCTGTGATCGCTCTGCAATTCAAGGGGGCACGCTGTGATCGCTCTGCAATGTAAGGGGGCATGCTGTGATCGCTCTGCAATTCAAGGGGGCACGCTGTGATCGCTCTGCAATTCAAGGGGGCATGCTGTGATCGCTCTGCAATTCAAGGGGGCACCCTGTGATCGCTCTGCAATGTAAGGGGGCACGCTGTGATCGCTCTGCAATTCAAGGGGGCACGCTGTGATCGCTCTGTAATTCAAGGGGGCACCCTGTGATCGCTCTGCAATGTAAGGGGGCACGCTGTGATCGCTCTGCAATTCAAGGGGGCACGCTGTGATCGCTCTGCAATGTAAGGGGGCACGCTGTGATCGCTCTGCAATGTAAGGGGGCACGCTGTGATCGCTCTGCAATTCAAGGGGGCACCCTGTGATCGCTCTGCAATGTAAGGGGGCACCCTGTGATCGCTCTACAATTCAAGGGGGCACACTGTGATCGCTCTGCAATGTAAGGGGCCACGCTGTGATCGCTCTGCAATGTAAGGGGGCACGCTGTGATCGCTCTACAATTCAAGGGGGCACCCTGTGATCGCTCTGCAATGTAAGGGGGCACCCTGTGATCGCTCTGCAATGTAAGGGGGCACCCTGTGATCGCTCTGCAATGTAAGGGGGCACTCTGTGATCGCTCTGCAATGTAAGGGGGCACCCTGTGATCGCTCTGCAATGTAAGGGGGCACACTGTGATCGCTCTGCAATGTAAGGGGGCACGCTGTGATCGCTCTGCAATGTAAGGGGGCACCCTGTGATCGCTCTGCAATATAAGGGGGCACACTGTGATCGCTCTGCAATGTAAGGGGGCACCCCGTGATCGCTCTGCAATGTAAGGGGGCACCCTGTGATCGCTCTGCAATGTAAGGAGGCACGCTGTGATCGCTCTGCAATGTAAGGGGGCACGCTGTGATCTCTCTGCAATATAAGGGGGCACCCTGTGATCGCTCTGCAATGTAAGGGGGCACGCTGTGATCGCTCTGCAATGTAAGGGGGCACGCTGTGATCTCTCTGCAATATAAGGGGGCACCCTGTGATCGCTCTGCAATGTAAGGGGGCACGCTGTGATCGCTCTGCAATGTAAGGGGGCACACTGTGATCGCTCTACAATTCAAGGGGGCACACTGTGATCGCTCTGCAATGTAAGGGGGCACACTGTGATCGCTCTGCAATGTAAGGGGCCACGCTGTGATCGCTCTGCAATGTAAGGGGGCACGCTGTGATCGCTCTGCAATGTAAGGGGGCACACTGTGATCGCTCTACAATTCAAGGGGGCACCCTGTGATCGCTCTGCAATGTAAGGGGGCACGCTGTGATCGCTCTGCAATGAAAGGGGACACGCTGTGATCGCTCTGCAATGAAAGGGGACATTCTGTGATCGCTCTGCAATGAAAGGGGGCACGCTGTGATTGCTCTGCAATGTAAGGGGGCACCCTGTGATCGCTCTACAATTCAAGGGGGCACGCTGTGATCG
This sequence comes from Pelophylax lessonae, assembly GCF_965119305.1. Lineage (NCBI taxonomy): Eukaryota > Metazoa > Chordata > Amphibia > Anura > Ranidae > Pelophylax > Pelophylax lessonae. The sequence continues at coordinate 526,599,833 of NC_138772.1, forward strand.
CTCTGCAATGTAAGGGGCCACGCTGTGATCGCTCTGCAATGTAAGGGGCCACGCTGTGATCGCTCTGCAATTCAAGGGGGCACGCTGTGATCGCTCTGCAATTCAAGGGGGCACCCTGTGATCGCTCTGCAATGTAAGGGGGCACGCTGTGATCGCTCTGCAATTCAAGGGGGCACCCTGTGATCGCTCTGCAATGTAAGGGGGCACGCTGTGATCTCTCTGCAATATAAGGGGGCACCCTGTGATCGCTCTGCAATGTAAGGGGGCACGCTGTGATCGCTCTGCAATGTAAGGGGGCACGCTGTGATCTCTCTGCAATATAAGGGGGCACCCTGTGATCGCTCTGCAATGTAAGGGGGCACGCTGTGATCGCTCTGCAATGTAAGGGGGCACACTGTGATCGCTCTACAATTCAAGGTGGCACACTGTGATCGCTCTGCAATGTAAGGGGGCACACTGTGATCGCTCTGCAATGTAAGGGGCCACGCTGTGATCGCTCTGCAATGAAAGGGGACACGCTGTGATCGCTCTGCAATGAAAGGGGACATTCTGTGATCGCTCTGCAATGAAAGGGGGCACGCTGTGATCGCTCTGCAATGAAAGGGGACACGCTGTGATCGCTCTGCAATGAAAGGGGACACGCTGTGATCGCTCTGCAATGAAAGGGGACACGCTGTGATCGCTCTGCAATGAAAGGGGACATGCTGTGATCGCTCTGCAATGAAAGGGGACATGCTGTGATCGCTCTGCAATGAAAGGGGACACGCTGTGATCGCTCTGCGATGAAAGGGGACATGCTGTGATTGCTCTGCAATGAAAGGGGACACGCTGTGATCGCTCTGCAATGAAAGGGGACATGCTGTGATCGCTCTGCAATGAAAGGGGGCACGCTGTGGGTGCTCTGCATTGAAAGAGGGCACACTGTGGTCACTCTGTATTGAAGTGGGCAATGTGATATGCAGGGGGGACAGAGGACACTGATGTAAGAAGAACATTGTTGCACCACCACTACAACCACCAGGAGAGGAAGGGAGCACGTGAATCAGATGAACTGCACACTGTAAGTCAATATTCTTTTCGGTTACTGGGATTTGTACGCCTCTATAGCTGATGATATTTTTCACTGCTGTATTATGTACTGTTGGGATTTGCAGTCCTCTATAGCTGGTGATATTCTGCAGTATTCTGTATTGCTCCATTCTTGTTCTCTGTAGAGATGTGACACCTTCCTATTCAACAAATTGACCTGACCTTTCTCTTCATTTTTAAAGCCTTTACAAGTTTTTGAAAGCACGTAAAGAAACATGAAACAGAGCACATTAAACTTTTTCATTAAAGCGAAAGCTCAACCTACTATAGTGGAGTCACAATCAAACCCTATAGAAAAAGACAATGAATCAAGAGCAAATCCAGCTGCTAGTTGTAGTTTGCCTCACAACTCAACTGCCTTAACGCCTAAGAGGAAAAATGATGGTGATGCTGACAAGACGTCTAGAAAACGCCCTTTTAATACTCATTGGCTGGAACAATTTTCATGGCTTATTTTCTCAGAGGATACAGATACAGCTACGTGTAAAGTTTGCAGTCGGTTCCCCCAAAGTTCTGATGCAAAATGGAAAGACGGGATAAAGGCTCCATTTAAAAGGGAAACCTTTGTATGGCACGAGAAAAGTAACAAGCACAAGGAGAATGTTGATAAAGTAAAGGCTAAAGACAACCCTGAGGAGAGACCTTTAGCTGTATGTGTCAGAAGAATGGACGCAGCAATGTTTCAGCACATGACACACGTGTTTAATATCGCTTATTATGTAGCTAAAAATGAGAAGCCATTTCGAGATTTTCCGGATTTATTAATGTTAGCTGCTAAACTTGATGTGCCAGTTCTGCAGAAGTATGGAAATGATGTGCAGTGCAAACAATTCATTCATTTCATTGCAAAAACTATCAGAGAAAGTCTTTTGGAAAACATTAAAAAGTCAGCTTTTATTGGTATCATGATTGATGGATCTACTGATCGTACCTCCACTGAACATGCAAACATTTATGTCCGTTATATTTCAGAAGGAGAAATAAAAGAAGATTTTTTGGGTACTTTTGCTCTAGAAAGAGCTACAGCTCAAGGTTACTTCAAAGGATTGACTGCCTTTTTGGATAGTTTAAATCTTAATTACAAAGGCACTTCTTGGGTTGCAGGTTTGGGAACGGATGGGGCTGCAAGCATGCTTGGCCACAAGTCTGATTTGGCAGTCCAGATGAAAGACATCTGCCCACAGATGATCAGTATCCATTGTGTGGCTCATCGCTTGCAGCTTGCAATCTTGGATGTTTGCAAGGAAGTGCCATACCTACAAACATTTGATGATGTGGTGCGGCGTGTTTTTAGATATTATCATGGCTCTGCCAAACGCCTACAGCAACTAAAAGAAATTGCTAAATCTTTAAGTGAGGAAATCTTGAAACTAAAAGATATACACACGGTGCGTTGGTTATGCAGCAAAGTTGATGCTTTGCGTGCTTTTCTTCAAAACTGGAAAACAGTGGTGAGGCATTTTGAGCAGATATCAACTGAAGGATCAATTGATTCTGCTAAGGTTAAAGGTATCCTGAAAGACCTAAAACAGGTGAAGTTTGTGAAACTTTTGTATTTTCTACTGGATTTTTATGGCAAACTGAAACCATTGTCAGAAGGTCTTCAAAACAAGGAACTTATGATATGTCACATAAAAACCAAACTGGAACATGCTGTTAAAATTCTCCAGGATCTTTGTAAAGAGAGAGGTAAAAACGAACTTGAATTCCTAGATAAGTTTACAGGTGATGGAACACTTCATGGACTACAGCTGACCAACCTTGAAGCCGGTGAAAGAGAATTTCAGTCTATACGCCAAACAGTATTGGCTAAAGCTGAAAGATATCTAATTTTGAGGCTTTCTTCAGTTTCCTCAGATATTGTGCAATCTTTTAATATATTTGACAGCCTGTCCTGGCCAGACAAAGCACACATCCTCAATTTTGGATTGACTGAGTTGCACAGAATTGCAAAGCATGTTTTGCATGAGTTTGAGGACAATGTTGCACTTTTAGAAGCAGAGTGGGCTGACATGAAACTCTCCATTCAAAGTGGACTTTCTTTCAATGAGACTTTGAAAAGAATGAACCAGCAGAAAGAGAGATTCCCCACAATCCTCCGTCTGGTCAACTTCTGTGCCGTGTTGCCCCCAACAACAGCATCATGTGAACGGGGCTTTAGTTACCAAAACAGAATAAAGACGGTGTATCGTTCATCATTGGCATTAGAGACTTTGGATGACCTTTTGATGATTGCTGTTAATGGACCACCACTCACGGATTACAATCCAAACACAGCCATTGATAAGTGGTATTTTTCATCAGAAAGGGGACGTTACACAGGGCTTTCTACTTCTGTACAACGCACGCCATAGAAAATCTCTGTTTGAAATTGGCTTTATATTGTTATGCCATATTCTTTGGCATGAAGGGAAAACCTGCTTTATTTGCCTTAATGCCACACCTATACTCAGGGAAAGCACTTTTTTGCTTTTATGTTTACATTGATACTGTTAAAGTTGTTGTTGTTGTTGTTGTTAATAATATTTTTTTGTAACTTAATTCTGAATAAAACATTCAAAACAGTGTAATTTTATGAGATATTTTACGGGGGCGTGTTTAGGGGCGGAGCAGGGTAGGGTTTGGGTGGGGCAACAAGTGGCGAGTAACTCTTAAGGCCTGGCTAGTAGCTCATGACTTGAAATTTTGAGCCCTGTGTTAATGTTTGTTTATTAACATTTTTAACATTAGGGCTCATTGTTCACACCTTAACTGCATGAAAACTGATAGGAAAACTGCATTTGCAGGGACATCAGTATCACATCATCTGATTGTGAATGATGCATAAACTGCTGCAGTAGTGCACTCACTCACTGCAATAATTTTAAATCACTACTGCAGTGCAGTCAGTGCAAAACTGCTAGAAAAAAAAGCTAGACAAACAGCTAGACAGTGGATTGGAGGAGTCAGTGGACTACCTCTGCAGTAGTGCACTCACTGCAATGATTTTAAATCACTAACTGCAATCAGTGCAAAACTGCTAGAAAAAAAGCTAGACAGTGGATTGGAGTCAGTGGACTACTGCTGCAGTAGTACACTCACTCACTGCAATCATTTTAAATCACTACTGCAGTGACTGCACTGCAGTAGTATTTAAAATTATTGCAGCAGTGAGTGGCGCACTACTGCAGCAGTAGTCCACTGACTCCAATCCACTGTCTAGCTTTTTTTCTAGCAGTTTTGCACTGATTGCAGCACAGTGCAAAACTGCTAGAAAAAAAGCTAGACAGTGGAATGGATTGGAGTGGAGTGGACACTAGTACTATACTACGACACTTTCAATACTCCCAGTTAAGTAGAACAATATTATAGTGCAGAAAGCATAACATTTCACAATATCGGCAATATCGGTAACCTTCAGGCCCGATACAGAAATCGGTGAAAGTGCATATCAGTCCTCGATATATCGGCCATGACGATAATCGGTTGATCCCTATTTGGAACCCCTAAACATATATTTTTTTTTAGCAGAGACCCTAGAGAATAAAATGGAGATTGTTGCAATATTTTTTATCACACTGTATTTGCACAGCGGTCTTACAAACACAATTTTTTTTTAAAAAAATACACTTTTTTGAATTAAAAAATAAGAAAACAGTAAAGTTAGCCCAATTTTTTTCTATAATGTGAAAGATAATGTTATAATGAGTAAGTAGATACACATTATGTCATGCTTCAAAATGGCGCACGCTCGTGGAATGGTGACAAACAGTGGTACTTAATAAACCCCATGGGCGACACAAATTTCTGCAGGTTACCTGCTTAGAGTTACAGAGGGGGTCAAGGGCTCAAATTATTGCTCTCACTCATCGACCGTGGTGATACCTCACATGTGTGGTTTGAACACCGTTTACATATGTGGGCACGACTTGCGTATGCGTTCGCTTCTGCGCGCGAGCTAACGGGGACGGGTGCTTTCATTTTTTTCTTCCTTTATCTTTTATTGTTTATTTTTACACTGTTTTTTTTTTTTTTTTTTCATTTTTGATCTCTTTTATTCCTAAACAAGGAATTTAAACATCCCTTGTAATAGAAATAAGCATGACAGGACCTCTTTAATGTAAGATCTGGGGTCAAAAAGACCTCACATCTACACTACACTAAAAAAAAAAAAAAAAAAAAAAAGTGTCATTTTTTTTCATGATGAAAAAAAATTAGCTCTTTAAATTAGTTTTTAGGAAGCGACGTATGACGTCACTCTGGTCCTCCAAGGCCATATAGTGGAATGGGTGCTATCTTGCCTTCACTCGACTTCCTGCCTGACAGGACAGCGGACTGGATCATTTTCCCCTCTACCGGCGGGTCCGGTAAGCATGGAAAACGACCAGGAAGTGGTGGGAGGGGTACCTCTCCCGCCACCAATAAAGGTGATCCCTCGGCAAATCCGCCGCTGGGCCTGCCCGTTGTTTAAAAAAATACCAGGGTTATGGCAGCTATCTTCTGCCATAACCCCGGTATTTAACGTCAAAGTACCAATGTAAAAACTGCGGCGGATGGTCCGTAACTGGTTAAGAAGTAAGCTTTTTTCTGACATTTGTTGCTTACAAGTTAAAATCAGTATTTTTTGCTTAAAAAAATTACTTAGAACCCCCAAACAATATATATATTTATATATATATATATATATATATATATATATATATATTTTAGCAGAGACCCTAAATAATAAAATGGCAGTCGTTGCAATATTTTATGTCACAATGTATTTGCGCATAGGTCTTTCAAAAGCAGTTTTTGGGGAAAAAATACACTTCAATGAATTAAAAAAAAAAAAAATGAAACCGTAAAGTTAGCCCGATTTTTTATTTTTTTGTATAATGTGAAAATTGATGTGCTGAGATTTGTTAAAGAATCGTGATCTTTATTCTAAGCAAAAAAAATTGTGATTCTCATTTTATCCAGAATTGTACAGCTCTAATTGAAATACATAATAAAAAAATCTTCTAAAAGTGGCATGGAGTACATAAACAGAGTCATACGTGATTGTGACATACAGTAAGTACATAAGAGAACATGCTCGACGCGTTTTGTGAAGCAACGTTCACTTCATCAGGAGACAGACATTTTTTATAGGATATCTGTAAAAAGACCAAGCCATTAATACACCCAGTTTCAAAGGGAATAAAAATGTATGCAACATGAGAAAGGTGTCAAAAAATACAGGGCATAACTTATGCACCAAATGAGTACACATATTATTGTTCTCTGGCAACAACAGGAAGATACAGCAGAATACTCCAAAGGCAGCGTCTTGTTCGGGAGACGGCAGCTGTGAGAGGGGCAAAGCACCAGCAAACAGGCAATACAAAAGGGGACAAACAGCCAGGACATCAAAGGACATCTAAATGCTAGGGATAGCTACGGTCAAAAATATATGAAAAACAACTGTCAGATAATAATCTTACAAAGCATGGCTTGCCTATGTTCCTCTTAATGCTGGTGCCTTGACTGCTGCCCCAGGTTTCCTGTTTCAGGGTGGCTCCTTTCTCTTGCAGTGTCTTATGGAGCCACCCTGCCAAACAGGGACTAGAGTTGTGTCGCCCTACACCAGTGATGGCGAACCTTGGCACCCCAGATGTTTTGGAACTACATTTCCCATAATGCTCATGCACTCTATAGTGTAGTTGAGCATAATGGGAAATGTAGTTCCAAAACATCTGGGGTGCCAAGGTTTGCCATCACTGCCCTACACTGTATGCATCAATAGAAACAAAGCTCCAAAGAATAGGATGGCAAGGCACACCTCTGTTTCTCCCTTCGACACCCCCCTTCTCAAAGCTAACAGACTAGAGACTGCACTGTCCATTGTTAATTCTTTCCTGTAAAGACTGGAAGTTCATGCAAGCAGCGCTGGAGAGCAGTAGCCAACAGCATTAAAAGTTGTAAACTTGTAAACCTGCCTCCTGAGCATAATCCACTTGTAGCTGGGTGTTGAGCTGGCTGTGCTTGCCCTCCTTCCATGGACTTGCTACTGTCTGCTTCCCTGTGTTTGACCCTGGCTTGATCCTGACCATGTTCTTGCCTCTGCACTTGATTGATCTCTTGTGTTTGACCCGGGCTTTGGCTTCTGACTTTGCTTCCTGCTCAACCCTGCTGTCAAGATCTGCCATCATCCTTGTCTGACTTCCCTGCTCTCAGGTGTACTCTCATCTGGAACCACCAGGAAGCTACATTACTGGCAACCTGTACTTCTTTGGGCGCAGCACCCTCTGTTATCACCCTCAGGGGTGCACTGCACTCAGCCAAAAGGGGAGCCCTCTCATCACTTCAGCCTCCGGTCAGGTACATGACAGAGTGTCTGAACATGAGGATCTGATTGTGAGGACCTGATCATGGGGAGGACTAAGCCTTCTGGGACAACTGACCGCCATGTATTTTGGACCAGATCCCTTGCATACTAGGAGTGGTGAACAGATCTACCAAACTTAATCCCCGACTGCCCACAGTTAATGCCAACAGAGACTACTCCTTAATTAGCAGCACGTGAGCCATTCATTGTACAGTCTTAAAAGGACAGCTTCATGTTCACCAACTTACAGTAGGGCTCCAACAATAGCCGGCTAATACTGACAATGGGTTTTGGTACTTTGTACCCCAAACAAAGATTGCACTGCTACTACCTCCCATAATCACCCAACTCAGCTCTGAAGCCAGTGCTCTGACTTTGTACCCACCTCCAGGAATACCCCTTGTCAGGAACACATACACCCATCCACTAAAGGGCTCTATGTGCAGAGTGCATTTGAGGACACTTTTTTGGGGGGGTAAGATAATGCCATTGTATTTCTCAGCATTTACACCAGTTAAAATTTGGTTAGCCTTATTGCAACATTCAACCTACATAACCGGGTGTGTCAGTTGGGATCGAGCAGTTTAAAGAGTCAGAACAGAGAACCTGTCCTTTCTAACGGCTCCTGTGGCAGTAAGAGTTACATACTGATGCAGAGAGCGCCAGTGATGTCATCACATCAGCACTGCTCTCTGCATCATCTAGGACTGTTCGCCACCAGGACAGAACCCAAAGAGGAAGAGAAGCCATAGCAATACGTGACTGAGCAGAAGACATCAGAAAACAGTAAGGCTGGCCACACATTATACGATTTTCTTGTACAATTTTGCTTTAGATGCCTGTACTATTTGGTCCGAATTTAATGCAACTTGAGGTCCATAGACCTTAAAATTTTTACACTAATCTATACAACCAACCACCGCAGCATAGACCCAATGATCTTCAGGGAACCAGGGCGGATATCATTTCTAACTTCCTTAAGAAAAGCAAACTACCCCAACTTACAAAGATAGATGCTCAAAATTTGGAAAAACCTATTGATGAACAGGAAATTGTGACTGCTATTTAGGACAGGAAAACTGGCAAAGGCCCTGGACCGGACGGTCTTACATCACAGTATTATAAGTCTTTTACAGAGCTACTTACCAAACCCCTTTGAAATACTCTAGTTTTAACTCCCTCACTGACCAACACGATGTCCCCAATTTCTTTCTTCTTGCACATATAGCGGTGATCCCAAAGAAGGATAAAGACCCTTCTGATTGTGCAAACTACAAGCCAATTTCATTATTGAATGATGACGTAAAACTCTTTGCAAAAATTATAGCGAATAGACTACGACCCTTACTCTCTAAAATAATTGGCTCAGAACAAGTCGGTTTCATGCCGGGAAGAGAGGCGATAGATAATATTACAAAAACTCTCAATTTAATCTTTGGACCAAAAAGAGAGGGCACTGAGAGCCTTCTCCTCTCCACGGACGCGTAGAAGGCCTTCGACCCGGTATCCTGGGAATACATATTCTCTTCTTACTCTCATATTGGGATGAAGCCAAAAATGTTGAATTGGATTGCCTCCCCACAGCTAAAATCAAGATCAATGGTACTCTTTCAGAAACGATCCACATTAAAAATGGCACTAGACAGGGCTGCCCCTTTTCCCCACTTCTTTTTATACTCACACTTGAACCCCTCATAAGATTGGTTAACCAAAATGTTTCAATAAGAGGATTCACAATAGACAAGAGAGAATACAAAGTGGTGGCCTACACCGACGACCTACTCTTTTTTCTCTCTCAACCCCAAAACTTTCAATTACATTTCCAATTTCGAAATAAACTATGCCAAATCGGAAGCCCTAAACATCTCTCTATCAGCAAAACAACATGCTTAAGACAAAACAGAACTGCTCTTTTAAGTGGGTTTCGCTAGCTCTCAAATACTTACGATATTTGAATCACGCCACGGCTAACCAACATATATAAACTAAACTACTTACCCTTGCTATACAAGATAGAAAAAGATCTTAAGCCATGGAACATAAAAACCTTTTCCTGGTTTGGGAGGGCGGCCATTATTAAAATGGTAATACTGCCCAGCTTATTATATGGCATGCATGCTCCCCTGATTAAGCTTCCCTTAAACGTTTTAAAAAACTACAACAAATCCAGAGATCATTTGTATGGGCTAATAAAAAGTCTAGAATCTGATTTCAGCTAATTACACGCTCAAAAACTACTGGAGGTATGGGCCTCCTGGACTTTAAAAGATATTACTTTGCAACCCTAATTACCAGAATAATAGATTGGAGCTGCCATACACAAGACAAAGACTGGGTCAACCTAGAAAGATCCTAAACAGAACTCACACTAGGCCTTGCAACCTGGATTCCCAGATCCCACTACCTCAAACAACTACTGGAACACCCTCTCATAGCCAACACACTAGAGACATTCCATAAACTGACGAAAAAACTTCCACTTTTGCAGGAAATTTTGGGTACAAACAATGCACCGACCCTGACTCCTACTAAATTTCGATTGGAATTAAAAAAAAAAAAGCAAGTTTAAATGTCCCAATTCATAAAATGTTCTAATTAATGACTTAGTATAAGGAAACTTATAATTGAGGAGGCCAAATGTAAAAAGGACGTTTTGTCTTCCTTAAAATGGACTCATGCACACGTCACAGAGTCAATTATTTTTCTATTAATGTTAGATTTGTGGATGAAAATAACAAAACAATAACACGGACCTTCGGATTAAAGGACACTCAGGCACATCACACCATTGATTACCTTCAGAAGTTAGTGGAGGGTGTTATAGAAGATTTTGAAATTACAAAGGAACGCTTCTAACAAGTTGAGCTCAATTGAGAAGATGAACGCAGATGAAGAAGGTAACAAACAGATATTAGAGTTAGAGGTAAAAGATTGGGTAATGAGGGTTGAGGAAATAAATAAGTTTGAAGATTTAATTTTTACCTCTAGACATATAGGGAAAAATAAAAGCAAACCTGGGAAGCCTGGAATCTATTTATTCTCTTGGAAGAAGGAAAAGCTGTCATGGAGTATTGACCCTATGGGGAAATAATGTGGTGCCATTGGGTGAGAGGAAGGTGGGGGGGGGGGGGAGTGAAGGAAAGGAGCAATTTTTTTTTGTCTTGTTCTGCTATTGGTTTTATGGTTTGTTTTGGGGTAAATGAGGGATAAAATAGGTGAAGGCATCATCTGGTTTTTTCTTTGGGATAATAAGATGTGACTACAATGTTCTTATTATTATGGAATTATATTATTGTCAATATATGTTTGTTTATCAATGATGCCTTTAATAAAAAAGATTAAAATTGAAAAAAAAAAGAGTTAGAGGAAGACAGCTCTGCAAGTATTGGAGAAAGTTTAGAAACTGAAGAGAATGCTGACATTTTTTTAGACAACTTTGTTGAAGAAGCATTGAAGCTTGCTACTATTCATCATTTGCGATGTGCTGTTCATACGCTGCAACTTGCCATAAGAGATGGATTAAAAGATTGCCATGCAGCTACACTAATTGGCAAATTACGGCAAGTAACTGTTGCAGCCAGGGCCCCGAAAAAAGATGCAATTTTGAAAAGACAACTCGCTGGGGAAGCACTTATTTAATGCTGAAGCGTTTGCTTGAACTTAGGTTTCATAGAAGAAATGGACAATGAAAATCTTGCATTAACTGAAAGCCAGTGGACACAAACAAAAGAGCTGGAGAACCTTCTTTCTCACCCCTTTACTGTCACCAAGAGGTTGCAATGTGACGATCTAACCCTGGGTAAATTCCTCTTGGAATGGAAGAACCTGTTATATCGCCTGAACAAAAATGGAGGGTTAATAGCTGAGGGCATTGCATCTTCAATGATGAAAAGAAAGAGACTTTTGCTGGAAAATGAAATCTTGTTAGCGGCTATTTATGTCTACCCAATGACCTAACTTTTGTTGAACAGTGAACAGACTGCTACTGGGAAAAAGGCCCTCTATGATGTAGCAGGATGAAGTTCTTTTAAGCAATAGTGGTAACTCAGGATCATCTTCTTCAAAGAATTAGACTTTGATTCCTTCTTAGACAAAATGGAAGTTGCTAAAGGAGAGCGACGTCGCATAAGCGTTACAGAACCAGTAAATGTCCAAATAAAAAAATTCCAACAGGAGTTTTATAAAGCACTAAAAGAAGTTGAAAAGTATGATCGCTCATCAAAACTTACTGTTGAAAAAGCCATCCTTGTTTATCCAGAGATCGTTAGTGATGTGGTCAGAATAGTTACTGCAATGCCACCCACCCAAGTCAGTGTCGAAAGATTAATACATATTAATACAGTCGGAGAGTCGGAGTTGGAAGTACAAAAAACTGAGGAGTCGGAGTCGGAACATTTATCTACCGACTCCACAGCCCTGACTTTTTCAATATACCAGGACCTATGACCCCCATTTACAACAATCCTGAATTTCCACCCGGTCTGAATACACCTGCAGCCCTGTATATGGATGAAGACAGACCTCTTCTGATAAAACACTCTATGAAGAGAGAAGTGATTAAAAACAGATCTTCAAGCTTTATGTGGGAATGTAAATATCCCCTTCTGCACATATTTCCAAATTCATAATTTCCTATCCACTCACAAGTAGAAATCTCAATTCTCTATGTATGACCAGTAAAAGAATACGTAAAACCACCTCATTGCCTTACTCGTGGCTCCAATTAGAACACGATGATATCCCAGGTAACTTCAAACAGTTATGGGAAACAGAACTAGCCATACATATTTCTGAGAGTCAATGGAACACAGCGTATATACTGGCTCACAAATGCTCTATAAGCACTAAAATGCAAGAGACATCTTACAAAATTCTAACCAGTGTTGGGGGTAACTAGTTACAAAGTAACTGATTACAGTAACTACACTACTTTTTTTGGTAACTAAGTAATGTAACTAGTTACAATACTAATATTGGTAACTACACTACTTTACTAGGCTATAGGAGGTAACTACACTACTTTACTAGGCTATAGGAGGTAACTACACTACTTTACTAGGCTATAGGAATGCGCTTTCCTGCGTCACCCAAGCCGTGCGATACAATCGTTATTTCGAAGAATAGAGAGGAATGAAGTTTATGACTTTTTGTTGCACTTTATGTTTTATTCTGTTTTTTCAGGTTTTGTTCTCATGTTTCCCAAAGCCTGTGTTTATACAATAAACTCTATGCAGAAAGAGTGTCATGTATCTTCTTCTACACGGTCAATTAAGAAAGAGGGTAGTAAAGTAATAAGTAGTGAAGTTACTTTTCAAATGCAGTAACTAGTAAAGTAATCTCATTACAATTTACAGAAGTAACTAGTAACTAGTGTTTTGAGTAACTACCCCAACACTGATTCTAAGGCTGGCCATACACCAGCCCTCAAAAATTCCACTAGCCCACTCGCAATTTGCGAGTGGAATTTTGAGGCTGGCGAGCTGTGCCCGCCGCTGCCGCCGCCATTAACATTAATAGCAGCTTGCGATTATTGAGGATGGCGAGCTGTGCCCGCCCCCGCCGCCGCCGCCGCCGCCGCCATTAACATATAGAGCAGCTTGCTATTACTTTGGAAAAGGATGGGCTCTAGGAGCAGAGCATTGCGCCCAGAGCCCACCCATTCTGTGACAATAGCGAATGAGTATTCGCTATTGTCACAGGGATCCTCCTCCTGATCCTCCTTCTGGCCAATCAGGAGGCAGGTGTTTCCTGATTGGCCAAAAGGCGAACGATTGTAACTGGCCGAGGAGCAGGAGGAGGAGGACTCGGGAGACACGGAGGACGCGCAGGATTGATGAGGAGCCGCCCGATGCAGGTAAGTACACGCTGCTCTCTGCAAACTGGGCTGGTTCACACACAACAGAAAATCGCTCTACAATTTAAGGGGGCACACTAACTGTTCTACAATTTAAGGGGGCACACTAACTGTTCTACAATTTAAGGGGGCACACTAACTGTTCTACAATTTAAGGGGGCACACTAACTGTTCTACAATTCAAGGGGGCACACTAACTGTTCTACAATTCAAGGGGGCACACTAACTGTTCTACAATTCAAGGGGGCACACTAACTGTTCTACAATTCAAGGGGGCACACTAACTGTTCTACAATTCAAGGGGGCACACTGTGATCGCTCTGCAATGTAAGGGGGCACGCTGTGATCGCTCTGCAATGTAAGGGGGCACCCTGTGATCGCTCTGCAATGTAAGGGGGCACGCTGTGATCGCTCTGCAATGTAAGGGGGCACCCTGTGATCGCTCTGCAATGTAAGGGGGCACCCTGTGATCGCTCTGCAATGTAAGGGGGCACGCTGTGATCGCTCTGCAATTCAAGGGGGCATGCTGTGATCGCTCTGCAATTCAAGGGGGCACCCTGTGATCGCTCTGCAATGTAAGGGGGCACGCTGTGATCGCTCTGCAATTCAAGGGGGCACCCTGTGATCGCTCTGCAATGTAAGGGGGCACGCTGTGATCGCTCTGCAATTCAAGGGGGCACGCTGTGATCGCTCTGCAATTCAAGGGGGCACGCTGTGATCGCTCTGCAATTCAAGGGGGCACGCTGTGATCGCTCTGCAATTCAAGGGGGCACGCTGTGATCGCTCTGCAATGTAAGGGGGCACGCTGTGATCGCTCTGCAATTCAAGGGGGCACCCTGTGATCGCTCTGCAATGTAAGGGGGCACGCTGTGATCGCTCTGCAATTCAAGGGGGCACGCTGTGATCGCTCTGCAATTCAAGGGGGCACCCTGTGATCGCTCTGCAATGTAAGGGGGCACGCTGTGATCGCTCTGTAATTCAAGGGGGCACCCTGTGATCGCTCTGCAATGTAAGGGGGCACGCTGTGATCGCTCTGCAATGTAAGGGGGCACGCTGTGATCGCTCTGCAATTCAAGGGGGCACCCTGTGATCGCTCTGCAATGTAAGGGGGCACCCTGTGATCGCTCTACAATTCAAGGGGGCACGCTGTGATCGCTCTGCAATTCAAGGGGGCACCCTGTGATCGCTCTGCAATGTAAGGGGGCACGCTGTGATCGCTCTGTAATTCAAGGGGGCACCCTGTGATCGCTCTGCAATGTAAGGGGGCACGCTGTGATCGCTCTGCAATTCAAGGGGGCACCCTGTGATCGCTCTGCAATGTAAGGGGGCACGCTGTGATCGCTCTGCAATGTAAGGGGGCACCCTGTGATCGCTCTGCAATGTAAGGGGGCACGCTGTGATCGCTCTGCAATGTAAGGGGGCACCCTGTGATCGCTCTGCAATGTAAGGGGGCACGCTGTGATCGCTCTGCAATTCAAGGGGGCACGCTGTGATCGCTCTACAATTCAAGGGGGCATGCTGTGATCGCTCTGCAATTCAAGGGGGCACCCTGTGATCGCTCTGCAATGTAAGGGGGCACGCTGTGATCGCTCTGCAATTCAAGGGGGCACCCTGTGATCGCTCTGCAATGTAAGGGGGCACGCTGTGATCGCTCTGCAATGTAAGGGGGCACGCTGTGATCGCTCTGCAATTCAAGGGGGCACCCTGTGATCGCTCTGCAATGTAAGGGGGCACGCTGTGATCGCTCTGCAATTCAAGGGGGCACGCTGTGATCGCTCTGCAATTCAAGGGGGCACCCTGTGATCGCTCTGCAATGTAAGGGGGCACGCTGTGATCGCTCTGTAATTCAAGGGGGCACCCTGTGATCGCTCTGCAATGTAAGGGGGCACGCTGTGATCGCTCTGCAATGTAAGGGGGCGCGCTGTGATCGCTCTGCAATTCAAGGGGGCACCCTGTGATCGCTCTGCAATGTAAGGGGGCACCCTGTGATCGCTCTACAATTCAAGGGGGCACGCTGTGATCGCTCTGCAATTCAAGGGGGCACCCTGTGATCGCTCTGCAATGTAAGGGGGCACGCTGTGATCGCTCTGTAATTCAAGGGGGCACCCTGTGATCGCTCTGCAATGTAAGGGGGCACGCTGTGATCGCTCTGCAATTCAAGGGGGCACCCTGTGATCGCTCTGCAATGTAAGGGGGCACGCTGTGATCGCTCTGCAATTCAAGGGGGCACCCTGTGATCGCTCTGCAATGTAAGGGGGCACCCTGTGATCGCTCTACAATTCAAGGGGGCACGCTGTGATCGCTCTGCAATGTAAGGGGCCACGCTATGATCGCTCTGCAATGTAAGGGGGCACGCTGTGATCGCTCTGCAATGTAAGGGGGCACGCTGTGATCGCTCTGCAATTCAAGGGGGCACCCTGTGATCGCTCTGCAATGTAAGGGGGCACCCTGTGATCGCTCTGCAATGTAAGGGGGCACCCTGTGATCGCTCTGCAATGTAAGGGGGCACCCTGTGATCGCTCTGCAATGTAAGGGGGCACCCTGTGATCGCTCTGCAATTCAAGGGGGCACGCTGTGATCGCTCTGCAATTCAAGGGGGCACGCTGTGATCGCTCTGCAATGTAAGGGGGCATGCTGTGATCGCTCTGCAATTCAAGGGGGCACGCTGTGATCGCTCTGCAATTCAAGGGGGCATGCTGTGATCGCTCTGCAATTCAAGGGGGCACCCTGTGATCGCTCTGCAATGTAAGGGGGCACGCTGTGATCGCTCTGCAATTCAAGGGGGCACGCTGTGATCGCTCTGTAATTCAAGGGGGCACCCTGTGATCGCTCTGCAATGTAAGGGGGCACGCTGTGATCGCTCTGCAATTCAAGGGGGCACGCTGTGATCGCTCTGCAATGTAAGGGGGCACGCTGTGATCGCTCTGCAATGTAAGGGGGCACGCTGTGATCGCTCTGCAATTCAAGGGGGCACCCTGTGATCGCTCTGCAATGTAAGGGGGCACCCTGTGATCGCTCTACAATTCAAGGGGGCACACTGTGATCGCTCTGCAATGTAAGGGGCCACGCTGTGATCGCTCTGCAATGTAAGGGGGCACGCTGTGATCGCTCTACAATTCAAGGGGGCACCCTGTGATCGCTCTGCAATGTAAGGGGGCACCCTGTGATCGCTCTGCAATGTAAGGGGGCACCCTGTGATCGCTCTGCAATGTAAGGGGGCACTCTGTGATCGCTCTGCAATGTAAGGGGGCACCCTGTGATCGCTCTGCAATGTAAGGGGGCACACTGTGATCGCTCTGCAATGTAAGGGGGCACGCTGTGATCGCTCTGCAATGTAAGGGGGCACCCTGTGATCGCTCTGCAATATAAGGGGGCACACTGTGATCGCTCTGCAATGTAAGGGGGCACCCCGTGATCGCTCTGCAATGTAAGGGGGCACCCTGTGATCGCTCTGCAATGTAAGGAGGCACGCTGTGATCGCTCTGCAATGTAAGGGGGCACGCTGTGATCTCTCTGCAATATAAGGGGGCACCCTGTGATCGCTCTGCAATGTAAGGGGGCACGCTGTGATCGCTCTGCAATGTAAGGGGGCACGCTGTGATCTCTCTGCAATATAAGGGGGCACCCTGTGATCGCTCTGCAATGTAAGGGGGCACGCTGTGATCGCTCTGCAATGTAAGGGGGCACACTGTGATCGCTCTACAATTCAAGGGGGCACACTGTGATCGCTCTGCAATGTAAGGGGGCACCCTGTGATCGCTCTGCAATGTAAGGGGGCACGCTGTGATCGCTCTGCAATGAAAGGGGACACGCTGTGATCGCTCTGCAATGAAAGGGGACATTCTGTGATCGCTCTGCAATGAAAGGGGGCACGCTGTGATTGCTCTGCAATGTAAGGGGGCACCCTGTGATCGCTCTACAATTCAAGGGGGCACGCTGTGATCGCTCTGCAATGTAAGGGGCCACGCTGTGATCGCTCTGCAATGTAAGGGGCCACGCTGTGATCGCTCTGCAATTCAAGGGGGCACGCTGTGATCGCTCTGCAATTCAAGGGGGCACCCTGTGATCGCTCTGCAATGTAAGGGGGCACGCTGTGATCGCTCTGCAATTCAAGGGGGCACCCTGTGATCGCTCTGCAATGTAAGGGGGCACGCTGTGATCTCTCTGCAATATAAGGGGGCACCCTGTGATCGCTCTGCAATGTAAGGGGGCACGCTGTGATCGCTCTGCAATGTAAGGGGGCACGCTGTGATCTCTCTGCAATATAAGGGGGCACCCTGTGATCGCTCTGCAATGTAAGGGGGCACGCTGTGATCGCTCTGCAATGTAAGGGGGCACACTGTGATCGCTCTACAATTCAAGGTGGCACACTGTGATCGCTCTGCAATGTAAGGGGGCACACTGTGATCGCTCTGCAATGTAAGGGGCCA
The DNA here is from genome assembly GCF_965119305.1 of Pelophylax lessonae. Taxonomy (NCBI): domain Eukaryota; kingdom Metazoa; phylum Chordata; class Amphibia; order Anura; family Ranidae; genus Pelophylax; species Pelophylax lessonae. The sequence continues at coordinate 526,617,534 of NC_138772.1, forward strand.
CGCTGTGATCGCTCTGCAATGAAAGGGGACACGCTGTGATCGCTCTGCAATGAAAGGGGACATTCTGTGATCGCTCTGCAATGAAAGGGGGCACGCTGTGATCGCTCTGCAATGAAAGGGGACACGCTGTGATCGCTCTGCAATGAAAGGGGACACGCTGTGATCGCTCTGCAATGAAAGGGGACACGCTGTGATCGCTCTGCAATGAAAGGGGACATGCTGTGATCGCTCTGCAATGAAAGGGGACATGCTGTGATCGCTCTGCAATGAAAGGGGACACGCTGTGATCGCTCTGCGATGAAAGGGGACATGCTGTGATTGCTCTGCAATGAAAGGGGACACGCTGTGATCGCTCTGCAATGAAAGGGGACATGCTGTGATCGCTCTGCAATGAAAGGGGGCACGCTGTGGGTGCTCTGCATTGAAAGAGGGCACACTGTGGTCACTCTGTATTGAAGTGGGCAATGTGATATGCAGGGGGGACAGAGGACACTGATGTAAGAAGAACATTGTTGCACCACCACTACAACCACCAGGAGAGGAAGGGAGCACGTGAATCAGATGAACTGCACACTGTAAGTCAATATTCTTTTCGGTTACTGGGATTTGTACGCCTCTATAGCTGATGATATTTTTCACTGCTGTATTATGTACTGTTGGGATTTGCAGTCCTCTATAGCTGGTGATATTCTGCAGTATTCTGTATTGCTCCATTCTTGTTCTCTGTAGAGATGTGACACCTTCCTATTCAACAAATTGACCTGACCTTTCTCTTCATTTTTAAAGCCTTTACAAGTTTTTGAAAGCACGTAAAGAAACATGAAACAGAGCACATTAAACTTTTTCATTAAAGCGAAAGCTCAACCTACTATAGTGGAGTCACAATCAAACCCTATAGAAAAAGACAATGAATCAAGAGCAAATCCAGCTGCTAGTTGTAGTTTGCCTCACAACTCAACTGCCTTAACGCCTAAGAGGAAAAATGATGGTGATGCTGACAAGACGTCTAGAAAACGCCCTTTTAATACTCATTGGCTGGAACAATTTTCATGGCTTATTTTCTCAGAGGATACAGATACAGCTACGTGTAAAGTTTGCAGTCGGTTCCCCCAAAGTTCTGATGCAAAATGGAAAGACGGGATAAAGGCTCCATTTAAAAGGGAAACCTTTGTATGGCACGAGAAAAGTAACAAGCACAAGGAGAATGTTGATAAAGTAAAGGCTAAAGACAACCCTGAGGAGAGACCTTTAGCTGTATGTGTCAGAAGAATGGACGCAGCAATGTTTCAGCACATGACACACGTGTTTAATATCGCTTATTATGTAGCTAAAAATGAGAAGCCATTTCGAGATTTTCCGGATTTATTAATGTTAGCTGCTAAACTTGATGTGCCAGTTCTGCAGAAGTATGGAAATGATGTGCAGTGCAAACAATTCATTCATTTCATTGCAAAAACTATCAGAGAAAGTCTTTTGGAAAACATTAAAAAGTCAGCTTTTATTGGTATCATGATTGATGGATCTACTGATCGTACCTCCACTGAACATGCAAACATTTATGTCCGTTATATTTCAGAAGGAGAAATAAAAGAAGATTTTTTGGGTACTTTTGCTCTAGAAAGAGCTACAGCTCAAGGTTACTTCAAAGGATTGACTGCCTTTTTGGATAGTTTAAATCTTAATTACAAAGGCACTTCTTGGGTTGCAGGTTTGGGAACGGATGGGGCTGCAAGCATGCTTGGCCACAAGTCTGGTTTGGCAGTCCAGATGAAAGACATCTGCCCACAGATGATCAGTATCCATTGTGTGGCTCATCGCTTGCAGCTTGCAATCTTGGATGTTTGCAAGGAAGTGCCATACCTACAAACATTTGATGATGTGGTGCGGCGTGTTTTTAGATATTATCATGGCTCTGCCAAACGCCTACAGCAACTAAAAGAAATTGCTAAATCTTTAAGTGAGGAAATCTTGAAACTAAAAGATATACACACGGTGCGTTGGTTATGCAGCAAAGTTGATGCTTTGCGTGCTTTTCTTCAAAACTGGAAAACAGTGGTGAGGCATTTTGAGCAGATATCAACTGAAGGATCAATTGATTCTGCTAAGGTTAAAGGTATCCTGAAAGACCTAAAACAGGTGAAGTTTGTGAAACTTTTGTATTTTCTACTGGATTTTTATGGCAAACTGAAACCATTGTCAGAAGGTCTTCAAAACAAGGAACTTATGATATGTCACATAAAAACCAAACTGGAACATGCTGTTAAAATTCTCCAGGATCTTTGTAAAGAGAGAGGTAAAAACGAACTTGAATTCCTAGATAAGTTTACAGGTGATGGAACACTTCATGGACTACAGCTGACCAACCTTGAAGCCGGTGAAAGAGAATTTCAGTCTATACGCCAAACAGTATTGGCTAAAGCTGAAAGATATCTAATTTTGAGGCTTTCTTCAGTTTCCTCAGATATTGTGCAATCTTTTAATATATTTGACAGCCTGTCCTGGCCAGACAAAGCACACATCCTCAATTTTGGATTGACTGAGTTGCACAGAATTGCAAAGCATGTTTTGCATGAGTTTGAGGACAATGTTGCACTTTTAGAAGCAGAGTGGGCTGACATGAAACTCTCCATTCAAAGTGGACTTTCTTTCAATGAGACTTTGAAAAGAATGAACCAGCAGAAAGAGAGATTCCCCACAATCCTCCGTCTGGTCAACTTCTGTGCCGTGTTGCCCCCAACAACAGCATCATGTGAACGGGGCTTTAGTTACCAAAACAGAATAAAGACGGTGTATCGTTCATCATTGGCATTAGAGACTTTGGATGACCTTTTGATGATTGCTGTTAATGGACCACCACTCACGGATTACAATCCAAACACAGCCATTGATAAGTGGTATTTTTCATCAGAAAGGGGACGTTACACAGGGCTTTCTACTTCTGTACAACGCACGCCATAGAAAATCTCTGTTTGAAATTGGCTTTATATTGTTATGCCATATTCTTTGGCATGAAGGGAAAACCTGCTTTATTTGCCTTAATGCCACACCTATACTCAGGGAAAGCACTTTTTTGCTTTTATGTTTACATTGATACTGTTAAAGTTGTTGTTGTTGTTGTTGTTAATAATATTTTTTTGTAACTTAATTCTGAATAAAACATTCAAAACAGTGTAATTTTATGAGATATTTTACGGGGGCGTGTTTAGGGGCGGAGCAGGGTAGGGTTTGGGTGGGGCAACAAGTGGCGAGTAACTCTTAAGGCCTGGCTAGTAGCTCATGACTTGAAATTTTGAGCCCTGCCATACACTATACAATTTTCTTGTTCAACTTTCCTTTAGATTTACCAAAACCATGTAATATAGGGTCAAACCTACAAACTTTCAATTTGTATGCAATCAGGCAGGCCCTTGTACTACATAGTTTAAGGTAAATCTAAAGGAAATTGAATAAGAAAATTGTATAGTGTATGGCCAGCCTAACACATTGGAATGCCACACCAGACAAGCTTAAGAGATGGTTTCCTCAAAATAGTGAAGTGTGCTGGAGATGCGGACAGGGGAAATGAACAATGCTGCGCATTTGGTGGCATTGCCCACAATTAACCAATTTTTGGAGCCAAGTTTGTGATTTCATATACAGTATATAATCACAGGAACCAACACTAAACTAACCCCTGCCTGCTACCCCCTTAACATTTATACATATACCGTTCAACAGTATAAACAAACCCTGACCAGACATCTGCTAAATGCAGCCAAGGTTTTAACCACTTAAGTCCCGGAAGATTTTACCCCCGTCCTGACCAGGGCCTATTTTGCGATACGGCACTGCGTGACTTTAACGGACAATTGCGCGGTCGTGCGACGCTGTACCCAAATAAAATTGACGTCCTTTTTTTCCCACAAACAGAGCTTTCTTGTGGTGGTATTTGATCACCTGTGTGATTTTTTGATCATGCGCTATAAACAAAAAAAGAGCGACAATTTTGCAAAAATAACAATATTTTTCAAATGTTTTTATATGAAATTCCCGAAAAAAAAATGTAAAAATCAAAATTTTTTAAATTTTTGGCCAATTTGTTTTCTGCTACATATTTTTGGTAAAAAAAAAAAATCGCAAAAAGCGTATTTTGATTGGTTTGCACAAAAGTTTTTGCGTTTACTAACTAAGGGAAAGATTTTTGTCATTTTTATTGTTTTTTTTTAACGAGTAATGGTGGCGATCTGCGATTTTTTTTGCGGGACTGCGACATTGCGGCGGACAGATCGGACCCTTGACTGACATTTTTGACACTTTTGGGGTTACCAGTGACATTACTACAGTAATCAGTGCTAAAAATATGCAGTGTTACTGTAAAAATTACACTGGCAGGGAAGGGGTTAACTTTATATGAGAAGAAGGGGTTAAGTGTGTCCCTAGGGGTGTGCTTCTAACTGTGATTGGATGTGGCTTTTCATGTAATAGCAGAGATCTACGATCCTACATAGCAGGACCGTATGATCTCTGCTGTTACACAAGGGAGAATGACAGGCGGCTTTGTTTACATTAGCCGCCTGCTTTTCTCCCGGTGTAACGGACAATCGCGAGTGAGCGGCGGACATCGGGTCCACCGCTCACACGCGCGGGGGGGTCTGTGAGCGAGCGGGAGCACGCCTCCGGCGGCGCGCGCTCGCTCCCTAGAGCCTCACAGGCTAGCGACATAGTACTACGTCACTTTGCCTGTGAGGGGCTGACTGCCAACGTAAATCGTCGTTAGGCAGTCGGCAAGTGGTTAATTCCGAGACGATGGAAAACAACAAGAGTTCCTACCATAACAGACTGGTTCCTGGAAATAGGAAAAATACATGAAATAGAGAGAACTCTAACCATGACAGATGAAAAAATCTCCAGGCACCACAAAATATGGAATAGTTGGTACAACTTTATCTACTCAAATACTTACACGGAACTAATGTTAACTTGCTAACATCTTTGTTAGAGAGTGAGATGCGATGACTCAGTACTTGGTTGATGGCCTAAGGTTATACACGGAATACTTTAAATATATCCTTCCATCCCTCCTGCCCCCTTTTCTTTTTTTCCCTCCCCCTTCTCTCTTCTCCCCCTATCCCCCCCCCCCCTGACCCCGGGTCCAGAATGACAGTTTTGGCTCAATTGAACCCATCCAATAACCCTTTGTCTCCTTGTTACTATGATATCCTTTTCTACAATGTTATATCTTGTAATGTTTCCTACTCATGACATGTACTGTATGTGTATTTCATATGTACACCTACTTTGTGTTTGTTTTGTAATTCTATTTTTACTCAATAACACTCAATTGTTTAAAAAAAAAAAAAGACCTTAAGATTACACAGGCATTGCTTCAAGTCGCGCCAAAGTCGCGCAGCAAAGTCGCGTCAAAGTCATGCGACTTTCAGGTCCTACAAGTGTGAAAGGAGTCTTAAGGAAAATGAATAAGCAAATTGTATAATGTTTGACCAGCCTAGATAAAAAAGTGGAAAGCATTAAATACTGCCAGGGGGTGCCTCAAGGGGTGGCACTGAGCCCAAAATTGGGCTTTAAAGGCTAAGTGCACATTAAAACAAAGTGCATTTATTCTTTTTTGCCCCCTGACCTAATCAATCTGTCCTTTCCACAGATTAATACTTACCTTGATCTGATGGCTGTAGTTCCACTACTTGTTTACATCCACCGCCCTAGGGCCAACCTACGCATTATTGCTCCATATTGCAAGTGCAACGCTAAGGGGGCACCCATGTGGTTATGCTTCTGAGCCAGGCTGTGCATCCATACTATTATTAAGAAGAACGCCAACCCCAAATACCTAAAAATATCACCCTTGGTTTCTAATTTATTTACTGTGTTCATTCATAGACACACATATTGTCAGTATGGTTCACCTTCTTCACACACAGGAATCTATGGCTCTAGCTGCTTTCAGTGTCACATGTGGGACTAAGAAGTAAGAGGAGCGGTGCTGCAGTCGGGACAGTGCTGGATCGGTGAGAGGAGCCAGGTAAGTGTTTAAGGAAGGGGGAGGGGGGAGAATCAGTGGTGGGGAGTGTTTTACCTTAAAGCAGCTCTTCAGTCATTTTTTCATCTTTCCATCTATTAAAGTGATTTTAAAGTCTCAAGGTTTTTCACCCTAATGAAGCTCCCCCCAAACCCCCCTTTATTCTTACTTGGGCCCCATCCATTCCAGCAATGTACACGGGCCCAGGAGCTCCTGCCACTGTCTCTGTCCCCATTGCATAGATTGATAGCAGTGGGAGCAATTGGCTCCCGCTGCTGTCAATCAAATCCAGTGACACTGGAGCAGGGGCTGGACCAAGTCCCACTGTCTGTGTCAATAGACGCAGCAGCGGGACTTGCCCGCACGGATGCCCCAATGGAAAGCGGCCCTCTTTGGGGGAACCTGATAAAGGGGAGAAGCCAGGAGCACTGGCAGGGGACCCCAGAAGAGGAGGATTGGGGCTGCTCTGTGCAAACCCCTTGCACAGAGCAGGTAAGTATAACATATTTGTTATTTTAAAAAAAATAACTTTTGAACCCTTACAACCCCTTTAAATCCTCTGCCCTTGTTTTAACTTTAGATAGCAAAACATTTTTTTTTCTGCCAGTAAATACCTTATACCCACTTCCTCTTTCTTGTCTGGTCATTAGCCTAGGGCGGCTAATGACATCATGCACAGCTCTCTCTCTCACTCTCGTGAGAGTTTGCCAGCAAGGGAGGGAGGGAGGGATGAGTCATAGGAAAACCAAGGAGAGCTGGAGGAGACTGGATGAGGGCGGAAATAGCAGAAGACTGCAGAGATCCATGAGTATTTATTAAGAGAGGAGAAATGTGCAGACAAGCAGTGGTGTGAGTGTGTCTGTCTGTATACAGTTTATGTGTGTGTGTGCGTGCTTCTGTACATATATGTATGTATGTGCCTCTGTGTGTTTGTGTGAATCCAGGAAGTGAACAGGCAGCAGTTTCAGCTGCCCACAGTTAAAATGGCTGCAGCCCGACTTAGTGGAGGGAACTTTCTGCAGGATATTTGGCAAGTACAGAATCACAGTATATATAAAACATGCAAAGCGGTTGGAGGGAAACTTCAGAATGGCAAATATGTTTATATTACAAATAATGTGAGCAGACTGCAGTTCCTCTTTAATGCAGAAAATGCATCATAAATATTTAGAACCACTGTAAGTTTTTTCTCCATCCCCTGCTTAGCATGCACATGAATACACACAACATGAATACAACCTCGTGAGTAAAATCACATTATTTACAAAAGTCCACCATCTACCATTAATCAGCTGAGGTCAATGATCAGCTGCATGACTTTCAGTCTGTCTCAGCTGTTGGTTTTCCAATTTCGCAGTAACTTGGTTAGGATGACACAGTAACTGAAGATTTCCTCCACAGATCGGGCTGTGCAGAAATTGTTTAGAAGATTACCGTGTCTGGGTCACACGTCCTTTATATGGATGTCACCTTTATTTATTCAATATAGCCGTGCACAAAACAAACTATAGCAAAAGCTTGGTTATCCAACTCCCTCTCAATGACCTAAGTAAAAAAACAGGCTTCAGGGGACATTTACCAATGAAAAGTTAACAGTGAAACTCATGGACACTATTTCTAAATTCAAAATGACTTGTGACCCGTGGGCCACCCACTTCCTGCCAATAGATTTTACCATTGCCGAATAAACCTGTGATTCCCGTGCATAGAAAAATTGCATGGCCTATGACAACTCAACAAAGCTCTAATACACTCACCTCCTCCATACCCTTTCACTTGGTTTCACTTGGTTTCCCCTCTTAACTAGGGATTGACGATTATCGGCAAAGCCGATATATTGAGGGCCGATATGCACTTTCCCCGATATATCGAGATATACGGAATCGGACCCGGAGCTTACCGATATTTCGGAGTACTGGAGTGATGCCTGCAGCTAGAGGCGTCACCCCGGTACTAGCATTCATAGCCGATGGTCAGCTGTCTTGTAATGACAACCGATGCAACTGAAAAGCCGCTTGGCTGTCATTACAAGGAGCGGGAGGGGACATCCCCCCCCTCTCCTGCAGACTTCCGCGGCTCGCCTGGGTCTGCTGTCTCCCACCGGGAGACCTGGGCAACCAGCCTGCACGGCCGCCGAAGACCCGATCAAAGCCCCATTTGGCTCTGATCGGGTCTCCATGCAAAAACTCAGAAGTGATGTCCTGACTGGCGCCAGATTAAAAAAAATGACAGCATTCAAAACAGCCGAACTTGGCGTTTTGAATGCTTTTAAGTACAGAGGAGGGGTTTGGGGTCTTTTACACCCCCAGTCCCCTCCACAAGAGTACCTATGAAGTACAAAAAAATGTAAAATGTTTTAAATGTACGAAAATATCGGCCCATATCGGCCGATACTGATACGCGATGACCAAAATATCGGTATTGGCAATGAAAAAACGATATCAGTCGATCACTACTCTTAACCCTATTTATCTACAGGTGAACTGATTAGGTTTTTCTTACATCTGGTTCAACAAGCAAGATCATTGGGTTGATTTACTAAAGGCAAATAGGCTGTTTGTGTTGCACATATGCTGAAAGTATGGTCAATAATTCCAATGTAGGAAGGGAGCGGGCCGGGTGGGTGAAACCATAAGTGTTTTTTTGAAAAGTTTCTGCAATGACATAAAGCATGACCTTCAGTGGATAGCCATATAGGCAATAGGGGTGTGGCCTGGTTGGAGTCCAGGCTGAGACTGCCATTCACTATCATTCAGCAGGTCGTGACTTGATGTGCGGCTCCCGGGATGCCTGCTCAGTCCCAAACACTGGGTACATATGCTTGCGTGACCAGCATATGCCTTTGCACATGGGGGTGACAGGGGCGCTTTAAAAAATGTTTTATTATTATTGTTTATTTTGCTTTTTACACTGTTTCTTAAAAAAAAAAAAAAATGTGATCACTTTTATTGCTATCACAAGGGATGAACAACATCCCTTTTAATAGCATGGGCAGTAACAGGTTCTCTTTACTGAGACATCTTTGGTCTATTAGACCCTAGATCTCTTCTCTGCTCTTACAAGCATCTGATCAAACCGAGATCTGTTTGATCTGGTGCTTTCACAAGCCAGTAATGGCTTGTTTACATCTTGGCGAAATCCTTGTCGCTTCCGGTTTCTTATACCATAGAGATGATCAGGGATGTTCTGGTAATCAGTCATATCTATGGTAAGCAGGCAAAATTGCCGGCTTCAGTCCCGGGCTCTCCGGTGGGATGAAAGAGCCCGGAAAGACTGGAAGGCGGGGGGGGGGACACCCCCTCTATTTTGCCGCTAGGATTTATTTTACATAAAAGTCCATCACCAGCTTTAAAAAAAAAGATACCAGTATGATGCCTGTTGCTGCAGGCATTTTACCAGTATCACCACTCAACTTATACGATGTCCTGCAGGTAGGAAGTGATTAAAGCGGAGTTCTGGCCAATTTTTTTTTTTATTTTTAGCTAAAAATACCCCTAGAATAGTCAGGGCTAGTGCATTTACATTACGATATCCTGTAAACTGTCCCCTGTTTTTTGCTTGTGCAGCATGAATTACTTACTTTGTGAAGATCCTGCACAGCGCGGCCATCTGTGGTGTGGGCAGCTGAAGCAGCAGTGTCCCTCTTCTTGGATTTCACGAGTCCCTGAATGCTATACCCTTGTCACTTCCGGTGCAGGCGCGTCATCCCACTTCTGGTTCCGTGTCATTGCCGCGTCATTGCGCATGCCCAGAAGCTGTTCTCAATCCATCAGCAGAGAATAACACGCCTGAACCGGTGCAGGCGCATTGACTGCTGGGATTGATGACACTCATCTCCCAGGAGTCAATGCAAAGCAGGAAATTACGATAAGGAGGAAGCGGGATGAAGTGAAGTTATTTTTCATTAAAAATAAGGTAAGGGAACCTAAAAAAAAAAAAAAATAGCCAAATCGAATTTAGAAAGGGATAAAGGTATGAATGTTGTGAAGTTTAAAATGTGGCCGGAACTCCGCTTTAAGGATAGAGTTGCAGTGCTGGGTCTAGAGCTGAACAGTGAGTAGTAGATGTTGGATGGATGGTGGTCGGACTGCTATCTAGCAATTGGAGGATGGAGGAAGACCTTAACTAAAAGAATGCAAAATACATAGTGGGAGGAAGAAGATCACTGAAGGGTCATCAGTTAGTAGGCTGGTTTGATATTGTTGATTATATTGGAAACATTGTATTATAGATTGTTGAGTCTAAGTAGGCAAGGTTTGCATAAAAGATTCCCAGACATCAAAAAATGTGTGGAACTGTGTTTCCTTTTGTAAGGAGGCCTCCACCATTCCATATGCAAAACACAAGACAGCTTATCTACAAACAGTGAGATAGTGTGTGTGTGTGTGTGTGGGGGGGGAATCAGGGTATATCCACTAAGTAAGTGATTATATTATCATAAGTGATATATTGGTGAACTTTTGGAAAAGTTAATACCTGGAATGTCTATCAGGCCAAAAAGTGCCCATTCAGAACTGAAGGGCAAATCATTTACTAGATGTGTGGTTTGAAGTCTACTTTCCTTTTTTTTTTCCATTGTTATCCAATATCCACATATGAATTGAATTTTTGTTAATTCCTTATTTATCAATTTCACTGACACAAATAATACAAGCAGTTAAATATTTGGGCAAAATACACCATTCATTTTTAAGCAAATTGATATAAAAATATCTACGCTACACCCAAGGAACTTCCGGTCCCAGCATGGCGAGCCAGCCAGGGGGAGACCTCTATTTGCTCCAATTGACTTAAGTAGGATTATACATAACCTTGAGCAATTCAGGTAAGAGGATATCCAAATATAGAGTTGGATCTCTTTTTGCCGTCGTGCCAGCTCTCTCCGTACAGAGTGCTTTTCCAGTAGGGGTCCCCTGAGACATCTAATGTTTCTGTTCAGTACGTGTTTGTATAACACAACATTTTACAGAGCTCAGCTGGAGACAAACAGGTTAAATCATCTGAAAGTGTAAATACCCGAGTCATTTTCACACAGATTGAACAATATGTATACATGAATGCTTCTGTGTCAATGTGCCTCAAATCTGCATTTAAAGTGTAACTGTGATTTCAAACTACTGTAGATCATGCAATTGAAGAAGATGCTTAGGGAAGCCCTCTGCACATTTTTATAATAAAAAGTATGAAGGAATTAAAGCCCATCCTTAGGCTGGCCATAGGCCACAGGTTGAAGGAAAGAAAATTGCTTGATTCCCTCATCAAACACAGTCAGTGTTAATGGGGGAATCACTCCCGCTGTGCTATTGTATTCTGGACTTCTCTTAAGTCCTGGTAACAAGAAAAGCTGGCACATGAATGCTGCGTTTTGATGCGATTTATTCCAGCATGACAGCAGTGTACAACATGGCAAAATGTTAACACGTTTCGTCCGTAGCCTTCCTCATAGCATGATGCTATGAGTAAGGCCATGGCCGGAACACGTTAGAATTGTGCCATGTTGTACACTGCTGTCAGGATGCTTTGAGTAAGGCTATGGCCAAAACGCATTAGAATTTTGCCTTGTTGCACACTGCTGTCATGCTGGAATAAATCACATCTGTGCCGGCTTTTCTTGTTTCTTGGAAGCAACTGCATTCATCTGAACACTGCAGCCTGAGCACCAACACTTAGTTCCATATTCATTCCATTATGCGGTAGAGCTAAGGTGAATCTGTATCTATTCTCCTAAGTCCTGGTCTGGAGAAGGATCTTGTGATCCCCCTCACTAAGGATCTACCCGTGGATGCTCCTGGGACACTGTGGGGTTGATTCACTAATGACAAATAGACTGTGCACTTTGCAAAGTGCAGTTGAACTTTGCAAATGCAGTTGCTACAGAGCTTAGTAAATGGGCAAAAGCTCTACTGACATCCATTCTCCAATCATGTGCGAGCAAAAATGCTGTTTTTTTTTTTTTTTTCTCCATGCATGCGATTAGGTATTCTTTGCGAAATGGTAAAAAAACAGAAATGGTAAAAAATGCTAGAAAAATCAGCGCTTGAACAACTAAAAAATATTACATAAGGTGCTAGCGCATTTGTTTGTTACAAACATAAACAATGAAAAACATGGGATGCAGCGCTTATCATAAAGAAGTATATATGTTCAGTTCATTATTCTAAGAAGAGCCAAGACAATAAAAAGTTCAAAAAGTTGAGGAATAGCCCAGGTAAAGTCCTTTAGCTTTAGAGGAGATGGTAGCTAGATAGGAAACTTGAATCCAGACTGGAGACCACCACCATTAACACCACCACACCCAGCCTCCTACCTAGAGAAGTTGACCCCTTATTACAGGGGGTCAAACACGCATGTAGTAGATCCTAGGCAAACTCCAGAAGGATTCCCCTCATCTGGTATGTCCTAAACAAAGTTTCAAAAATCCTAGTGTCATGATTCCCTATAACCAGGCCACAGCATGTGTCTCTCAATAAATAAAATAAAACCTCCTCACAGCGTATTAGGTTTAAAACACCATTAAATGAAAGATAGATTATGTGCACTCACATGATGTTCAGTTAAAACCAGCATTTAAAATCCCCTATGGGAAGTTTCTAACAGAGAAAATAGCCGTGCTTCGCTTGGGTCCTGATGCCGTAATGAGGTCATACGCCAGGCTCCACCCTACGTGTTTCGTCATAAAGCAGATGTCAGGGGGGGTGGCTAGCTTGCACAAAACACAGTTTTTAAATCAGGAAGGCATGTGCATTCCCAATGTGTAAATTGTTGGCCCCTGAGCCCCTTTGAGTAAAGAGCATGCCGGGGACTATTAGTTGTGAAAGTGTCAGAAGAGAACTAAGTGCCAGAAGTGTCTATATGGACTGCTGCTGTAGGTCCCTAGATATACTGGCCCTTGACTATTACCCCCAGAAAAGCTGCTTTTGGAAGATTAGAGAGAAGTTTGTCCTCCTATTGTTGCTGCTGTTCATTTTGGAGTATCCTATGACCCTTCTTCAGCAATGAATACTAAAAAGACATCCCCTAAACTGAGACTAAATTGTCAGTGTGTGTGGATCTGTGCTCTGTGTCTGGCAGTCTCTGTGCTACTTTGGAAGAGTCTGTCTATTTCCTACTGCCCCTGTGGGAGTCAGCGCTATGAACGTCATACCTTTCAATAGTGCCAGTGGGAATGGCTGCCAAAACTATAGCTACAAATCACTCAGTGGGGTTAATTTACTAAAGGCAAATAGAATGTGCACTTGCCAAAAAATTTCACTTGCAAAAGTTCACAGTCTATTTGCCTTTAGTAAATCAACCCCAGTGTGTTTTGGTCTGCCCCCCGCATCATGGGAAGGAATGATGCAGTGCAGCGAATAGGGACAGGGCATCATGCAGCCATGCCGACATGGCATTGCCAAGGCTGCACTGCCCCCTGACCCCTATCCTTCTTTATACTGACACCACCCACCCCAGCACCCTCCTAGATTTGACCCTGTTCGCACTGCAGGCAGAAAAAATGTTCCCTCATCCAGGGCCAGACTGGCCTACCGGGATACCGGGGAAATTTCCCGGTAGACTGGCAAGGCCACTTGCCCTAGGACTGCTTTGAGGGCAGCAGCGCCCGTAAAAAAATGGCTGCGGTCGGGCCCAGCCGACATGTCAACTGCACATGCGCTGCCGCCGCTCGGGATAAGCCTGTACACGCTTAGCCATTTTTCGCGCAGGAGGGCACATGCGCAGTGACCTAATGGTGCTGGGTGGCGCCATTTATAAATGTAAGGCAGCAGCGCTGTTCTGTCCGTCGGTGGCGCACACCTCATCACAGCCCCTGCATCTCCTGTACCATGCCTGCAGCCCCTGCATCTCCTGTACCATGCCCTCAGCCCCTTCATCTCCTGTACAATGCCCACAGCCTCTGTATCCCCTGTACCATGCCCGCAGCCTCTGCATCTCCTGTATCATGGCTGCAGCCTCTGCATCTCCTGTGCCTTGCCGCAGCCTCTGCATCTCCTGTCCTATGTCTGCAGCATCTGACATCTCCTCCTGTACCATGTTCGCTGCCTCTGATATGTCCTCCTGTACCATGTCCGCAGCCTCTGATCATCTCCTCCTGTACCATGTCCGCAGCCTCTGCATCTCCTGTACCATGCTCGCAGCCTCTGATATGTGCTCCTGTACCATGTCTTCAGCCTCCGACCATCTCCTCCTGTACCATGTCTGCAGCCTCTGCATCCCCTGTACCATGCCCGCAGCCTTTGCATCTCCTGTACCATGTCTGCAGCATCAAACATCTCCTCCTGTACCATGCCTGCAGCATCTGAAATCCCCTCCTATACCATGTCCGCAGCCTCTGACATGTCCTCCTGTACCGTGTCAGCAGCGTCTGACCATCTCCTCCTGTGCCATGCCCGCAACCTCTGACATCTCCTCCTGTACCAAATCAGCAGCCCCTGCATCTCCTGTACTATGTCCACTGCCTCTGAATCTCCTGTACCATGTCCGCAGCATCTGACATCCCATCCATCCCTCTTTCTTTCTCTCTCGCCCCTTATCCTTCTGCCGAAAACCCTCTTTCTTTCTTTCTTTCTTTCTTTCTTTCTTTCTTTCTTTTTTTCTTTCTCACTCTCTCTCTCCCTCCATCCCTCTTTCTTTTTTCTCTTTCATCCTTTCTTTATCCATCCCTCTTTCTCTCTCCCTCCATTCTTTTTCTTTCTCTCTCCCTCAATCCCTATTTTTTTCTCTCTCCCTCCATCCTTTTTTCTTTCTCTCTTCCTCTATCCCTCTTTCTTTTTCTTCCCCTCCATCCCTCTCCCTCCATCCCTTTTTCTTTCTCTCTCTCTCTATCCCTCTTTCTTTTTCTCTCCCTCCATCCCTTTTTCTTTCTCTCTCTCTCTCTCCATCCCTCTTTCATTCTCTCTTTCGCCCCCCCATCCCTCTTTCTTTTTCTCCCTTCTTCCCTCTTTCTTTCTCTTTCTCACTCTCCATCCATCCCTCTTTCTCTCTCCCTCCACCCCTCTCACTAAATCCCCCTTTCTTTCTCTCTCCCTCCTTCCCTCTTTCTTTCCCTCTCCCTCCATCCCTCTCTTTATTTATTTCTTACTTTCCTTCTTGTTCTCTCTCTCTCTCCCCATCCATCTCTCTTTCTCTGTCCCCCCATCCCTCTTTCTCTCTCCCTCCATCCCTCTTTCTTTTTTTCCCTCTCTCTCTCTCCATCCTCCTTTCTTTCTTTCTTTGTCTCTCCTTATCCCTCTGCCTAAAACCCTCTTTCTTTCTCTCTCCCTCCATCCCTCTTTATTTTGTTCTTTCTTTCATCCTTTCTTTCTCCATCCCTCCTTCTCTATTGCTCGCTTTCTTTTAATGAACCCCTAACTGACACCTTTGACACTTTTTGGGAACCAGTGACACTAATACAGCAATCAGTGCTAAAGCTATGCACTGTCACTGTACTAATGACACTGGCTGGGAAGGGGTTAACATCAGGGGGCGATCAAAGGGTTAACTGCGTGCTTAGCCAGTGTTTTAGTGTAGTGTTGGAGGTGCTTTTACTAGGGGGGGACATGGATCCATGCTGCTTTGCAGGAACACAGGATCCATGTCTCCCCCTACTGACAGAACGGCTATCTGCCTTGTTTACACATAGGCAGACTGCCGCTCTGCCTCTGTGCTGAATGATCAGTGGGTGGCAGCAGCCATCAAGCCTGCGGTACCCGCAGATCAGCGCCTGTTGTATAGCAGGTGGCCGGCGGCGCACGTGCTAGATACATGATCAGATCGCGTACTAGATACATGACCTGGCGCAGCAGCGCCACCTTGCCAACGTATATGTAAAATATACAGTCAGCAAGTTGTTAAACATCCATACTAGGTGAGATATCCTCTGTACAAATGTGCATGAATACCTCCCCGCTGTGTAAAACATTGTAAAACACGCAGCATTTTTTTTTTTTTGAAAGGCTGAGAACAGCAGTCACTTTGTATTCAATGTATATCGCAGACACAGTAATAAATATATCATGCTATTCGTCGCAGTTCCAATATTCTGATGTTAATAAATGTATTCAAATGCACAAAGCAAATACAAGAATCCATAAAACAACTCAACTCCCATCAAAACAGATATCACTGACACCAATCAAAAGAAACCAGAGGAGGATTTTTCAGATAGATTATCTCACTCCTGTCTCCTAAGAGTAAATTGAATACATTTATTATATGATCAATATTTATTTAAGGATATAAAGGAACAGAACAAAATCACAGCTATACAACTGAGCAAAATCTGTGCTAGGAGCCGCACTGCACATTGTTGGTTTGTGCTGGAGGAGGCCAAGGCACTTGATCGAAAAGGGGAGAGGGAAGCACCAGTGCAAATACACCATAGTGTAGTAGGTGATAAAAACATGTAATTTATTAACCACTTAAGCCCCGGAAGATTTTACCCCCTTCCTGACCAGGGGGTATTTTGCAATTCGGCACTGTGTGACTTTAACGGACAATTGCGCGGTCGTGCGACGCTGTACCCAAATTAATTTGATTTCCTTTTTTTCCCACAAACAGAGCTTTCTTTTGGTGGTATTTGATCACCTGTGCGATTTTTTGATAATGCGCTATAAACAAAAAAAGAGCGAAAATTTTTCAAAAATAACAATATTTTTCACATGTTTTTATATGAAATTCCCCCCCCCCCCCCCCCAAAAAAAATGTAAAAATCAAAATTTTTTAACATTTTAGGCCAATTTGTTTTCTGCTACACATGTTTGGTAAAAAAAAATCGCAAAAAGCATATTTTGATT
Source organism: Pelophylax lessonae (assembly GCF_965119305.1). Taxonomy (NCBI): domain Eukaryota; kingdom Metazoa; phylum Chordata; class Amphibia; order Anura; family Ranidae; genus Pelophylax; species Pelophylax lessonae. Next base: position 526,634,319 of record NC_138772.1, read on the forward strand.
GGTTTGCGCAAAAGTTATTTCGTTTACTAACTAAGGGAAAGATTTTTGTAATTTTTTTTTTTTTTTAACGAGTAATGGCGGCGATCTGCGATTTTCTTTTTTGCAGGACTGCGACATTGCGGCGGACAGATCAGACCCTTGACTGACATTTTTGACACTTTTGGGGGTACCAGTGACATTACTACAGTAATCAGTGCTATACATATGCACTGTTACTGTAAAAATGACACTGGGATGGAAGGGGTTAACTTTATTGGAGAGGGAGGGGTTAAGTGTGTCCCTAGGGGCGTGTTTCTTACTGTCATTGGATGTGGCTGTTTGTGTAACAGCACAGATCAACGGTCCTACATAGCAGGACCGAGTGATCTGTGCTTTTACACAGGGGAGAGTGACAGGCGGCTTTGTTTACATTAGCCGCCTGCCTTTCTCCCTCTCTACCCGACGATCGCGAGTGACCGGCGGACATCGGGTCTGCCGGTCACACGCGCAGGCTTCTTCTATTCGCTCCCAGGCTAGTGACGTACCGGTACGTCACTTTGCCTGGGAGGGGCTGACCGCCGCCGTATATAGTCGGGCGGCGGTCGGCAAGTGGTTAAATGTATATACTGCACTCTCAAACAGGGCTGCTGATAAGGCAGTACAGACAGCCTTTCTGTACTGGGCTCGGGCCCAATCGGTTAAAAAATAAATCACCTCTAATATTGGGTGTCCTACGTGTGTGGATGTTGATGTATTATGAAATAAGAATAGTTTTTTTTTTACATTTTAAAATGGGGTGCCTCAAAACTGTCAGAAGAAAACAGAGGGAGAAAAGCCTTAAAAAAAGAAAATCTGAAAATTGGTTATGTACAATTTTTTGGTCTTGACTTTAAAGGATCAGTCCAAATAAAACTGATATTTTTAGGTATGGCTATAACATGGTGGACTGACTCAGCCTCTTGTTTCTTATGTGGTTTAGGTACTCCCAAAACCCAAAAGCTCTTCTACCATAAATTATCAACTTTGTTCTTGTCCAACTAGAATACTTCTGTGCACCTTTGCATGGTCCAGCATTTTCTGCTGCATTCCCTATAATATAAAATAAATACAAAACCCAATAGGGATGGTGGGAACTTCTCATAATGGGCACAGCAGATGTGCAGACCCAGTAACTCATCAAGGGGAGCTCTCCAATGGAGTACCTGAGAGATATAAAAAGTTGATAGGTAACTTATCCACTTCAATCCTGGAGCCATTTTTTTGCACACGTTGAAATGTATATTTGTGACCTGAAAATTAGTTAAAAGCTTCAAATACAGTGCATTGCGAAAGTATTCGGCCCCCTTGAACTTTTCAACCTTTTGCCACATTTCAGGCTTCAAACATAAAGATATAAAACTGTAATTTTTTGTGAAGAATCAACAACAAGTGGGACACAATCATGAAGTGGAACAAAATTAATTGGATATTTCAAACTTTAACAAATAAAAACTGAAAATTTGGGCGTGCAAAATTATTCAGCAACCTTAAGTTAATACTTTGTAGCACCACCTTTTGCTGCGATTACAGCTGTAAGTCGCTTGAGGTATGTCTCTATCAGTTTTGCACATCGAGAGACTGAAATTTTTGCCCATTTCTCCTTGCAAAACAGCTCGAGCTCAGTGAGGTTGGATGGAGAGCGTTTATGAACAGCAGTTTTCAGTTCTTTCCACAGATTCTCAATTGGATTCAGGTCTGGACTTTGACTTGGCCATTCTAACACCTGGATATGTTTATTTGTGAACCATTCCATTGTAGATTTTGCTTTATGTTTTGGATGATTGTCTTGTTGAAAGACAAATCTCTGTCCCAGTCTCAGGTCTTTTGCAGACTCCATCAGGTTTTCTTCCAGAATGGTCCTGTATTTGGCTCCATCCATCTTCCCATCAATTTTAACCATCTTCCCTGTCCCTGCTGAATAAAAGCCGGCCCAAACCATGATGCTGCCACCACCATGTTTGACAGTGGGGATGGTGTGTTCAGGGTGATGAGCTGTGTTGCTTTTACGCCAAACATAACGTTTTACATTGTTGCCAAAAAGTTCGATTTTGGTTTCATCTGACCAGAGCACCTTCTTCCACATGTTTGGTGTGTCTCCCAGGTGGCTTGTGGCAAACTTTAAACAACACTTTTTATGGATATCTTTAAGAAATGGCTTTCTTCTTGCCACTCTTCCATAAAGGCCAGATTTGTGCAGTATACGACTGATTGTTGTCCTATGGACAGAGTCTCCCACCTCAGCTGTAGATCTCTGCAGTTCATCCAGAGTGATCATGGGCCTCTTGGCTGCATCTCTGATCAGTCTTCTCCTTGTATGAGCTGAAAGTTTAGAGGGACGGCCAGGTCTTCGTAGATTTGCAGTGGTCTGATACTCCTTCCATTTCAATATTATCGCTTGCACAGTGCTCCTTGGGATGTTTAAAGCTTGGGAAATCTTTTTGTATCCAAATCCGGATATAAACTTCTCCACAACAGTATCTCTGACCTGCCTGGTGTGTTCCTTGTTCTTCATGATGCTCTCTGCACTTTAAACGGACCTCTGAGACTATCACAGTGCAGGTGCATTTATACGGAGACTTGATTACACACAGGTGGATTCTATTTATCATCATTAGTCATTTAGGTCAACATTGGATCATTCAGAGATCCTCACTGACCTTCTGGAGAGAGTTTGCTGCACTGAAAGTAAAGGGGCTGAATAATTTTGCACGCCCAATTTTTCAGTTTTTTATTTGTTAACAAAGTTTGAAATATCCAAAAAAATTCGTTCCACTTCATGATTGTGTCCCACTTGTTGTTGATTCTTCACAAAAAATTACAGTTTTATATCTTTATGTTTGAAGCCTGAAATGTGGCAAAAGGTCGAAAAGTTCAAGGGGGCCGAATACTTTCGCAATGCACTGTATATATTTTGTAAAAGCAGAGACCCTGGAGAATAACATGGTGGTGGTTGCAATTTTTTTATGTCACATGAATTTAGCACACAAGTTTAAATAACCCATTTTTCCTGACAGTTTTCCTTTAATAATAAACAACCAGGACATATTCATTGCGATTTTTCACTAGATAAAGCCCAATTTGCCATGAAAAAAAACTGTATAATTCAAGTAGTTGCCATGATATGTATAGTTTTACTAACAGATAACATACTTGCCAACTGTCCCTTTTTTCCTGGGACAGTCCCTGCAAATAGGAGCCTGTCCCAGGTAATTTATATTGTCCCTGGAAGCGCCTGTTAATCAGGCTGCCCATAAATGTTACGCAGAAGTAGTGCAGCTGAATGGGAGAATTATTCCAACTCTGCTACTGTGGCCTTAAGTTTGAAATTCCCTTTTTAATTTCCAGTAATTCTCTCTTTATTGAGTAGACTCTATAATCTGATAAATAGGCGAGATTATTTTATGCAGAGTGGGCGGAGCTTCAGGGAAGTGGGTGTGGAAATTGATAGCTGTGCTGCAAAGTGTCCCTGGAAATTTTTTTTAAATGTTGGCAACTATGAAATATCATAGACATCGAGATTATATACGCTGTATAGTGCCAACATCCCTATATACATTGAAATTCAAGCCATTTGTGATTGGGACTTTTAGGGCGCTGATAATCACCAGGAAAGGTATAAATGAAGTGCCTCCTACCCTAGGCTGGATAGATTTAGTTTTTGGCTTTGCTGTACTCAGTTCTTTCCTAGGTCTGCTCAGGTCTATCCCTAAACCTGAGGGTTAATCGCTCCTCCCTGCCTCTGGAAAAAGTTTCCAGAAATAGAATGGGAGGGTTAGCCACTGGGTTATAAATATTTATCTGAGCTCAGCCAGTCCCTAGGACTGGGGGCTGGCCCAGAAGGTGTGGCTGGGGAGAAGATGTTTGGGAGGGTCTGATCAGAGCTCTCTTTCTCTTGGGTCCACTGCCCCCCTGGGGGGCAGCTTGTGTTACTGAGGAGCTGTTTTAAGGCCTTAGAATGTGCTTGGCTGAGCACCTGGAGAAACCTGGATTAAAAAGAACTTGCTGGAGGACACTACCTTAGAAAGCTGGCCTGGAGAAAAATCCCTTTCACTGAAGAGTATCTCAGGGAAGCTGCTTGGGAGCTGTCTCTGGACATTATGGGTAGGACCTTGCCTAGTGCTCTAGGTGTGCTTGTGCTTTTAGGATTAGATGCCAGAGGTTGCTACATGGACTGTGGCTGCTCGCATAGAGTCTCAGGCTAAACTGGCTGTCCCCTCAACATCACCTAAGAACTCCAATACCACATGGAAAAAGTAGTATATCATTCCTTGTCATGATGAACAAATGGTCCCATGTGCAATAACCCAACGTGTTTCAAATATAAGCTTCTTCAGAAGTAGGAGTATTCATATAGAATATATAAAATAAATGTTAATGTTGCATTAGACAAAATATAAAAACACAAACTCAAAATATATGAAATATCCCTTTAAATTGAACTCATAAGGTCCATCAACGTTGGGGGGGGGGGGGGACTGTGGGAAGGCCATATGCATAGACTGCAGCAGACACCCCAATTGGTAAACTTTTCTCCTAGATGTACTAGCCAATGATGCCAAGCTAAAGGTGCCTACGTCCTTTACTAACACATGTCAATGTCTGACATGGAAGTCTATTTTGCATGAAAAATGCTTGCTTATAGCAATGAAATACACTGCTGAGCTCCTGAACAGACTGAGGTGCAACCTGACAGCATCGGATGGACTGAAACATAATGTCCTAGAGGTGTTCTATTGGATTTAGGTCAGACGAGCGTGGAGGCCATTCAACGGTATCAATTCCTTCATCCTCCAGGAACTGGCTGCATACTCTCCCCACATGAGGCCGGGCATTGTAGTGCACCAGAAGGAACCCAGGACCCACTGCACCAGAGTAGGGTCTGACAATGGGTCCAAGGATTTCATCTCAATACCTGTCAGGGTGCCATTGTCCAGCCTGTAGAGGTTTATGCATCCCTCCATTGATATTGCTCTCCAAACCATCACTGGCCCACCAACAAGCCAGTCATGTTGAATGAAGTTACAGGCAGCATAGTGTTTTCCACAGCTTCTCCAGACTCTTTCCCATCCGTCACATGTGCTCAGGGCGAACCTTCTCTCATCTGTGAAAAGCACAGGGCGCCAGTAATGGACCTGCCAATTCTGGTATTCAATGGCAACCGAGCTCCATGGTGCCAGGCAGTGAGCACAGGGCCCACAAGAGGACGTCAGGCTCTCAGGCCCACCCTCATGAAGTCTGTGTCTAATTGTTTAGTCAGAGACATTCACATCAGTGGCCTGCTGGAGGTAATTTTTTAGGGTCCTGGCAGTGCTCATCCTGTTCCTCCTTGCACAAAGGAGAAGATACCGGTCCTGCTGATGGGTTAAGGACCTTCTATAGCCCTTTCCAGCTCTCCTAGAATAACTGCCTCTCTCATGTAACCTCCTCCATGCTCTTGAGACTGTGCTGGGAGACACAGCAAACCTGGCAATGTCATGTATTGATGTGCCATCTTGGAGGAGTTGGAATGCCTGTGAAACCTTTATAGGGTCCAGGTATCGCCTCTTGCTACCAGTAGTGACACTGACCCTAGCCAAATGCAAAACTAGTGAAAAACAGTCAGAAAAGATGAGTAGGAGGAAAAAATGTCAGTGGCCTCCACCTGTAAAACCATTCTTGTTTTGGAGGTTGTCTCATTGTTGCCCATGTAGTGCACCTGTTGTTAATTTCATTAATGCCAAAGCAGCTAAAACTGATTAACAACCCCTTCTGCTAACTGAACAGATCAATATCCCAGGAGTTTAATTGACTTAATGCTATACTCTGATTAAAAAGTGTTCCTTTCATTTTTTTTGAGCAGTGTATATATTTTTTTTTTTCGTACTGTCACCAGGCAGTGTCCCTAATTGCCACCACACCAGTTATAAGGTAACGCTGTACTGCACTGGTGACGGTATGTAAAAAAAAATAAGTGACATTTTTATTATTTTTTTTAAATGAGAATAAAGTTTAACAACTTTTAACAGTACAATGAACAATGCACATTCCGAAGTATTACATTATACAATACTTTCACAGAATACAAATTAGAATAATGTTCTTGCACAAAGACAAAGCAGGTTTATAAAACCAATTGAAACCAATTGAACCTGAGATGTCATTAGTCGTTATATCTCACAGTGTATAGCTGGATACACACTATCCAACTTTTGTGGTTAGATTTCCTTCAGATTTACCTTTTCTATGTAGTGCAGGGGCCTGCCAGATTGCATACAAATTGAAAGTGTTAAGGTTTGACCTCATATTATATGGTTTTGGTAAATCTAAAGGAAAAAGTCTTCAGAAAATCTTATTGTGTGTATGGCCCATATGAATCGCTAGGTATGGTTTAAGAAGACATTCTCATCATATCTCTTCCCCAGTACTTTAAATTAAACTCACTCCAAGGGGACAAACAGAGTGGCTGAGTTCCCACTTTAGGTTAATAGCCTATCAAGAATTAGGTCCAATGGAGCCAAGCCAGGGGTAGCTAGCCAGCATTCCCAGATCTTATTGAATTAGGTTGGGCTGCCTCTATGCTGATATATCAAGCACTCATATCTCAAAGTTAATCCTATGTTGGCTAACCACATCTCTAAAGTGGGAGGGGTTTGAGAGATCCAAAGTTGCAAGATCAACTTTCGAGCTTGGAACAGTGCTCTGGACACCGCCTCTCTGACATATATGTCCATTATAACCTCATCCAGTAAACCCAAAAGGCAAGGTTTAGGGTCAAGAGAGATGGTTGCTTGATAAGTATTGTTAATGGTGTTTACTAGGGCTGGCCTAAGAAATTGCGCTGCCTGGGCCAAGATAAAATGCTGTCCCCCTCCCAAAAAAAAAAAAGAAAAGAAAAAGAAATCACGCCCATCCAGCAAAGAGACATTTCCATAAAGCAAAGAGACATTTCCATAAAGCAAAGAGACATCCCAAAATAGTAAAGAGACAGCCCAATCCAGCAGCGACCTCCCCATATATTCAGCAAGAGACATTTCCATAAATTCCACAAAGAGACATTTCCATAAAGCAAAGAGACATCCCAAAATAGTAAAGAGATAGCCCAATTCAGCAAAGAGACATCCCATATATTCATCAAAGAGACATGCCGAATCCAGCAAAGAGACATCCCCAATCCAACAAAGAGACATGCCCAATCCAGCAAAGAGACATGCCCAGTCCAGCAAAGAGACATACCCCTTCCAGCAAAGAGACATCCCAAATCCAGCAAAAAGACATGCCCCCTCCTGCAAAGAGACATGCCCCCTCCAGCAAAGAGACATGTCCAATCCAGCAAAGAGACATGCCCCCTCCAGCAAAGAGCTGGGGAGCGGAGCATGATGCAAGGATAACACTGAATGCTAGAGGGAGGGAGCCTCAGGTCCTCAGGCAGTGCGCCCCTGTTGCCACCCCTCTTAAAGTCCCGCCTGGGTCCTATGGACCCACCGGGACCCATGGTAGGGCTGGCCCTGGTGTTTACTATGCCAGTCCAAAAGCAGTGCAACTTTGGGCACCACCAAAGGAGATGTATCAGGTCCACCATAGCTCCCTTGCATCTCATACACAATGGGTCTGGGTGGAGTCCAAGAGTAAACAAATTAAGTGGGGTATGATGAACCCGCAATAATATATATAGTTGGGACAGTCTTTGGGTTACCTTTAAATAACAGCCTTGGACAGATTCCAGGGCCTCCGACCATTGATCCCCATCTATATCACTCACATCCTCCACTCATTTTTCCATAGTCGTGTTGGGAAAATTTCTCCAGGTACTCTGGCAGCAGCATCGCATAGCACCTGGAGATGAACCCTTTAGTGGATGTGGATTGCTGCACCATATTGAAAAGAGGAGTGGGAGATAACACCACCTGCTCTAAGGATGCTTGCTCTTTAATGGTGTGCTGCAATTGAAGGTAGGGGAAGTACATTTTATTTGACAATCCATATCTGGCTTGCATTTGGGTAAATGGGAGCAACCTGCCGTTGCTTAAAATGTGATGGAGGTGAGTAACACCATATGTTAGCCACCGGGCTGCACACTGCAGCTTTGCCAGTTCTGGGTAAGTATTGTTATTCCAGATGGGGCTGTAACTAGCAAATCCTGACACTCTTTGTAGTTGTTTTGCTTTGAACCAAATTTTATGAAGTAGCCTATATGTGGGGTACCTTTTTTTGGACTTTAACCACTTTACCACCGGAGGATTTTGCTGTCTGACGTCTGGGCCACTTTTTGCGATTCGGCACTTTGCGAATTTAACTGACAATTGCGCGGTCATGCAACGCCGTACCCAAGCGAAATTTACGTCTTTTTTTTCCCACAAACAGAGATTTCTTTTGGTGGTATTTGATCACCTGTGCAATTTTTACTTTTTGCGCTTTAAACAAAAAAATAGCGTAAATTTTGAAAAAATAACAATATTTTTCACATTTTTTTTATATGAAATTCCCCCCAAAAAAATGTAAAAATCAAAATTTTTTTAAATTTTTGGCCAATTTGTTTTCTGCTCCCTATGTTTGGTAAAAAAAAAATCACAATAAGCGTATTTTGATTGGTTTGCGCAAAAGTTATTGCGTTTAATAAATAAGGGAAAGATTTCTTCATTTTTGGTGTTTTTTTTTTTAACGAGTAATGGCGGCGATCTGCAGTTTTTTTTTTGCGGGACTGCGACATTGCGGCGGACAGATCGGACCCTTGACTGACATTTTTGACACTTTTGGGGTTACCAGTGACATTACTACGGTAATCAGTGCTATACATATGCACTGTTACTGTAAAAATGACACTGGCAGGGAAGGGGTTAATTTTATTGGAGAGGGAGGGGTTAATGTATGCCTGGTGCTTACTGACGTGTGTGGGGGGAGGTGACTGAGTGACACAGGGACAGATCGCAGGATCAGCTATGCTGAGCCCTGCAATCTGACCCTGCCTGTCCCTTAGGAGATCCGCCCGCTCTGTTTACACAAGCGGGCGGATCTCCAGACTCGATTCCCCGACGATCGGGGAAGAGCAGCGGCGATCGCCGCTGCTCGTCCCCTGGCCCGACTCCTGCTGTGACTGAATAATTTCCCGCCACCGAGAAAGGGGAGTGTCTGGCGACGTAGGTCTACGTCGCCAGACGATAACGATCCAGTTTGCCGCAGTAGAGCTCTAGTGAGCAGACGGCAAGTGCTTAAGAAGAGCTGGGCCTCAAGGGCTTCCGGTAGAGTCTGAGCTTCTACACAGTGTAACACCACAGCTAATGTGGAATCAGTGTGTGTTTCCCACTCGGCCGATACATCATTCGTGCCCTTTTGCAGCTGCTGCAGTTGGGCTGCCAGAGAGTACAGCCAGGGGTTCAGGAAAGCTAGGCCCCAAGTATCCTTAGACCTCTGGAGTTGCTCCAGCCTGACTCTAGCAGGACCCGATTTCCATAGTAGCGAGCGAAATATGGAATGTACCACTCAAAATATTTTAAGGGGTATAACCACAGGTGTATTGTGGAGGAAATAGAGCAGCTGGGGCATTAATGGGCGGCACAGTGGTGTAGTGCAAAAAAGCAAAGGGGTTTCCAGTCACTACTTACCAACCAGCCAGCAATCAGCCAAATTAACCTGTCTAACAGTATGCGTTAAAAACAGGGGTTTAGTTGCACACATTTGCAAATACATGCGTAAGCTGCAGGCCGCGCCAAGGCACCCTGATATCTGCAGTCCCTAACTCTGCCTTTAAAGAGTCTCCACAATGGGAGCACATGCATTCTGATGAGATAGATGGAGGACAGGTGACTGGAGGAAGCCCACCCCTCCTTAAAGGCGCAGGGTCACACTGATCGCCCAGCACATAGCACAATGGCAGCAAAGGTGTCAGTGCGTTGCCTGACCAATATAAACGTTATATGATATTGCAAAAAGTGGTCACCTCCCCCACCTATAACTGGTCTTAATAGTAAGGAGCACTGGAAGGGCAAACGCAGATCAAAAAAGCAAAGGGGTTTCCAGTCACTACTTGTAGTGGTTAGCACTTTCACCTAGCAGCAAGAGGGTCGCTGGTTCGAATCCCAACCATGACACTACCTGCCTGGAGTTTGCATGTTCTCCCTGTGCCTGTGTGGGTTTCCTCCGGGTACTCCGGTTTCCTCCCACACTCCAAAGACATGCTGGTAGGTTAATTGAATCCTGTATAAAAAAAAAAAAAATTGGCCCTACTGTGTATGTGAGTTAGGGACCTTAGATTGTAAGAAAACCAATAAGATATGTAGCGCCAAAGGATAAAATAATAAAACAAAGTGAATATCAAGTGTCTTACAAACATAGATCCATAAATAAATAAGTGAGTACCACAATAAACATCAATACATGAATAGTGAGTACCACAAAAAAAGTGCAAGTGCTTTTAGATCATGTGATAACAGATAATATGAATCCAGGTGATAAAAAATGATTTAACTGTGATTATTAAAGCGGAGTTCCACCCATTTTTAATACGTTGGATTACATAGATGTATGTAATCCCCTTTAAAACGACTTTTACCAATGGAAACTTTTTTTTTTGCTAGTAAATACCTTATTTTCTTGTTTATTCCTCCTCTCCTCACTTCCGGGTCCGATCGGCGATGACGTCATTCTGCGATTCGCAGTGTGTGCTGCGATGTATTCCATGCCAGAAATCTCGCAGTATTACCCAGGAGCTGAGCTGTACTGTGTGTATTGAGGCCGTGACCTGCCCCGCTTCCGCCCCGCCTCCTCTCAGTGAGCTCAGTGAGGATATAATGCTTTCAGTCCTCGCTCACTGAGAGGAGGCGGGGCGGAGGCGGGGCAGAGAACGGCCTGAATACAATACATACAGTACAACTCACTGAGAGGAGGCGGGGCGGAGGCGGGGCAGGTCTCGGCCTCAATACATACAGTACAGCTCAGCTCCTGGGTAATACTGCGAGATTTCTGGCATGGAATACATCCCAGCACACACTGCGAATCGCCGAATGACGTCCTCGCCGATCGGACCCGGAAGTGAGGAGAGGAGGAATAAACAAGAAAATAAGGTATTTACTAGCAAAAAAAAAGTTTCCATTGTTAAAAGTCGTTTTAAAGGGGATTACATACATCTAAAGTTACGAAAATGGGTGGAACTCCACTTTAATAACTAAATAAAGAATATCACAATAAAGTGCCCGTGCTCATAAATAATAATTGAGTGAAATGTCATCAGCAAATGGTGCAAAGTTCATAAAAATAGGTGATCCTTTCTGTGCTGTGCAGATATCAGGTGACCAGGTGCTGGTGCTTTCAATTCTTAAGGTGACTTAGTGCATTAGTGATAATGCTGGCCGCTCACCTCCTGGTTTGGCTCACAGATTATAATGAGCCAAACCCGCTTTTTGCACACACACAGGTGCTAATGAATAATGGATAGGCTGCTTCCTCCTGTCCTCCCTCTGAATGGGAATGCCTCAGGTGGGATATGGTGGCCAAGCTCGCCGTGTCAGTGACACCGTAACAGGGATGAAGTGGTCACTTCCTCATAACCGTCTCTCCACCGTCATACATGGGTACATGTGTAAAATAAACAAAGCAATCTAGTGCTCTCTGTATACTCCGATTTATTGGGGTGAAAACAGCATAAAAAACGCACATGGGATGGCACTCGGCCAGTGCTAGCATAGACAGCAGTATTGAGTGCTACAGTGTGTGCAGGCTCCTCCCCCGTACGCGTTACGTCAAATCCACGACTTCCTCAGCAGGGGTCTAGATTGTAAGCTCCTTGAGGGCAGGGACTGATGTGAATGTATATGTAAAGCGCTGCGGAAATTGACAGCGCTATATAAGTACCTGAAATAAATAAATAAATAAAATTAAGATCATTTTTGCTAAATTAGCTCTCCCTGCCACTGACAGCAGTAGTTTAGATCACAATTTCACCTTATTCCTAAACAGTGACAGCAGGGGAAATATCTTCAAATGGCAATAGTCCACAATCTCAGCCGAGACTATGATTCCCAAATATCTGAACTGCCCGACTATAGGCACTGGGCAGAAAGAAGGTAACTGGGGGTCAAGAGCTTCATCCAGCGGCAACAGGGCTGACTTGGTCCAGTTAATAGTCAAGCCCGAAAAAATCCCAAATTTATTGGGGCCTGTGTTTCCCATCAAAAGCAGCATGTCATCTGCATACAACATGATCTTTTCATGGAGTGCACCATATTTAAAGCCCTCAACCAGAGAGCTGGTCCTAATTTTAGCCACCAGGGGTTCTATTGCAAGGGCAAATAGGGGGGAGAGAGGGCACCCCAGCCTAGTACCCCTACCCAATAAAAATACCTGTGAGGTCCTGTCACCCTCCCAGATAGCAGCCTGAAGATTATGATACAATAAACGGACCCATGCAATAAATTGTTCTCTGAAACCAAATCTTTCCAGCACTGCCCACAAATAGCACCACTCCATGCTATCGAAGGCTTTGTTTGCGTCCAGCGACAAAAGAGCTCTCGCCCCTCCATTATCAGCTGGTGTTTGCATATTTATATAAAGTCATCTGAGGTTGAAAGCAGTGGATTTGTTAGGCATGAAGCCAGCTTGGTCTGCATGAATGATATCAGCAATTACTTTGTTAAGCCTCTGAGCCTGTAATTTAGCCAAAATTTATATGTCAGCTTGTAACAAGGAAATAAGTCTATAGGAATTAGGTTCCGTAGCTGGCTCATCAGGCTTCAAGCAAATTAATACTAGCCCTGGAAGGGGGAAACCGTTCATGCTCATGGGCCTCATTGAAAACTTTCAACAGCTTAGGATATCAGGGTGTTGTTGGAATACCTCCATAGGCAGCCCATCATCCCCAGGTGCTTTGGAGTTGTGAAAAGAGATGGTCTTCTCCCGGATCGCCTCTAATGTAAGAGGAGCATCCAGACTTGTTCTATGAGCTTCTGACAGGGTGGGTATATCAAAATTTTTTAACATTTTCGGTCAATTTGTTTTATGCTATATATGTTTGGTAAAAAAAATTCCAAAAAGCGTATTTTGATTGGTTTGTGCAAAAGTTATCGCGTTTACTAACAAAGGGAAAGATTTTTGTCATTTTTGTTAGTTTTTTTTAAACGCGTAATGGCGGCAATCTGCAATTTTTTTTGCGGTACTGCGACATTGCGGTGGACAGATCGGACCCTTGACTGACATTTTTGACACTTTTGGGGTTACCGGTGACATTACTGCAGTAATCAGTGCTATACATATGCACTGTTACTGCAAAATTACACTGGTAGTGAAGGGGTTAACTTTATTTGAGAGGGAGGGGCTGTGTGTGTCCCTAGGGGCGTGCTTCTAACTGTGATTGGCTGTGGCTTGAGCTGTAGAAACAGTGATCAACGGTCCTACATAGTAGAACCGTATGATCGGTGTTTCTACACAGGGGAGAATGACAGGCGGCTTGTTTACACTAGTTTACACTGTTTACACATCGGGTCCGCCGGTTACTCGCGCGGGGGGGTCCGTGACCACGCGGCAGCGGGAGCGCGCCTCCGGGGGCGCGCGCTCGCTCCCTAGACCCTCACAGGCTAGCGACATAGACCTACGTCACTCTGCCTGTGAGGGGCTGACTGCCGATGTAAATATACTGTGAGCAGTCGGCAAGTGGTTAAAAAGAATCCCTTACAACTGCTTTCATTATTTTAAATCCTTATACTGCTAGCATTGGTAAATAGATAGGAATAGGTATATTCTAGGTACTATTTGGGTGGGTGGTGCGCTTCAGAAGTGGAAATGCAACTTATAAGGGTGTGGCTTAAAGCATGGCTTAAAATTGTGAATATATAAAATCAAGACGTGTTCCTGTGATAAAATTGTGTTATCGTTAAATTATGCCGTGGTGATCAAATAAATTAAAATGTAAATAAACCATTACAATATATCTTCTATACGAAAAAGTGCTGAGTACTTCAATTTCATAAAAAAACTCAGTGAATAAATAATCCGTTAAACAAAGTATAAATATATAGATGGAACTTCAAAAACAATTAAAGGTGCTTTGTGCTTTCTGAAATAAATAAATAAAGTGCACTGTTCAAGGTGTCCATTCATAAAAATCCAAAAGTCAGGTGCAATTCCCTTCGATAGCTTCAAAGAATAGTAAACGTGCTCTCATGCAAAAAATAAGGGTGTTGTGACTTGCTGCCTCCACCAGGTGTCACATCTAGGTGTTCTATATTCTCACCTCAATAAGGTGTATATTGCGCCTGTATATAAAGCTTAGCCTCCGGGTAACATGTAGGCTTTTGCTAATTCCAATCTCCTGTTTCGACCTCCGGGTATTTTCCTGTCCTGTCCTTTCAGCTTTTGGGGTGTTAAGCTTTCTGGCGTCCTTAACTCCTTATCATAACCTCGGGCTCAGTTAAAATAGAGGGCAATCATGGTGCAGTATATCAAATCAGGTTTATTGTTAAAAACATAGTTGCACTTACAATTTGTAGATCATTCATTCGCAAATATTATATGAATGCAGCGTGGGGAGCGATATCGCTCCGATCTCCAACGTCACTTCCGGTAGTCTGGCGGCTCCTCCTACGCGTTACGTCACATCACGTGACTTCCTCAGGGAGTGCTCCCTGAGGAAGTCACGTGATGTGACGTAACGCGTAGGAGGAGCCGCCAGACTACCGGAAGTGACGTTGGAGATCGGAGCGATATCGCTCCCCACGCTGCATTCATATAATATTTGCGAATGAATGATCTACAAATTGTAAGTGCAACTATGTTTTTAACAATAAACCTGATTTGATATACTGCACCATGATTGCCCTCTATTTTAACTGAGCCCGAGGTTACGATAAGGAGTTAAGAACGCCAGAAAGCTTAACACCCCAAAAGCTGAAAGGACAGGACAGGAAAATACCCGGAGGTCGAAACAGGAGATTGGAATTAGCAAAAGCCTACATGTTACCCGGAGGCTAAGCTTTATATACAGGCGCAATATACACCTTATTGAGGTGAGAATATAGAACACCTAGATGTGACACCTGGTGGAGGCAGCAAGTCACAACACCCTTATTTTTTGCATGAGAGCACGTTTACTATTCTTTGAAGCTATCGAAGGGAATTGCACCTGACTTTTGGATTTTTATGAATGGACACCTTGAACAGTGCACTTTATTTATTTATTTCAGAAAGCACAAAGCACCTTTAATTGTTTTTGAAGTTCCATCTATATATTTATACTTTGTTTAACGGATTATTTATTCACTGAGTTTTTTTATGAAATTGAAGTACTCAGCACTTTTTCGTATAGAAGATATATTGTAATGGTTTATTTACATTTTAATTTATTTGATCACCACGGCATAATTTAACGATAACACAATTTTATCACAGGAACACGTCTTGATTTTATATATTCACAATTTTAAGCCATGCTTTAAGCCACACCCTTATAAGTTGCATTTCCACTTCTGAAGCGCACCACCCACCCAAATTGCACACATTGTATTGACTGGTTCCTGGTACCAGTATTGTGGTGCAGCAGCAGGAAGGGAAACATATACGACCTCGGATAGCGCAGGAACCACTCATACATATAAGATATTCTAGGTACTTTTACATTTCTTTAGTTGCTTTTTGGCTTCTGGCCTTAGCCAACATAATGTCATACTTCCCAGGAGTCTTCATGGGCATTTTTTCTTTTTTTCATCTGAAGGAGGGGAGGAAGGGCTTTCTCAGCTAAGCACACCCTATTGCAAACATGCCTAAGCTAGGTGCAGATGGATTCCAAGAAGTAAATGCTACATGAACCATCTTCGCTGACTCAAGCTGGCCATGACTAGAAATTCCTGTGGGGGGGGGGGGGTAGACATTTTTTTTTTTTTTACAAGTGATTTCTCAACAAAATAAAGCATGGAGACATTGATGGTAGGGGATGTTTGTAATAAAAATGAATTGACCATTTGCCTACTGCCCGCCGCATATATACTGCGGCAGGCTGGCTTGGGAGTGCCTCTGGGGGGTGGTGCCTGCCCGCCCCCACTAGGCAGCGGAGATGGCGATCCACGGGGGGGGGGGGGGGGGGTTGCAGCGGCTCTGATTGCCGCCGGGCACCCGTAATCGTTCCCCGCTGAGAGAGAACGACGGTCATCTGTTGTAAACACAGCCGATCGTTGTTCTCTCTGAAATGATCACAGAGCGCCTGTGATCCTTCTATATACTCTCAGTACCTCCCTCATATAGTTAGAAAACACCCTCTAGGCTCTGATCACCCCTGGGTTAACCCCTTCCCTGCCAGTGTCAATATTACAGTAACAGTGTATATTTTTAGCACTGATTACTGTAGTAATTAGTGGCGGCTGGTGCTCAAAATTTTTGGGGGGGGCGCAAAAAGAAAAATAATAGGTATTGCTTCGCGCCAAAAAACGCGTTAAAAAATTGCATGACTTTGAGTTCATGGTACAGGCATGGCACAGGTGATGGTATAGGCATGGCACATGTGATGGTATAGGCATGGCACAGGTGATGGCATAGGCATGGCACAGGTGATGGTACAGGTGATGGCATAGGCATGGCACAGGTGATGGCACAGGTGATGGCATAGGCATGACACAGGTGATGGCATAGGCATGGCACAGGTGATGGCACAGGTGATGGCATAGGCATGGCACAGGTGATGGCACAGGTGATGGCATAGGCATGACACAGGTGATGGCATAGGCATGGCACAGGTGATGGCACAGGTGATG
The DNA here is from genome assembly GCF_965119305.1 of Pelophylax lessonae. NCBI lineage: Eukaryota > Metazoa > Chordata > Amphibia > Anura > Ranidae > Pelophylax > Pelophylax lessonae. Next base: position 526,651,043 of record NC_138772.1, read on the forward strand.
GCATAGGCATGGCACAGGTGATGGCACAGGTGATGGTACAGGCATGGCACAGGTGATGGCATAGGCATGGCACAGGTGATGGCATAGGCATGGCACAGGTGATGGCACAGGTGATGGCATAGGCATGGCACAGGTGATGGTACAGGCATGGCACAGGTGAGGGCACAGGACGGCTTCAATCACTTACCTTCTGACGGCGGCGGGATGACGGGATTCCGGGAACCGAGACGAGCAGCGCTGTGGACGTCCTCCTCTTCAGTCTTCTGTCTTCCGGTCCGGGCGGCGGGAAGGAGATCGGGCGGTGACGGTGCGTGACTGACGCACGCACCGGCACCGCCCCCATTGCAAGTCAGCGATGTCCTGGATGATGATTGGTCCAGGCTGGAGACTGGACCAATCATAGCCAGGATATCACGAAGGTGGGGGTGGCTCAGCGCTTTTTCCTGCGCCCAGGTTACGCCCCCAGAAGGCAGCCAATCGGCACCTCTTCTGGGTCGTAAACCCCACCCCCCATAGCCACCAGGCCCAGCGCATAGGCCTGCGAACACGATTTTTTTTTTTTCAAAACTTTATTTGTTCTTTTTGTCATTTTTTTTTCTCTTTTTTTTTCTCTTTTTTTTTTAGGGGGGGCGGCGCTCTGGCGCCCCCTATGCACGGGCCGCCACTGGTAGTAATGTCACTGGCCCCCCCCAAAAGTGTCAAAAATGTCAGTTAGGGGTCCGATCTGTCCACTGCAATGTTGCAGTCCCGCTAAAAATCACAGATCGCCGCCATTACTAGTAAAAATAAAATAAATAAATAAAAATGACATAAATCTTTCCCCTAGTTTGTAGACTCGATAACTTCTGCACAAATCTAAATACGATTATTGAGATATTTTTTTTACCAAAAATGTGTAGTAGAATACAAATTGGCCTAAAAGGATGAAAAAAAATTGATGTTTAACCACTTGCCGACCAGTCACTGGGACTGTACTGCGGCAAAGTGGCTCGATTCCATCCAGCGACGTAGACCTACGTCGCTGGACTCCTCCCCCTGTAGGCGGCGCGCTCCCACTGTTTTCAGTCACAGCGGGAGTCGGGCCAGGGGAGGAGCAGTGGCGATTGCCGCTGCTCTTCCCCGATCGTCGGGGAATCGAGTTTGGAGATCCGCCCGCTTGTGTAAACAGAGCGGACGGATCTCCCAAGTGACAAACAGTGACAGATTGCAGTGTTCAGCATAGCTGAACATGCGATCTGTCCCTGTGTCACTCAGTCCCCTCCCCCCACACACGTTAGTAAGCACCAGGCATACATTAACCCCTCCCTCTCCAATAAAATTAACCCCTTCCCTGCCAGTGTAATTTTTACAGTAACAGTGCATATATAGTTACATAGTTACATAGTTAGTGAGGTTGAAAAAAGACATCAGTCCATCCAGTTCAACCTATGATGTGTGTGTGTTTACTGTTAACCGTACATTGTATACCCCTTTATTTTGTGGTCTTTAAGGTGTCCATCTAATAGTTTTTTGAAACTATCGATGCTCCCTGCTGATACGACTGCTTGTGGAAGAGAATTCCACATCCTTACCGCTCTTACAGTGAAGAACCCCTTACGCATTTTAAGGTTAAACCGCCTTTCCTCTAGTTTTAGTGAGTGGCCACGTGTCTTATTGTATCTCCTTTCTCTGAATAGTTTGTTCCTTATGCTAGGGTCCCAGTACAGTATTTGTACATTGATATCATATCCCCTCTCAATCGTCTCTTCTCCAGAGAGAATAGGTTCAGTGCTTGTAGTCTTTCCTCATAGCTGATGTCCTCCATTCCCCTAATTATTTTTGTTGCCCTTCTCTGGACTCTTTCCAATTCCAGCACATCCTTCCTGAGGACCGGTGCCCAGAACTGGACAGCATACTCCAGATGTGGCCGGACCAGAGTCTTGTAGAGAGGGAGAATAATCTCTTTATTTCTGGAGTGAATCCCCTTTTTTATACATCCCAGTATTCTGTTGGCTTTGCTTGCAGCGGCTTGGCATTGCATGCCACTGCCAAGCCTGTTGTCTACCAGTACCCCCAAGTCTTTTTCCATCCTAGACTCACCCAGAGGTTCCCCCCTAGTGAGTAGCTTGCTTTCTGGTTTCTGGCCCCCAAGTGCATTACTTTACATTTTTCAACATTAAACCTCATCTGCCATGTAGTTGCCCACCCCATTATTTTGTTCAGGTCTGTTTGTAAGGTTTCCACATCCTGCAAAGAAGATATTGGCATGCTTAGTTTAGTATCATCCGCAAATACTGAGATTGTACTAGATATCCCCTCCTCTAGATCATTTATGAATAAATTAAACAGGATTGGTCCCAGGACAGAACCCTGGGGGACACCACTTTCCACACCCGCCCAATCCGAGTACTCCCCATTAATCATCACCCTCTGGACTCTCCCCTGGAGCCAGTTCTCTATCCAGGTACTCACCTTATGGTCCATACCTACCTTCCTTAGTTTGTACAGTAAGCGTTTGTGGGGAACGGTGTCAAAGGTCTTTGCAAAGTCCAGATACACCACATCCACAGGCTTACCTTTATCTAGGTGGCAGCTCACTTCATCGTAGAAGGTTAATAGATTGGTTTGGCAAGAACGATTTTTCATGAATCCATGCTGATTACTACTAATAATACCGTTTTCATTACTAAAGTCCTGTATGTGGTCCCTTAACATCCCCTCCAAAATCTTGCAGACTACAGACGTTAGGCTGACCGGCCTATAGTTACCCGGGATACATCTCGGCCCCTTTTTAAATATTGGTACCACGTTGCCTTTTTTCCAATCAGCTGGCACCATACCCGTCTGTAAACTATCCTTAAAGATCAAGAATAATGGTCTGGCAATCACCTGGCTGAGCTCCTTAAGAACCCTCGGGTGCAAGCCATCCGGTCCCGGTGATTTATTTATGTTAAGTTTCTCTAGTTTAGTTCTAAGTCTATCTTCTGTTAGCCATGGCGGTATTTCCTGAGGTGTGTTGTTTAGTTTGGCCTTACAAGCAAGGTTCGTGTAGCCCCCCGATTCTTTTGTGAAGACTAAAGAGAAGAAATTATTTAACACTTCCGCCTTTTCTCTGTCCTCAGTGGCCATATTTCCTTTGTCATCTTTTATGGGGCCAATGTGTTCTGGCCTCGCTTTCTTACTGTTTATATACTTAAAGAACTTCTTGGGGTTCTTTTTACTCTCCTCCGCTATATGTCTCTCGTGTTCTATTTTAGCCGCCCTGATTTCGTCTTTACATTTCTTATTACACTCTTTGTAATGCTTAAATGCTGCCAATGACCCCTCAGTCTTGTATTTTTTGAAGGCCTTTTCTTTAGCACTAATATGCATTTTTATGTTGGAGTTTAGCCACCCAGGGTTTAGTTTTGCTCTTTTAAATTTATTTCCCTTTGGAATGCACTGGTCAATCCCCTTTTTAAGTATGCTCTTGAAGCACTCCCATTTTTCCTCCGTGTTCTTTGTTCCCAGGGTTCTATCCCATTTGATATTTTCTAGCAGCGAGCGCAGTTTTGGGAAATTGGCTCTTTTGAAATTCAGTGTCCTTATATTACCCCTCTGCTTCCTATTACTGTAATTAATACTGAAACTTATTGACCTATGGTCACTATTCCCTAAGTTGTCCCGTATTTCTATATCCGTGAGCAGGTCTGTATTGTTGGTAATCAGTAGGTCAAGTACCGCATTGTTTCTTGTTGGTGCATTCACCATCTGACCCATGAAATTGTCCTGCAAAACATTTAGGAACTGCCGAGCCTTGGCTGAATGCGCGGTTCCTTCTGCCCAGTCTATATCTGGATAAATAAAGTCCCCCATTATAATGACATTTCCCATCCTTGCTGCCAATCCTATCTGTAAAATGAGGTCCGCCTCCCCCTCCTCCCTCTGGTTGGGGGGCCTATAGCATACGCCCAATATTACCTTCCCCATCGTGCCTTCCCTTTGAAGCTCTACCCATAGGGATTCTGCCTCGTCCTTAGCTCCATTATTAATATCATCCCTCATATTTAGCTGTATACTGTTCTTAATATACAGACATACCCCTCCCCCTTTTTTACCTTCTCTATCTCTGCGATAAAGGGAATACCCCTGAATGGTCGCCATCCAGTCATGAGAGCTGTCAAACCAAGTCTCTGTTATCCCCACAAAATCTAAGTCCTCCTCAAACATCAGCAGCTCCAGCTCTCCCATCTTGTTGGCCAGGCTTCTGGCATTGGTATACAAACCTCTTAATTTTGACCGGTTACATATATCCTCTTTTGATGTTTTTAGGCTGCTCACTTGATTTTTCCCCATACCCACCCTGGGTATAGGAGCTCCGAACACCCTACCGCTAATGCCCCCATTTCTGCCCTCTGAAACTTGCTTTCCACTGGCTAATTCTACATCTGTACCCTCCCCCCCATTCCCTAGTTTAAAAGCCCCTCTAACTTTGTGGCCATCCTCTCACCCAGTACGGCTGCACCCTCCCCATTTAGGTGCAATCCGTCCCTACCAAAGAGCCGGTGGCCGACTGAGAAGTCAGCCCAGTTCTCCAGGAACTCGAAACCCTCCTTACTACACCAGCTCATCAGCCACTCGTTAACTTCCCTAATCTCCCGCTGCCTCTCTGGTGTGGCTCGAGGTACAGGTAGTATTTCTGAAAATACTACCTTGGAGGTCCTCAACTCCTCAACTTAGCGCCTAAGTCCCTGAAATCGTTTAGGACTCTCCATCTTCCTCTGCCTATGTCATTGGTACCCATGTGTACCATGACAGCTGGGTCTTCCCCAGCCCCACCCAGTAATTTGTCCATCCGATCCGCAATGTGCCGAACCCGAGCGCCCGGCAAACAACAGACTGTTCGGCGCACACGGTCTTTGTCACAGATTACACTATCTGTCCTTCTAATAATTGAGTCCCCTACCACCAGCACCTGTCTTTCCTTTCCCTTTCTCCCGGCCTCACTGGAGGAGTTCTTCCCCTGGCAGCTAGGGGCGTCGCTCTGCTCCAGCAATGCTGGTCCCTGACTGGTTTCCCCAACATCACGCAACGGGGCGAATTTATTGGGGTGCTCCAGCCCAGGATCAGCCTCCTTGCCTTTTTCCCCTCTACCCTTCCTAACTGTCACCCATCTACTCTGCTCTGATGCCTGCACCTCCGTCAATCCGCCCACCTCTGTGCAGGCCCCAGCCTGCACCTGGCGGGTACGATCCCAGCTCTCCTTCAGTATGGACATTCGTCTCAGTGTTGCCAGCTGCTTCCCTAGATTCAGGACCTGAGCTTCCAGGGAAACAACATGCTTACACTTTGTGCATTTGTATTATATATAGCACTGATTACTGCAGTAATGTCACTGGTCCCCCCAAAAGTGTCAAAAATGTCAGTGAAGGGTCCGATCTGTCCGCCGCAATGTCGCAGTACCGCAAAAAAAATCGCAGATCGCCGCCATTACTCGTTAAAAAAGAAAAACACCAAAAATGACAGAAATCTTTCCCTTAGTTAATAAACGCAATAACTTTTGCGCAAACCAATCAAAATACGCTTATTGTGATTTTGTTTACCAAACATGGGTAGCAGAAAACAAATTGGCCAAAAATTTAAAAAAATTTTGATTTTTACATTTTTTTGGGGGGGGGGGGGGGATTTCATATAAAAAAATGTTAAAAATATTGTTATTTTTTCAAAATAAACGCTATTTTTTTGTTTATAGCGCAAAAAGTAAAAATCGCACAGGTGATCAAATACCACCAAAAGAAAGCTCTGTTTGTGGGGAAAAAAAGAACGTAAATTTCGTTTGGGTACGGCATCGCACGACCGCGCAATTGTCAGTTAAAGCCGCACAGCGCCGAATCGCAAAAAGTGACCTGGACGTAAGACAGCAAAATCCTCCGGTGGTAAAGTGGTTAAACCTTTTTTTTTTGGAAATGTTATATAGCAGAAAGTGAAAAATATTGCTTTTTTTTTTCAGAATTGTCCCCTTTTTGTTTTCTTTTTGTATCATAAAATTTTTATGCTCTGTTTTTGTTTATAGCGCAAAAAATAAAAGTTGCAAAGGTGATCAAATACCACCAAAAGAAAGCTGTATTTGTGGGAAAAAAAGGTCATCGATTATATTTGGGTACAGCGCCTCACAACCGTGCAATTGTCAGTTAAAGTATTGCAGTGCTGAATCGCAAAAAATGGCCTGGTCATTAACCGCTTCCGGACCAGCCGCCGCCTTATTACTGCGGCAGTGCGGCCCTCCTGCGCGAACCGACGTAGACCTACGTCGGTCGCATGTGGGCAGCTAGGGGGTGAGCGCTTGCCACCGGCAGCGGGCTCCCGCCCCCACTCAGCAGCGGGAAAGCTGATGCACGGGGCAGGCGGCTCCAATTGCCGCCTGACACTCACGATCGCTCCCCGCTGAGAGAGAAGAACGGTCGGCTGTTGTAAACACAGCCGACCGTTCTTCTCTCTGAAATTACCACAGAGCCCCTGTGATCCCTCTATATAGGATCACAGGTCTCTATGATCATTTCACAAGCCATGCCCCCATACAGTTAGAATCACTCCCCTAGGCTCACATTTAACTCCTTGATCACCCACAATGTTAACCCCTTCCCTGCCAGTGTCATTATTACAATAACAGCGCATATTTTTAGCACTGATTACTGTAGTAATGTCACTGGTCCCCCCAAAAGTGTCAAAAATGTCAGTCAGGGGTCCGAATTGTTCGCAGTCCCGCAAAAAATCGCAGATCGCCGCCATTACTAGTAAAAAAAAAAAACAATATCATACATCTTTCCCGTAGTTAGTAGACGTGACTGCGCAAACCAATCAATATTCGCTTATTGAGATTTTTTTTACCAATAATATGTAGCAGAAAACAAATTGGCCTAAAATGTTAAAAAATTTAGATTTTTAAATTTGTTTTGGGAATGTTATATAGCAGAAAGTGAAAAATATATATATTTTTTTTTTTCAGAATTGTCGCTCTTTTTTTGTTTGTAGCGCAAAAATACCACCAAAAGAAAGCTCTATTTGTGGGGAAAAAAAGGACATCAACTTTATTTGGGTACAGCGTCGCACGATTGCGCAATTGTCCAGTAAAATAACGCAGTGCCGAATTGCAAAATATGGCCTGGTCATTAAGGGGGAAAATCTTCCGGTCCAAAAGTGGTTAACCACTTACCGCAAAGTGACGTAGATCTACATCGGCAGACTTTGCGGGGGTATACCGGGATGATGCCTCTAGCTAGAGGCACCATCCCGGTACTGTGGTTAACAGCCGACCGTCGGCTTTCCGTCGGTAACGACCGATGCGGCTCGGGAACTGCTCGATCGTTACCCAGGTGAGCGGGAGGGGACGTCCCCCCTCCCGCCGCCTTCCGCTACTTTGCTCGGGGCTCCCGTCCCACCGGGAGCCCCGAGCACCCAGCCGGCGCGTCCGCCGGCTGAATGGAGTCTCGATCTAAGCCGGAAACGGCTTCGATCAGGTCTCTGATGACGTAACCCGGAGGCGGCATCCATGACATCACTTCCAGGTTACTGTGCTGCAAAAGGCGGAAAATGTAAAAAACGGCTGTATGCAAAAACGCCGTATTCGGCGTTTTGCATACATGGAAGTGTAGTGGAGGGGGTCTAGGGTCTTTTAGACCCTCGATCCCTCCATAAAGAGTACCTGTCACTGCATATTGGTGTCACAAGGGATGTTTACATTGCTTGTGACAGCAATAAAAGTGATCAGATTTTTTTTTTAAAAAACCTGTAATAAAGTTAGGAAAAAAAATAAAATAAATAGGAAAAAAAAAAAAAATTTTAGCTGCCCCCGTCACCGTTAGTTCGCGCACGAAAGAAAAACGTATATGGAAGTCGAGCCGCAAATTAAATCAATGTTCAAACCACACATGTGAGGTATCGCCGCGATCGCCAGAGCGTGAGCAATAGTTTAAAAAAAAAGAGCTACACTCTAACTCTAAATTGGTAACCGTTAAAAAAATTTAAAGTGTCGCCTATTGAGATCTCTATTGACCGTAGTTTGTTGCCATCCCACAGGTGTGCGCAATTTTAAACCGTAACATGTTGGGTATCTATTTACTCGGCGCAACATCATCTTTCACAATAACTTTACTGTTTAGTATTTTTTAAATGCAGTGAAATGTGATTTTTCTAAAATTTTCCAAAAAAAATGCACTATAAAGAGCGCTGTGACAAAAAAATTGCAATGACCAACATTTTATTCTCCAGAGTCTTTGCTAAAAAATAATATATATAATGTTTGGGGGTTTCTAAGTAGTTTTCTAGGAAAAAATACTGATTTTAACTTGTAAACAAAAAGTGTCCGAAATAGGGCTGGGGCTTAAGTAGTTAAATAGTGTTTATTTTTAGTTCCACTTTAAAGTCGTAACACTGCTTTGTTCAAATAAATTCCCTTTCCTTTTTCTAGATGACCCATAACATGTGTGTGTCCTCCATACAGAGGCTGGTTGTAACAGATCAGATCTTAATGTGCTGTCAGCTTCCATGCTTTTTGCCGAACGTCAGCTGGAAGGATGTCTGCTCTGTGCTTTCCTTTTGACTGATAAATTCTCTCTGCTGTGCTTGGAATACGGAGAACATTTAAATGGCAAAATTATTCTGACAACCCTGATCTAAGGTAAAACTCTAATTTGATTTCATAGGATTTTTTTAAACAGTTTTCACAGCCTGTTAAGACTGCAAATGATTTATGTTGGAATATACACTCACCGGCCACTTTATTAGGTACACCTGTTCAATTGCTTGGTAACACAAATTACTAATCAGCCAATCACATGGCAGCATCTCAGTATATTTAGGCATCTAGACATGGTGAAGACGACTTGCTGAAGTTCAAACCGAGTATCAGAATGCTGAAAAAAAAGGGACTAAAGGCCCGTACACACGAGTCGAAATTCGGCCGGGAATTTTCGTCCGACGACCGATCTGCAGATTTTCGGCTTGTTAGTATGGTGCTCTCGACAACCGACTCCGACTTTTCGACCAAAAAAATTCTCGTGTGCAGGCTATAAAATTTTTGTCCACCGTCAAAACACGTCCGCTTTTCGTGCAGTCAGTACAGATTTCGACAGGGGAAAATCTTATGAGCAAGACTGGGCATGATCAGAGAAGAAAGAACACAAAGAAAGCAAACCAACACATGATATCACTTCTGAAGTAAAATTCTGTCGGACGACAAAATTTGTGTGCAGTCTAGAGCACATTCCAACCAACAGACACCACTCTGGACAAAAGAGGAACGACCAGTCGGCGGAAATTCGTTGCGTGTGTACTAGGCTTTAAGCTGGATACACACTATACAACTTTTGTTGGTAGATTTCCTTAAAGGCCCGTACACACGATAAGAAAATCTGTAGGGAAAATTCATCCGACGACCGATCTGCCGATTTTCGGATTGTTAGTATGGTGCTTTCGACAGCCGACTCCGACTTTTCGGCCGACAAAATCCTGATGTGCAGGCTATAAAATTTTGGTTGTCCGTCAAAACACGTCCGATTTTCGTCTCATTAGTACAGTTTTCGACGGAAAAAATCTTAAGAGCAAGACTAGGCATGCTCAGAGAGAAAGAATACATACAAAACAATTCAACACATGACATCACTTCTGAAGTAGAATTCTGTCATACAGGAAAATTTGTATGAAAAAAACCTCTTCACTTTCCACATCAGACTAGCATGCCACAAAAAACGGACGACAGATCGTTCGATAATCTGATCGTGTGTACGGGGCTTTAGGCTCCTTTCACACGAACGATCCGATCAGATTCGCCTGTCAGTTTTTTTAGGTGGATCTGATCGGATCCTCCATGCATCCCTATGGGGCAGTGGATGTCAGTGGAGACATCTCCGCTGAGACCCGCTGCCATCTGCATCCAATCCTGTCCATCAAATCCGGACAGATGGAAACCCTATTTTCCATCCATCCAGGGGATCGGATCGGATGGGATCGGATGACAACGGACAAGCGGTCCGCTCTCATCCGATTCCCCATAGAGAGCAGCGGGGCTCTGACACCTCTGTCTCTGCACACAAAAAAGGTCATCGATTTTATTTGGGTACAGCTCAATTGTCAGATAAAATAACACAGTGCCGAATCGCAAAAAATAGCCTGGTCATTGGGGGGGGGGGGGGGGATGGGGGATCTTCCGGTCCAGAAGTGGTTAATCTACAAATATTAAACAAATATCTACTTTTTTTCTTTCATTTTCTTAGCAGTCATGTGAGGCATCAGCTTGTGCCAATGTCACATGTCTCAGGAGCTTTTTAGCTCCATGGAGACAATCCTGAGGCCATAGAAAGGCATAAATGGATGATTGGAATAATACTTCCTGCCTACAGCTGTGTGGGGCCAAGCCTGATTTTATGGGGAGAAGTGGGCTGGGAGGGGGGTGGACAGGCAGGCTGATAGATATACACATTACAGTATGCAGATACAGGCAGGGCTGGGACAAGGGGTGGGCAGGAGGGACGGTTGCCCTGGGCGCAATGGTTTATTGCAGGGATAAAGGGGGGGTGCCTTGACCCTATCCCTAAGGGAAGGGGGGGGGCGCAGTTTGGCATCTTTGCCCTGGGCGCTGGATGACCTTGTCCCGACACTGGATACAGGGAACAACAGGGCTGGGCAATGGGCAGAGTAATAAAACTAACCTCCAAGATACAGCCTGGCTCGCACTCTGCGCTCCAATTCATCCCAAAGGTGTTCTGTTAGAATGAGGTCAGGACTCTGTGCAGGCCAGTCAAGTTCCTCCACCCCAAACTCACTCATCCATGTTTTTATGGACCTTGCTTTGTGCATTGGTGCTTGTTAATGTTAGAACAGGAAGGGGCCATCCCCAAACTGTTCCCACAAAGTAGTGAGCATGAAATTGTCCAAAATGTCTTGGTATGCAGACGTTTTAGGAGTTCCCTTCACTGGAACTAAAGGGCCAAACCCAACCCTGAAAAACAACCTGTTTTTATAAGTCCCGAGTCCTGACCTCAACCTCGATAGAACACCTTTGGTATGAATTAGACCTCAGACTGCGAGTCAGGCCTTCTCATGCACATCAGTGCCTGACCAGAGTCAGGCACCTACTCATAGCCCTAACCTTAACCCGATAGAGCACCTTTAAGATGAATTAGAGTGCAGACTGCGAGCCAGGTCTTCTCATCCAACGTCAGTGCCTGACCTCACAAATGAGCTTCTAGACACACTCCTAAACCTTGTGAACAGCCTTCCCAGAAGAGTTGAAGCTGTTATAGCTGCAAAGGATGGGCCAACTCAATACTGAAACCTACGGACTAAGACTGGGATGCCTTAAAGTTCATGTGCCTGTAAAGGCAGGTGTTCCAATACTTTTGGTAATATAGTGATACATAGTAGGAAAATCTGCATCCTACCTGAATTTTCCTGAGTGCCTGGCTCCATGCACCCTCCTAAAACTCTATACCCCTCTTCATACTCTATTTTATCCCCACATTGTGCCTCCCAAATCCATACATACCCCATTGTGCACTCCAAGCCCCTCCACCCCTTTATTGTGTACACCAACTCCATATGACCCCCCTCCCCCTTTCTTCCCTGGGCTCACTGGTAGTTAGAGGAGTTCCAGTGCACAGCATACTGGTTGGAGGTGGTCCTGGGGAAGAGGGAGGAGAGGAATCAGAAGAGAAATTAAAGCTGTATTGCAACACACTCAGCTGGAGCAGGCCACTCGCCCTCCTCAACTTTGCCCATTGTGACCTATAACTGCCCAGCCAGACCCACCCACACAGCCCAAGAGGGAATGAGATGTGACAGGACCAGGAGTGTGACAGGACCAGAAAAGAAATGTGCACAGGCTGCTCTCTTGCCTCTACTTACCCCAAATCCTTACTCATTTTGCACCAAGAGCAAGTGGTCTTGTGGCCCTGTCCATGCTATGACACTGAAGCAGCCCATTCATTTTTGAACTGGCTACCCAGGCTTCATTAAAACCAGACCTGCAGCCTTTTTTTAAACACTGCAAACCACAATGTGTAGGTGGTTCACATCTGTGTATTGTGGTGCACTATAGTACAGTACGACGTGTAAAATGAACGACACAGCAACCTATTGCTTTATGTTTTTACCCCACACACTGGTGAAAACAAGTCCTTAATATTCTTAATGAACTTTCTACTGGAAGGGAGGGACCATACCTCCAGTGGCCCCCAGCAAATTTCAGTTAAATTTTTCTCATTCAGGACTACATCTTTCACAAACATACCACTAATTTATAGCCTTAGAAATGGTAAAATATATTATTGTGTTTACCAATTAATAAAAATTTGAGAAATGAAGTACCCACGAATCTTGCCAGCCCCACCTCCGGGCTTAAATCTTTTTTCTGTTTTTTTTTCTAGTTTTCCACTCAAATTGGCAAATGCTTTGCACTTTATGATGAGACCAGGGATACAGTAGCTGTTATTTCCATGGCAAACAGCAAGGAATTGATCATTTTTCTCCATTTTGTTAAGAGGCTCCTTTGTCACTGTGATGGCTCTGTGGTTTGGTCTAACTCTGAAAATGTCACTAGGCTTTCTGAAAAATGATGATACATTGCCTTGTGCTAAATCATGGAGCTCATCCTTTGATTGATGCCCTCTGTGAAACCTCTCTTTGAGAAGATACATTGTGTGTAATGCCAGAAAGGGGACTGGTGATCCGCGTCTTACCCTTTCTTGGTAATTGAATGAAGCCAATCCGATTTGTATTGTCATCATCCCAGAACAATTTCTTCCCTTTTTTTTGAAGTTTGATAACTGAAAGCATTCCCTGTAGTGAAGACTTCTCATGCACTGTATCTTGCTGGCAGACTTTATAAGCCAATTAAATCTAGAGTTTGACAGTGGAAAAGAAAAATCGGATCTATTTGGAGAACTTGATGGTGTAAGGAACTTGCTTGTCACAGGCTTGACAGGCTTGTCGAATTGTGGTTGGGTGTCACAGGTTAGTTGTCCATCTGAGGTGTGGTCATTCGTCAGGTTTTCAGCTGGGTGTTTAGTGGTCTGCTTGTCCTTGCTCTGGGTATGTGTTGTATGGGAAACCCCAAAACTTATGGGTTTCAGTAACATTTTGACTGTTGAAGCCAGATTGAAAAATATATTTATATATATTAACACACACGCATGTGTGTTTGAGCATTGAGTTTGAGTCTAATGCAATAGGCTGCACACACCTATGTAAGTATTGTAATTCTAAATTTAGTATGTTGTATGTCACGGTCACTTACAGTTTAATCTAGGAGTGCAAGTAACACTGTGGCAATGGCATAGAACAATTAGGAGACAGGCAGAGTGTCATTATCCTTTGATGGAAAGAGCTTGAACAAGGACCCTAATGAAAGGATTAACAGGTAATCTTTTAAATAAATGCTAGATATTTAAATAGATTGAAAATGACTTTTGAAATGACATAAAGAGGTAAGGGTTGTATGAGATTTTAGTCATTTGGTTTGGGTCTACTTTAAGGCTATGAGAAAAGCCTCAGTATTCTTTAAAATGAAAGCTGTGTTTAAAAGATTGAAAACGACTTTTGAAATGACATAAACATTTTAAAGATTATGTAAGATTTTAGTGAATTGGGTTAGATCTACTTATGTAAAAAGCCATGGCTCGGGATTGGCTATGTAGCACCTAATCCAGTAAGGTCAGGGCTACAGTTGTCAGTTGTGTTACTTTCACTAGCTCAATGCTTCTGATGTAAGGGGACAGCATTTAATCAAGTCCAATGGCCTTTATTGCAGCATTCTTTACCTTTATCAATCACATTTCAAGATACACTATACTACCAAAAGTATTGGAATGCCTGCCTTTACACGCACATGAACTTTAATGGCATCCCAGTCTTAGTCAGTAGGGTTCAATATTGAGTTAGCCCACCCTTTGCAGCTATGACAGATTCAACTCTTCTGGGAAGGCTGTCCACGAGGTTTAGTCAAGTTCCTCCACCCCAAATTCACTCACTAATGTCTTTATGGACCTTGCTTTTTGCACTGGTGCACAGTCATGTTGGAACAGGAAGGGGCCATCCCCAAACTGTTCCCACAAAGTTGGGAGCATTAAATTGTCCAAAATATTTTGATATGCTGACGCCTTAAGTTTCCCCTTCACTGGAACTCAGGGACCAAGCCCAACCGCTGAAAAACAACCCTACACCATCAGCTATAGGGGGAGATTGGAAGCTGGTACTTTTTTTTTTTTTTTTAGGTATGTGTTGGACTGGCTATAAGGGGAGGTCGGAGGCCAGTATTCTTTTCAGGTGTGTGTTGGACCAGTTAAAAGTGGAAGTCAAAGGTTGGTACTTTTTTAAGAGTGTGTTGGACTGGCTATAAGGGGAGGTCGGAGGCTAGTGTTTTCTCAGATGTTAGTTGAATCAGCTAAATGGGGAGGTTGGAGGCTGGTACTTTTTTTTCCAGCATTTTTTGGGCCAGCTATAGGGGAAGTTTTGAGGCTGGTATTTTTTTCAGGCGTGTGTTGGACTGGCTATAGGGGAGGCTGGAGGCCAGGTTTTTTTTTTTTCAGAGACGTGATGTTTCAACTAAAAGGGTGGGTTGGAGGCTGGTCATTTTTTTAACAGGCATGTTATGGCTCAGCTACAGGGGAAGGTTGGAGGATGGTACTTTTTTTAGGCGTGTGTTGGACTGGCTATAAGGGAAGGTTGGAGGCCAGTATTTTATTTTTTTCTTCTAGCCATTTGGCACTAGATGTGTGCAAACCAGCAATAATATATTGACTGGAATAATATAACATTACTCTCACAATAAATGGTAAAAATAATCCTTTCAAATGCTAGTGACTTTCCAAACTTTATTAACATCATTCGTTGTATCACTACGAGCATCCAAGACTTAGAATAGATTATGTGAGGTGTCACTGTAATCAAGCGCAAGCCAGGATGTAACAAACTAGAAATGAAGAGCCTATGTGCTACTAGTGAAGTAAATGAAAGTGATAGTAACGAAAAATCAAAATAAAATACAAGAAAAAAATCAGCCAATTTGTAGTGTCACCACATACCAGAAAATAAATAATGCAAATAAATCGGCGCTAATTTCAGATGAATAATTTCATAAATAAAATGAATCAATAATATAATAAATATATAACTAATGTGATGTTCAAATGATGTAAGGCCAAAAAGGCAAAAATATATAAATCCAAAATATAAAGTCCATATAAAGTACAAGTGCAAATGATACAAAAAAAAAAACAACTGTGAGACAATAGATGTGTAAAGTTCATCAAAAGTCCATGTGCAAGTGCAGGAAATTATCAAACAATGGTGATCCAGCAATGTGATAGAAAAAAACTTTAAATCCAAATGTGTCACCGATGTGAACATTCCCAAACCTAGGTATCCAACAATAAGTGCAATGGCTGCTCACCTCAGGAATGAATAAATTAAACATTGCTCATAAATCACAAATGCTATACCACTATAGCAGCTAGTCAGAGGTAATGGATTGCTAGCCCAAAGATGTGGATGAAGGAAATCTTCCTTAGTGTTTCCTCATATATGGATAAAATAGGAGAAAGGCTTCATGGTGCAGTATGTCAAGTGAAATTACAATAAAGTTGCAGTAGTACAGTGTGGCAGCAAAAATCTTCAGTTCCCGCAATAGCGGTGTAGTGGAATCCGAACTTCCGGTCACGGCCGTAGACCTGAAGTGACGTCACCCGGTTCCTCCCGACGCGTTGCATCACTAAAACACGTGACTTTCTCAAGGGTATAAAAAAAGTCACGTGTTTTAGTGATGCAATGTGTCGGGAGGAGCCAGGTGACAGAGGTAATCCATTACCTCTGACTAGCTGCTATAGTGCTATCACTATAGTTATGTGGAGAGGCTTGTGATTTATGAGCAATGTTTGATTTATTCATTCCTGAGGTGAGCAGCCATTGCACTCATTGTTGGATACCTTGGTTTGGGAATGTTCACATCGGTGATACATTTGGATTGAAAGTTTTTTTTTTATCACATTGCCGTATCACCATTGTTTGACAATTTCCTGCACTTGCACATGGACTTTTGATGAACTTTACACATCTATTGTCTCACAGTTTTTTGCATCATTTGCACTTGCACTTTATATGGGCTTTATATTTTGGATCTATATATTTTGGCCTTACGTCATTTGAATTATTGATTCATTTTGTTTATGAGATTATTCATCTGAAATATTTATTTATTTGCATTATTTATTTTCCAGAAGATCAGGATGTCGTCGCTATACCTCCGCCACACGGAAATATATTTATATATATATATATATATATATATATATATATATATATATATATATATGTATATATATATCCGATGTGGCCATTGTGACTATTGTCGCTTTGTTTTTACCTCAAGGGACTCTCCGGTAGTAGGATCAGTTACCATCAGACCCAGATATTTTGTTAGCTGTGAAACAAAAGGCGTTGTATACCTACTGACAGGTGGCTGTGATGCCTTTTATGTTGGTAAAACCAAACATATGTTTTGGCAACAATTCAAGGAACATGTTGACAATATTCGGGAAGGCATTCTTGAAAGCCCACTAGGAAATTGCTAGGAATCTATTATAAAAGAAAAATAGTCCACGCACATCCTGGGTGTAGGGACCCGACACTGGGACTATGTTTCATCAAAAGGGAAGAGGAGAAAAGAAGTTAGAAAGAAAAGAAAAAAAGAGGGGGAGGAAAAAAAGGGGAGAACAAAGAAGAAAAGAAAGGAGAGGAAAAAAGGGAAGGAAGGGAAAGAAACAAATGAGAGGGGGAGGGGGGGGGAAAGGAAAAGGGGGAAGGGGAAGAAGAAAAGGGGGGGAGGGGGAAAGAAGAGGAGGGGGGGAAAGGGGGGGAGGGAAGGGGGAAGAGAAAAAGGAGAACAAAAGGGATAGGATAAAAGGAAGGGAAGGGTAAGGGAAGAGAAATGGAGAGGGCTGGTGGGATTTTAAGGGTACTGTAACTAGTTAATCGTACACCACATAAATGTAGGTAAAATAATCAAAACTTTATTGATACTTTTAAAATCAAAGGAATTTGTTTGTATAAAAACACATTAGTAGAGAAAGGACGAATACATCAATACATACAGACATATCATATAGGCAAACATGTTGTGCATATACAAATAACCGGTGAACAAGAAGCACCGGGTATCAACCCAACATGTTTCGCGGTCTAAATGATCCGCTTCTTCAGGGGTATGTTATATATATATAAGGTTGATTTGCCTTGGTAGTCCTGCATGTACAAAATGGGGGAGGGTTACTTTCTACACAAGATGCCTATACCATGATGACCGGCCACTGTGACACTTATGTGTCTCTATCATCCAACAGAGGACATTCTATCATAACCCAGAGATAAAGGGAACACACGAACCAATGTCCCTAAGGGATTCCAGGACCTTCGGTTGGGGGCTCAAAGATTGAAACAAAGTAAAATTGTCTACTGCGGGGAGGGCCCTCCCCTGTAATCAGCGACACTGGAGCGTCATATGTTGTGTCTTGTGGCGAGTGTGTCGGCATCTGTGAACACACAGATGCCGACACACTCGCCACAAGACATTTATTTTATCTACATTTATGTGGTGTACAATTAACTAGTTACAGTACCCTTAAAATCCCACCAGCCCTCTCCATTTCTCTTCCCTTACCCTTCCCTTACTTTTTATCCTATCCCTTTTGTTCTCCTTTTTCTCTTCCCCCTTCCCTCTCCCCCTTTACCTCCCCCCCCTCCCCCCTCCTCTTCTTTCCCCCCTCCCCCCTATTTTCTTCTTCCCCCTCCCCCCTTTCCCCCCCCTCCCCCTCTCATTTGTTTCTTTCCCTTCCTTCCCTTTTTTCTCTCCTTTCCTTCTTCTTTGTCATCCCCTTTTTTTCCTCCCCCTCTTTTTTTCTTTTCTTTCTAACTTCTTTTCTCCTTCCCTTTTGATGAAACATAGTCCCAGTGTCGGGTCCCTACACCCAGGACGTGCGTGGACTATTTTTCTTTTATAATAGATTTAATTGGGATGACGGTACCTCTTTACAACTGATACAACAAACACTAATTTTCAAAAAATTGCTAGGAATGTCGGGGATTGCCATACCTGTAATATAGATACCCTGAATGGGTTTGTTAGCTATGCCCCCTTTTTAGAGACCTGACGTTACATTAACGGTTACCGGTGCTGTTTGTATGACTTGTTTAGGATATCATAACATATGATGACATGTACATAGACTGTACGCCATGTGATATGGGGGGTTTCATTTACATTTTTTTTTTCGAGTGTGCTTTTGCTAGGTTTTTTTTTTGGCTATTATTACTTATATTCGGGCCAAGGGTGAATTTTTGCTTTCGCTTGTTTTTTCTTTATTGTTTAAAATAGATTTTTATGCTTTATTTGTACATCTATGAATATGTGCAAGGAAGATCAGAGTTGTATAAAGTACTCGAAACCCATACTTGAGTAAAAGTACAAGTGCTCAATCAAAAAGTGACTTGAGTAGAAGTGGAAGTGCTCAATCAAAAAGTGACTTGAGTAGAAGTGGAAGTGCTCGATCAAAAAGTGACTTGAGTAGAAGTACTAAAGTATTGAACATTTTTTGTACTTAAGTATTGCAAGTAGTTTTTTTTTAAATTTTGCTACTCAAGTACTGAAAGTAAAAGTAAAAGTACAGTGTTATGTAGTTATTAAAGAAAGAAGTCAAAAGTTTGAACATCATATTGTCTTTTATTATTTCAAATGCAGCTTTTATTTATACATACAGTAGCATTTATTTTCGTATGCGCTGATAATACACATGTTTTGAGCTTCATGAAACCTCCCATCTACTGTTCTGGCAGTGGTAATTTTTATAATCGTAACGAGTAACTATGCAGCACAAAAAAAAAATATCGGCGTAGAAGGATTGAAATCATCGAAAAAATGTAGTGAAGTAAAAGTGGAAGTAGGAGAAAAAAATTCTACTCTAGGAAAGTACAGATACCGCCTTTCCGTACTTAAGTACAGTAGTGAAGTAGTTCTACTTAGTTACTATACATCTCTGAGGAAGATTTATACAGAGTAGAGTTTGGGACCTGTGGGTGACTTTTGGTAATTTCCTGGGCATGGAGCTTTTCTTTTAGTTTTTTGCCTTGGTGTGCGTTGATGGTTCGGTTGAGTGTATTGTTGGTGTTGGGGCTGTGGGCCCTCTTGGTGCCGCCTCCTGTAGTGGATGGCTTGTGGTCTGCCTGTGGTTGGGTGGGCCCTCAGGGCTCGATCTACGATGTGTTTGGTGTGCATTTTGGTACACATTCTTGGCCTGATGGGCACTTTTGTTTGCACGGTCTGGTTTGACTCGCGAAGTGGCGTACTTCTGGTGGACTTTGGTATGCACTTTCGGACTGGTGGCCATCTTTGATGACACGACCCAAAGTCACGGGACAGGATCGTCATCATCCCTGCCACAGGGATGCCAGAATGGCGACTCCCTGACCAATGCCTCCCTCATCTTCCTCCTTCTGTTCCTCCCCAATTTTGCCTAGCCAATTGAGAGAGGATCTGCCTAGCCCCCGTGGACCTCCCCTATTCACTATTTAGGGGCGAGTTCACATAGGGATTATTTGTGGGTCCTCGGGAGACCCTAGATGTATCTTGCTGCGGTATGCCCCAGGTACTTTACTAGTTTAATTCCTGGTAATACCTGGCATAGTGTAAATACTACCCTATATAAATAAAAGACGGTTGGGACTTTGAATGAGAGGTATGACACAGCTGGTAAAATTAATACGCAGAACCACATTTATTGTTGCATGGAAATGAATGTAAAAAAAAATAACATGTTACAAAATATAAAAAAAGGCTAAAAATATGAGCTGATATGTAGTCCCCAAGTACAGGTTGTATAGAAACCAACATTGGACAATTCCATAGAATAATTCGATTTGGGAAACGCTAAGTGGTATGATAACTGCATCAAACAGGCTCAACGCGTTTAGTGGAACATTTTCCACTTCATCAGGAGCAGGCGTATGATGCGTATCTGCAAAAGATATATACGGTGGGTACGGAAAGTATTCAGACCCCCTTACATTTTTCACTCTTTGTTATATTGCAGCCATTTGCTAAAATCATTTAAGTTCATTCTTCTTCCTCATGAATGTACACATAGCACCCCATACTGACAGAAAAACACAGAATTGTTGACATTGTTGCAGATCTATTAAAAAAGAAAAACTGAAATATTACATGGTCCTAAGTATTCAGACCCTTTGCTCAGTATTTACTAGAAGCCCCCTTTTGATCTAATACAGCCAGGAGTCTTTTTGGGAAAGATGCAACAAGTCTTTCACACCTGGATTTGGGGATCCTCTGCCATTCCTCCTTGCAGATCCTCTCCAGTTCTGTCAGGTTGGATGTTAAACGTTGGTGGACAGCCATTTTTAGGTCTCTCCAGAACCCTCAATTGGGTTTAAGTCAGGGCTCAGGCTGGGCCATTCAAGAACAATCACGGAGTTGTTGTGAAGCCACTCCTTCGTTATTTTAGCTGTGTGCTTAGGGTCATTGTCTTGTTGGAAGGTAAACCTTCGGCCCAGTCTGAGGTCCAGAGCACTCTGGAGAAGGTTTTTGTCCAGGATATCCCTGTACTTGGCCGCATTCATCTTTCCCTCGATTGCAACCAGTCGTCCTGTCCCTGCAGCTGAAAAACACCCCCACAGCATGATGCTGCCACCACCATGCTTCACTGTTGGGACTGTATTGGACAGGTGATGAGCAGTGCCTGGTTTTCTCCACACATACCGCTTAGAATTAAGGCCAAAAAGTTCTATTTTGGTCTCATCAGACCAGAGAATCTTATTTCTCACCATCTTGGAGTCCTTCAGGTGTTTTTAGCAAACTCCATGCGGGCTTTCATGTGTCTTACACTGAGGAGAGGCTTCCGTCGGGCCACTCTGCCATAAAGCCCCGACTGGTGGAGGGCTGCAGTGATGGTTGACTTTTTACAACTTTCTCCCATCTCCTGACTGCATCTCTGGAGCTCAGCCACAGTGATCTTTGGGTTCTTCTTTACCTCTCTCACCAAGGCTCTTCTCCCCCGATAGCTCAGTTTGACCGGAAGGCCAGCTCTAGGAAGGGTTCTGGTCGTCCCAAACATCTTCCATTTGAGGATTATGGAGGCCACTGTGCTCTTAGGAACCTTAAGTGCAGCAGAAATCTTTTTGTAACCTTGGCCAGATCTGTGCCTTGCCACAATTCTGTCTCTGAGCTCTTCAGGCAGTTCCTTTTGACCTCATGATTCTCATTTGCTCTGACATGCATTGTGATCTGGAAGGTCTTATATAGACAGGTGTGTGGCTTTCCTAATCAAGTCCAATCAGTATAATCAAACACAGCTGGACTCAAATGAAGGTGTAGAACCATCTCAAGGATGATCAGAAGAAATGGAAAACACCTGAGTTAAATATATGAGTGTCACAGCAAAGGGTCTGAATAATTAGGACCATGTGATATTTCAGTTTTTCTTTTTTAATAAATCTGCAACAATGTCAACAATTCTGTGTTTTTCTGTCAGTATGGGGTGCTATGTGTACATTCATGAGGAAGAAGAATGAACTTAAATGATTTTAGCAAATGGCTGCAATATAACAAAGAGTGAAAAATTTAAGGGGGTCTGAATACTTTCCGTACCCACTGTATGTATATAGAAAGATGCCAATATAATCTAGTAAATAGAAAAGGGTGGGAGGAAGAAAAAACATCCCCAAAAAACTTACAACACAGCTCAGATTTCGAAAATGTGGCGTTGAATGTTGGATATGGCCAAATATTATCCATCCCGGGAGCTGAGGGAAAGCCTAAACCGGACGATCAGGGCACGCACACGACACACCCAGGAGTAGAAGGGCTTGAAAGTATTGGTAGACAATAGTATGTGCAACAGCGTCAGAAATACCTATCAAAAATATGTAAATAGTGTATGCTTTAATAAAGTGCAAAGTGCTGCTTGTGTGATAGCATAATGTCTAGGAATATAGGTTCAATCAATGAGTGGAGAGGGGGATAATATTTTAAGCCTTTTCATATTTTGTAACGTGTTATGTTTATTACATGTATTTCTATGCAACAATAAATGTGGTACTGAGAAATAATTTTACCAGCTGTGTCATACCTCTCATTCAAAGTCTCAACCTTCTTCTATTTAGAACTTAATAGGGATGGAGTTGCATGGTCCGTACGATCATGTGCTTCATTCAAAGCCCCAAAGCTCCTCTTCTTTTATACCACCGTATATAGAACTACCAATTGGGTAAGCACCACACGGACTAGTAGGCTTTGGGATGATTCTAGATATGTTTTTTTTTTGCTTTGTTGATATAGCCTTGATTGTTGATTTTCTGTTTTCTTTCGTATAATCTAGCAAGAATCATTGTCACATACCTGTTTAAACCCCTGGGAGGAAACGGCCTTCTTTGCCAGCTTTCTAGTAGCTCACCCGATGCAGGTCAGTTTGAGTTTGGATTGTGTATTTTTAGTATTTCTGTCTGTCTATAGGTATTTGATTATCAAACATGTGGGTTTCTTTATAAGTAATAGTTATGTTTCTTTGCTGTTTGCCTGGTGTATAGAGCATATGTACCATAGATCCTTGTGCTATTCCATTCTTATGTCTGGGGCCAGCAGGAAAGTTTATCGTTAAAAGTCTCCCCTTAGCCTGAACACACCTGATACATCATTTTGAGGTATTTGATGCTATCAATAGTTATGAATTATTTGTTCCTTTATTTTTTTCTCCCCTCCACATCATGGGATAGGGCTATGTACTGTATGTATTTTTCTGCTATGTAAATATGTAATATGTTGTATATATTGATTCATTTTTTGTTTATGTATGTTAGATGTGTTGAGTCAGACACAGAGAAAGAACCCCCGAAGAAGCGGTCTGTACCGCGAAACATGTAAGCTAACTTTATGTGGCATACTTCTGATCACGTCTGATTATCTTTAATACATACTTGTTTTATATATGTTTGGTGGCTTTGTATATGCCGCCATTTGATGTTTTTTTTATATATTTTTATATGAATGAATAAATAATTTTGATATTTTCCAATATATCTACATTTTTTTGTAGTTAATTGATATACAGTACTCTTAGATTGTAAGCTCTAACCAGCAGGGCCTTCTGATTCCTACTGTATTAAAGTGTATTGTATTTGTACTGTCTACCCTCAAGTTGTAAAGCGCTACGTAAACGCTAGTGATCGACCGATATCGGTTTTTTATTGCCAATACCCATATTTTGGTCATCGCATATCGGTATCTGCCGAATCGATATCTTCGGACATTTAAAAAAACATTTTTTTTTTTTTTTTATTTTTTTTACACAGGTACTGTTTTGGAGGGATCTGGGTGTCTAAAAGATCCCCAAACCCCTCATCTGCACTTAAAAGCATTCAAAATGCCAAGTTTGGCTGTTTTGAATGCTTTAATTTTTTTGAATTTGGCGCCAGTACCCGGAAGTGATGTCATGAAATCACTTCCAGGTTTTTACATGGAGACCCGATCAGAGCCGAATGCGGCTTTGATCGGGTCTTTTCTTCAGCGGCCGTGCAGTTACAGGTAGGATGCCCGGGTCTCCCGGTGGGACGGGAGACCCGGGCGGGCGGCGGGAGGGGGGGACGTCCCCTCTCGCTCATTGCAATGACAGCCAAGCGGCTTCTCAGCTGCATCGGTTGTCATTACAAGACAGCCGACCGTCGGCTATAGACGTCGGTACCGGGGTGACGCCTCTAGCTGCAGGCATCACTCCAGTACAGCACTTACCGAAATATCGGCAATATCGGTAACCTCAGGGGTCGATTCCGATATATCGGGGAAAGTGCAGATCGGCCCTCGATATATCAGCTTTGCCGATAATCAGTCAATCCCTATTAAATGCTATATAAATCCTATATATCGACGCTATATATAATATATATATATATTATTAATAATAATAATAATACCCAGAGTCCACCATTCAATGCCCAAATATGCTCTCCTTCTCTTCCCCCCTCCCTTTTCCTTTGATTATTTTTTTAATTATCAGGTTGTTGCTCCCTGGGTATTGGGCTGTTTATGCACCTTAAGAAGAGCCCTACTGCATACCATATACAGTGCCTTGCAAAAGTATTCGCCCCCCTTGAACCTTTCAACCTTTTGCCACATTTCAGGCTTCAAACATAAAGATATAAAACTGTAATTTTTTGTGAAGAATCAACAACAAGTGGGACACAATCATGAAGTGGAACGAAATTTATTGGATATTTCAAACTTTTTTAACAAATAAAAAACTGAAAAATTGGGCGTGCAAAATTATTCAGCCCCCTTAAGTTAATACTTTGTAGCGCCACCTTTTGCTGCGATTACAGCTGTAAGTCTCTTGAGGTATGTCTCTATCAGTTTTGCACATCGAGAGACTGACATTTTTGCCCATTCCTCCTTGCAAAACAGTTCGAGCTCAGTGAGGTTGGATGGAGAGCGTTTGTGAACAGCAGTTTTCAGTTCTTTCCACAGATTCTCGATTGGATTCAGGTCTGGACTTTGACTTGGCCATTCTAACACCTGGATATGTTTATTTTTGAACCATTCCATTGTAGATTTTGCTTTATGTTTTGGATCATTGTCTTGTTGGAAGATAAATCTCCGTCCAAATCTCAGGTCTTTTGCAGACTCCATCAGGTTTTCTTCCAGAATAGTCCTGTATTTGGCTCCATCCATCTTCCCATCAATTCTAACCATCTTCCCTGTCCCTGCTGAAGAAAAGCAGGCCCAAACCATGATGCTGCCACCACCATGTCTGACAGTGGGGATGGTGTGTTCAGGGTGATGAGCTGTGTTGCTTTTACGCCAAACATAACGTTTTGCATTGTTGCCAAAAAGTTTGATTTTGGTTTCATCTGACCAGAGCCCCTTCTTCCACATGTTTGGTGTCTCCCAGGTGGCTTGTGGCAAACTTTAAACAACACTTTTTATGGATATCTTTAAGAAATGGCTTTCTTCTTGCCACTCTTCCATAAAGGCCAGATTTGTGCAGTATACGACTGATTGTTGTCCTATGGACAGAGTCTCCCACCTCAGCTGTAGATTTCTGCAGTTCATCCAGAGTGATCATGGTGCCTCTTGGCTGCATCTCTGATCAGTCTTCTCCTTGTATGAGCTGAAAGTTTAGAGGGACGGCCAGGTCTTCGTAGATTTGCAGTGGTCTGATACTCCTTCCATTTCAATATTATCGCTTGCACAGTGCTCCTTGGGATGTTTAAAGCTTGGAAAATCTTTTTGTATCCAAATCCGGCTTTAAACTTCTCCACAACAGTATCTCGGACCTGCCTGGTGTGTTCCTTGTTCTTCATGATGCTCTCTGCAATTTAAACGGACCTCTGAGACTATCACAGTGCAGGTGAATTTATACAGAGACTTGATTACACACAGGTGGATTCTATTTATCATCATTAGTCATTTAGGTCATCATTGGATCATTCAGGGATCCTCACTGAACTTCTGGAGAGAGTTTGCTGCACTGAAAGTAAAGGGGCTGAATAATTTTGCACGCCCAATTTTTCAGTTTTTTATTTGTTAACAAAGTTTTTTATTTGTTAACAAAGTTTGAAATATCCAATAAATTTCGTTCCACTTCATGATTGTGTCCCACTTGTTGTTGATTCTTCACAAAAAAATACAGTTTTAGATCTTTATGTTTGAAGCCTGAAATGTGTCAAAAGGTTGCAAAGTTCAAGGGGGCCGAATACTTTCGCAAGGCACTGTATTTTGTTTCTATACATTGTCGCAATAACGCAAAAAAAAAAAAAAAAAACCCAATGGTGACCTAATCCCCCCAGAAGAAATCTCTATTTGTGTAAAAAAAATAAAATAAATGATATATTGTTTGGATACAGTGATGAATGCAATCGGTAGTTAAAGTAGCACAGTAACGAATGGAAAAAAATGGCCTGGTTATGAAGGGGGTAAAACCTTCCGGAGCTAAAGTGGTTATCGAAATCGAAAAGTTTTAATTTACATATGATTTAAGTAATGTTCACTGATTTTTGGAAAACCACTTTAAAATGACAAGGAAAGCATTTTGCAAGAGGAACGATCATTTTACATGTGACATTGGGGAAACAATTCCTGGCAACGTTTGATCATTTTAGTTTTAATTATTCACTCATCAGCTAGAATTAAGAGATTAGTGCTAAAATACAGATAATTATTATGCAGGATTATCAGTCTTTACATTTTTAAGTGAAGCAACAGAAATTGCAGTGAGTAAGCATTTCTGAGTTATTATTAACCAGGATTTTAAAGGTAGGAGATGAATCCTAAAAAACTTCAACAAAGTTTTTTGAATGTATCTCTTACATCCTGCTGCTGCTCCCCCTACAGGAATTGCTATGCATCACATAGCAGGAACTGCTTCTAAAATGCAGAAGGTCTTGTGTAAAATGATACTTGCGAATAGTTTCTACCAGGGCTTGTTTCTCAGCGTCACCTCCAGCACCGAATTTAGGTAATGGCAAGGAGTGCTGGGGTGTGCTGCAGGGTCTGTTGATTGAGGGATCTATTCTAGCCGGAGGGGGTCTAGTTTTGCAAGGGGGTCTACTGTTGCTGGGGGTCAGTTGTTGATGGGGGAGTTCTACTGTTGAGGGAGGGGTCTATTATTGGCTGACAGAGAATCTATTGATGCTGGCTGTGTGGGGATCTGTTGTTGCTGCTTGGAGTCTTTTGCTGCTAGGGGAGACATTTTGTTGTGGGTGGTCCATTGTTGTTAGGATGATCTATTGTTGCAAGTGGGGGGGGGCCCTATTGTTACTGGCTGCAGGGGATCTATTTTACCTCTTTTCTTGTTATCAATACCAAATTCCATACAAATGACTCAGCATCACAAAATGATATGTGGTTCTGTATTGTCTAAAAGGGCATTACTGGGAGGTGGGTAGGGGGGTGAAACCAAGGAATGGTGCTCAGGGGAGGGTGGGGCGGTAAAATGGGTGACCCGGAAAGGGGGAGCTCCTGCACCTATTTTCTGAGAAAAAAAACCCTGGTCTCTGCGTTACATACATTAATACAGTGGAACAATGCATTGATACATTGTAGTCACTACTCTATTATACTTCACCTACATGTTACATTTTATTTATTTTTTTAAGATTCAATCCATCCAAGCAGTGGTAGCTTGTGCTCCATGGGCCAGAGGGGGGGGGGCTGTCAGACGGACCATACAACCCCCCCTAGGAACAAACCAGGGTGCACAACATACCGCCCCCCCCCCGGACCACAGCGAGACAGGAGAGAGGGGAGACAGGACAGTACCCCCCCTAACTCACCCTGCCTGGATGCAGCAGCAGGCGGCGGCTTCAGCTTCTTCCGCCTGTCTTCTGCGTCTCCTCCCTCCTCCTCCATGCCCAATGGCATGGCTTCTCCTTTCGGTCAATTGGGAAACGGGTCTCAAACCCCTTTCCTGATTGGCCAGGAGGAGGATCTGTGTGACAATAGTGAATTTTGCACAACTGGGTGGGCTTGGGGCGCAGTGCTCTGCGCCCCGAGCCCACTCTTTTTTTTTTAGCCTGTGAGAGCCTCTGGCTCTAGTCACATGGTTAAAAAAAAAAAAACCCATTGAACTTCATGCGTCCAGCACCCCGCATGTAGAATAGGGGGCCAGACGCATATACACCAGCCGCCACTGCATCCAAGTGATTCTGGCTGGCACTACTGGCTCCTTCTGTCCTCCAAGGCTGCATTGCAGGGGAGTTGGTTCTAGCACGTGTCCCTTCCATTTTTTTGCTTAGACCCCCCATGTGCCCCCCCTTCCCCTACTGCGCTTCTGGCTTCCCTTCTCTCCTGTCCCGCCAACACCTGCTATGGGCACACAGGGAGATGTTTCAGGATGGAGAACAGGGGAAATAATTGGTAAATATGTAATTTACTGACCCCTTCCCTTCCTAAATGAACACAGATAGAAGTCACGTTGAAGTAGTATAGGAATCTTTTCTAAAGTCGGAGAGACTTCAGTAGTGCTAATTAATACAGGTCTCATTGATGGGATTTCACATGTCATGCAATTTGGGGTCTGACAAGTCGGATCCCAAGTCGCAGCATTGTGAACCAAGCCTGTGGGAGCTGGGGGGGGGGGTGATCCTGGACACAGAAGTTTTTTTTTACCTTGATGCAAAGAATGCATTAAAGTGGAGCTCCACCAAAAAGGGGAAGCTCTGCTTGCTTGTTTGTTTCCACCCCCCTCCGCTGCCACATTTGGCACCTTTAGGGCCAGTTCGACCCCTCCTCAGCTGACCACTCACACAGTGCAGCGCGTTTTGCACAGTAGGGAACCGGCTGTGAAGCTTCAAGGCTGGTTTCCCTTACATGGAATGGCGGCGGCAGCACACGAGAGCCCATTGAAAAATTGGCTGGGGTGCCGACATTGCAGGATCTCTGGACAGATAACTGTCCTTATATTAAAAGTCAGCAGCTACAGTATTTGTAGCTGCTGACTTTGAATTTTTCGGTGAGAGGGGCTGGAGCTCCTCATTAAGGTAAAAAAAAAAAAAAAACCTTAAGATTTTAGAACCACTTTAACCCTTTATTAACCCTTTGTTAATCTTGATCAGTTTAACCACTTCTGGACCGGAATGTTTTTACCCTATTAATGACCAGGCCATTTTTTTTTGTTACTTTAACTGACTATTGCGCAGTCAAGCGACGCAGTATCCAAATAAAATTGACGTCCTTTTTTTCCCACAAACAGAGCTTTCTTTTGGTGGTATTTGATCACCTGTGCGATTTTTATTTTTTGCGCTATAAACAAAAAAATAGCGACAATTCTAAATAAAAAATAAATAAAAAAAAAAAATGTTTTAACTTTCTACTATAAAACATTCTCCAAAAAAAGAAAAATTAAAAATCAAATTTTTTCATAATTTTAGGCCAATTTGTATTCTGCTACATCTTTTTTGGTAAAAAAAAAATCCCACTAAGAGTATATTGGTTTGCACAAAAGTTATCGCGTCCACAAACTAGGGGAAAGATTTATGTCATTTTTATTTATTAATATGTATTTACTAGTAATGGCGGCGATCAGCGACTTTTAGCGGGACTGCGAAATTGCGGCGGACAGATCGGACCCCTGACTGATATTTTTGACACTTTTGGGGGGACCAGTGACATTACTACAGTAATCATTGCTAAAAATATGCACTGTTACTGTAATAATGACACTGGAAGGGGTTGACACCAGGGGCGATCAAAGGGTTAAATGTGTAACTAGGGGGTGTTTTCTAACTGTGTGGGGGGTGGACTCACTGTATGAACACAGAGACTTGTGTTCCTAAATAGGAGGAATACACGATCTCTGTGTCCACCACTGACAGAACAGCGGTCTGCCATGTTTACAATGGCAGATCGCTGTTCTGTCTCCACGGGGGGCAATCGCGGGTGCCTGGCAGACATCTCGGCCGCAAGACCCGCTGAGTGGCTCCCCCTGTGCCCAATCGGCGTGTGCCTTTGGTGGTGCGTGCGCCCCCCCACAACGACGTACAGGTACTTCCTTTCGCGGACAGAGCCACCGGCTGGTCGTAAAGTGGTTCATAAAAGTATAACAAAAGGCAAAACTTTTTTTTTAAGTTTTGGATAGAGTGGAGAGGGATTAGAACACTCGTCAGTTTTTATTGCTGTCTGTGTCCCCATTAGGGAGATTCACGCTCTCTATTTGTCCTGTTTACCATTATCATTAAAAGTAAAAATAAAAGAAAATCCAAATTTTGGGTTGTCCTTAGAAAAGTAATAGAGGGGGAAACTTCCAATGGAGAAACTAGTTCTGGTGAGCTGGGGGTACCCAAGGAATTCCTTTAATTTGCAGAGATTTCCTCTCACTTCCTGTTTGGATATGGGAGAGGAAGTGAAGGTAAATCTCCACAATAGGACACAGATGGCAAAAAAAATCTGACAGGGGTTATAATCTTCCCTTACGCTATCCAAATGGAATAAAAAAGTTTTGCCTATATTTCTATTTGAACCCCTTCTCCCCTTATCTATTATTTTTCTTCTGACCCGAAGGGGGAGAAATTTTATGGGGGGGGGGGCTTTAAAAATGTTTTCAGTTATTTTTATTTATTTTATATCAATAGTAATAATTTTTTTTTTTTTTTGCTACTTTATTGCTATCACAAGCCTAGAGGCTAACAAGTACCTTATGTGATAGCATGGGCAGGTGACAGGTACCCTTTATAGAGACATTGGGGGTCTTTCAGACGCTTAATGTCTTCCCTGCCCACCAATGCAGCTATTCAAGCACTTTAAGAGCTGCATAAAAGTGATCCTTACAGCTGCCCGACCACTGTTACCGGAAAGCCCTTCGCTGGCTAATAAAGCCGGTACCAAGCTCACAGCTTCTTGATTTAACCACTTGTCTAGCATGCCGTTTAGACAAGTGGTTAAAGGCTTTCTTTGCTAACTTTTTTTTAAACCACTTGCCAAACCTCTGCGGCAGAAATACTGCGGCAGGCTGGCTCGGCCGCGCGAACCGACGCATAGGTACGTCTGTTTGCGGGGACGCACACACCCCCATTAGGCTGCAGGGAAGCCAATCCATGGGGCCATCGGCCCGCGATTGCCCCTGGTCACCTGAGATCGCTCCCCGTGGAGAGAGAACAACAGTCCTCCTATTTAGGATCACAGGTCTTTGTGTTGATTCCACAAGCCCCTCCCCCATACAGTTAGAAAACACCCCCTAGACACTTAACCATTTGATCACCCCTGAGTTAACCCCTTCCCTGCCAGTGTAATTATTACAGTAACAGTGCATATTTTTTAGCACTGATTACTGTAGTAATGTCACTGGTCCCCTCGAAAATGTAAAAAATGTCAGTTAGGGGTCCTGATCTGTGAAAAATATAAAAAATTAAAAATAGCATAAATCTTTCCCCTAGTAAAAATTACATAAACATTTCCCCTTTTTGTTGATTCCACAAGCCCCTCTCCTTCACAGTTAGAAAACACCCCCAAGCCATACACTTAACTCTTTTATCACCCCTGGGATAACCCCTTCCCTGTCATTGTAATTATTACAGTGCATATTTATAGCACTTATAACATTTATAGTCAGCCGCTCCTGGGCAACCTGACGTAGATCTACGTTGCTCGCCCAGGAGCCTGTAGGGGGTGAGCGTGCGCCGCCGGAGGCGCGCTCCTGCACCCGCTCGTTCACGGGCATTCCCCCGCTCTGATGTCCGCCGGCCACTCGCGATCCCACTCAGGAGAGGGAGAAAGGCAGACGGCTAATGTAAACAAAGCCATCTGTCATTCACCCTGATGTAACTGCAGAGACTATACAATCCTGCTATGTAGGATCGTATGTCTCTGTGGTTACATCACTAGCCACGCCCCCCCTAGAGTTAGAAACACGCCCCTAGGGATACATTTAACCCACTGATCACCAATAAAAATAACCCCTTCCCTGCCAGTGTCACTTTGACAGTAATGCCCCATACACACGTGCAGATTATCTGAAGACTTTTGTCTGCAGACTTACCTTTTCTATGTAGTGCAAGGGCCTGCCGGATTGCATACAAATTGAAAGTGTTTAGGTTTGACCTCATATTATCTGGTTTTGGTAAGTCTGCAGACAAAAGTCTTCAGATAATCTGCACGTGTGTACGGGGCATAACAGTGCATATTTTTAGCACTAATTACTGAAGTAATGTCACTGGTCCCCCCCCCCCCCAAAAAAAAATGTAAAAAATGTCAGTTAGGGGTCCGATCTGTCCGTTGGAGTGTCTCAGTCCCGCTAAAAATTGTAGATCGCTGCTAATACTAGTGAGAAATAAAAAAATAAAAAATGACATAAATCTTTCCCCTAGTTTGTAGACGCGATAAGTTTTGCGCAAACCAATCTAAATACTCTTATTGGGGTTTTTTTTTACCAACATATGTGAATTGGCCTAAAATTATGAAAAAAATTGATTTTTACATTTTTTTTTTAATTGAGAATGTTATATAGCAGAAAGTGAAAAATATGTTTTATTTTTTTTTTTTTTTTCAAAATTGTCGCTCTTTTTTTGTTTATAGTGCAAAAAATAAAAATTGCACAGATGATCAAATCCCACCAAAAGAAAGCGCTATTTATGGGAAAAAATGACATCAATTTTATTTGGGTACAGCGGCGCACAACCGTGCAATTTTCCTTTAAAGTAGCGCAGGGCCGAATTGCAAAAAAATGGCCTTTTCACTAAGGGGATAAAAGAAAGTTTCGCTAAAAAAAAAAAAGTTACCCTCACAGGGGTTTTTAGGATGCCTCTTCTAATGTCACTAACAGGTACTGGTCTACATTTTATTGGGACGAACACACTTTCCAATCATGTGATTTGCCTTAAGGCTACATTCACACCTGAGCGTAGCGTTTTTCGCGCGTTTTTTACCGCGATTTTACCGCGATTTTTGCGGCGTTTTTTACCGCGATTTTACCGCGATTTTTACCGCGATTTTTGTGCAGGCGTTTTTAGATTGAATAGAGATCAATGGAAAACGCCTGTAATCTGCCCAAAAAGAAGCTCATGTACTTTTTTGAGCGTTGGGCGTTTTGTATACAGCTTCAAAACGCTCAGATGTGAACAGGGGCCTTTGAAATGAATAGGATTTGTCTTGTTGGGCGTTTTGAGAGCTGATCCTAGAGCAGAAAAACGCCCCAAAAACGCCCCAAAACGCCTACATGTGAACGGAGCCTAAGGCTCGGTTTATACCTACGGGGGTGGTTGCGGGAATCACAGCGATACCTGCAACCACCCGCAGTTAGAATTTGCTGCTGAGAGGAAACGCGCATTCTAAATGGCACCCCCACGCATGTAAAAACGCAGCGCATTTGCGGGCCCCAGAACTTAATTTTAATCATGCGATTTCCCTGCGGGCCACATTTTGAAAGAGGTGCATGCCCCTTTTTCTGCAGGAAACGCAATAAATGGGCTGCTGTCCCCGAGCAAACATGGCCGGCACACACACACACATAGATCCTTAAGGCCCGTACACACGATCCGAAAATCGTATGAAAAATACCGCATTCTAATTGATCGTACGATAATCAGATCATTGGTACAAAGCATTCGAGAGCCGATCACGACCGTTCATCCAATATTATCCGATCAGACAAACAAGAAAATGTTTCTCGTACATTACAAGATTGTGAAATTTTCATTTAATCAGTACAGTTGTCGTCCAAAAACACAATACAAATACAATACATTACATCATTTCTGATTTTGTATTCTGTCGTATGAGAATTTTCATCACTTTAGTAACCTCTCCATTTTCAATATGCGACTAGCATGCAAAAAAAAAAAAAAAAAACGTCCGATTTTTAGATCGTGTGTACGGGCCATTAATGGCACTGAGCCTCGCACAAAGAGAGTCAAAGTGGCAGCTAAAGCAGAAGGGCCGCATGTGTCACAGTGCAATATAATTACATAGTTACATAGTAGGTGAGGTTGAATAAAGACAATAGTCCATCCAGTTCAACCTGTGTAGGTGTGTGTGGCTGTAATCATCTCACATAGCCCTTAATGTCCTGATCCTTGAGATGTACGTCTAAGAGTCTTTTGAAAGCCACCATACTTCCCGGAGAAACCACCTCTTGTGGTAGAGAATTCCACAATCTTGTAGCCCTAACAGTAAAGAACCCCCCACATTGCCTGAGGTTAAAACGCTTCTCCTCTAATCGCATTGTATGCCCTTGAGTCCTCATGCAATCCCTTCGACTGAACAGCTTTTTTTCTAAGCTGAGATCCCCATTGAGATATTTATAAATTGCTATCATGTCCCCCCTCAGGCGTCTCTTCTCCAGGGAGAATAAATCGAGCGATTGCAGACGCTCTTCATAATTAAGTTCCTCCAATCCCCTAATTAGTTTAGTTGCCCTTCTCTGGACTCTCTCCAGCTCCAACACATCCCTTTCTGAGGACTGGCGAACAGAACTGGACAGAATACTCCAGATGCCCTCGGACCAGAGTTTTATAAAGTGGAAGGATTATATAATGTGAAAAAATATTCTTTTAAAAAGTTTCTAAAAATTTGATTATAAACTGTGATGTATAAAATAATTAAGAAAATGTTTATAACTTTTTGTCCACTAGTCAGCTTACAATAAAACAAAAATAAACAGGGTATTTTTCAAACATTGAACCAAATAAAAAAAACAACAACTTTCATTTCTTAAAAATCAAGGCGATAATTATTTAGAATGGGTTATTTTCAAGTAATAGACGCATAAAGATGCTGCTAAATATGGTCTGGGCATCTCGCCTAAAAGTACCTCCTCTTGTCATGAAGGGGGCTTAAAGAAATTAAGATAGATTATTTGTACTTTGTGACTTTAGTACAGTGATTGCTGAACAGTTGTTGGCAATGGAGCTCCAAGCAAAAGAAGCTTTGAATCTTTGCCATCTGCTGGTGATTATTGAGCACTACAACTCATACTGTGCACACCTGCCCTTATTAGTGGGATTTAAAGCAAGGAAAAAGCTTCTAGCCCACACCTGAGTAAGGCCCCTTTCGCACAGGCGGACCGTTCAGATCCGCCTGTCAGTTTTTTTGGCGGATCTGAACGGTCCCCCCATGCTTCTCTATGGGGGATCGGATGTCAGCGGAGACATGTCCACTGACATCCGATCCGTCAAATCTGGACGGATGGAAACCCTAATTTCCATCGGTCCAGCGGATCGGATCGGATGAGAACGGACCGACGGTCCGTTCCCATCCGATTTCCCCATAGAGATGCATGGGGAACTGACAGCTGTGTCTCCGCACATGCGGAGAACAGCTGTCATCCTCCTGCTCAGTGGGGGATTGGTGGATGGATCCCCCGCTGAGATAAACGGAGTCCGTCCGACGGACGGATAGTGTGAAAGGGGCATTCGATTTTCTGAAGACTTTTTCCTTTAGATTTACCAAAACCATATAATATGAGGTCAAACCTAAACACTTTCAATTTGTATGCAATCTGGCAGGCCCTTGCACAGTTGCACTACATAGAAAAGGTAAATCTGAAGGAAAAAGTCTTCAGAAAATCTTATAGTGTGTATGGCCCTTAAGTCCCCACTCACACACTCTGTCCGTTGGACGGAGTCAGTTTTTCTCAGCGGGGGATCGATCCGCCGATCCCCCGCTGAGCAGGAGGATGACAGCTGTGTCTCCGCGCTGTGTGCGGCAGTGTTAATTTTGGCAGCAAATTTCAATTTCGTTTTAGTCTTAAGCCCCGTACACACGCACCGATTGTTGGCCGTAAATTTTCGGCCAACGTCCGATTGGCCGATTGTCGGCTTGTTAGTATGATGCTTCCGACAACCGACTGCGACTTTTCGGCCGAACAAAATCTGGTGTGCAGGCTATAAAATTTTTGTTGGCCGTCAGCAGAACGGCCAATTGTTCGTCAGTCAGTACAGATTTTGGCCGACAAAAATGTGATGACCAAGACTAGGCATGCTCAGAGAAGAAAAAACACACAGAGAGTAAACCAGCACATGGCATCACTTCTGAAGTAGATTTTGGTTGGCCGACAAAATTTGTGTGCAGTCTAGAGCACATTTCAACCAACCCAACAACACTGGACAAAAGACGGCCGATCGGTCGGCCAACAATCGGTGCGTGTGTACGAGGCTTTAGTCTTAGGACTAAAATGGCATTTTAGTTTTAGTCCCATTTTAGTCTTCTGCAAGTGTTTTAGTTTTAGTCGTATTTAGTCGACTAAAACTCCAGTACATTTTAGTCGACTAAAACTCATTTTAGTCATCTATAATGGAATGGGTGTAGTTCAATTGTAATTTGTAATGCATTATTTAAGCATTTCTCTACAATTTCCAAACTCATTATATGCTACTGAATATTGAATATGTTATTATTTATGGTATTAAGCTTTGAGCATGCACTAGCACAGCACTACACAGACACAGAGTTAGTCATTTAACTGACACTGATATTAATGTAAATAAAAAAATCCTGCCCAAAAAAAATACTGACCCTGAATTTTGACCTTGACCCAAACACTAACCCAGCAATGACCTAGATTGTATTTTTTAAAAAAAATGTTTTATTATATTTTATATATATATATATATATATATATATAT
This sequence comes from Pelophylax lessonae, assembly GCF_965119305.1. NCBI lineage: Eukaryota > Metazoa > Chordata > Amphibia > Anura > Ranidae > Pelophylax > Pelophylax lessonae. The sequence goes on from NC_138772.1 coordinate 526,687,160, forward strand.
ATATATTTTTTTTTTTTTTTTTTACGCAGTTGTTTTTTTTTTTTTTCCTCTCTGCAGAGAGAGAGATACAATGTATTCAGAGAGAGAAAACACGAGGGCGGGCTTTAGAGTGACTGATCAGAATGATAGCCTCAATCAGAAGCTATCACAGTGATCAGGTGACCCAGAATCGAGATTTCCGGGTCTCGATCATTAGTACAGTGAGTATTCGGTGAGACCCCGGTCTTTGTGCTAGGAGCGTGCTGTGCAAGTATGTGGCCCCATAGAAAAAAAAAAAAAAAACAGTCCAATGGGGCCACATATTTGTGTACACTCGGCGCCAAGGGGTAAAGGGCTGGTTTACATTAGAACATGATGTGGGAAAGGCCCAATCCATGAGCCTTTCCTGCATCGTATTCAAAACGCACTGCCTTTGCGATCTTCAGCCGGTGCCAATACATTGCAATACAATTGCAAACGCAGTAAATTTGTGGGCACCAGATTTCATGGCACAGAGTACGATGCGATTTGGTTCGGTGCATTTTTCAAGAGTAGGAAATGCACTACTTTTTGTGCGATCTACTGTGATTTCAGCCCATTCAAAGGAATGGGTCAGAAATCGCACTGCAGCAAACGCACCGGAACATGCACCACTTTCCCGTGCAATTCTGGTATAAGGACCGTTCCTGCTTTGGAATACCCATGTGTATGGTTTGGACTGCATTTCTACTCAGCTTGTCTAGCAACACAGAGGGTCTACCAAACTCTGTGAAAGGAGCACACAAAATCTGCTCAAATAAAGGAATAGTGCCATTGGTGAAAAACAAAAAAAAAGGCAATGGTGTAAAACTTTAGGTATACTTTAAAAAAAAAAAAAAAATGTATAGCTGGATTTTAATCTGCTTATGCTTTGCCTATACTGGTTCCTCTTTTCCCCCTAATCAACAGCCTGATATAAATATATGTTTCCATTACATTTTTATTTATTGAAAGTAAAACCATCAGTAGGTCTCTGTGCTGCTATATGCAATGCAAGCAGATGATGACCAGTGGAAGGGTCCAGCAGGGTGCTAAACATTGCTTCCTAAAACCAAGAAACTGTACTAATGCCCACGTGTGATGCTGAGCCTCCATGACTGAATGAACCGAAAGTTGAATTCCAGGAATTTGGCCAATTTGTAAAAAGCGTTAAATTGTAACTTTTGTTGAGAAAAATCATTCCCCTCTGGGTGGTCTCTGTACATTACAAGGATTTTAACAAACTTTGTTGCAGATTCCTACCTTTTGTTATTCTGAAGAAATCCTTGTTTCTCTGTACCCCTGTGGGAAAATGAATCTAATGGGAGTGGTTTCATAATTATCAATCAGCTTTGGCAGCTGCAGGGCTCCAATGAGGAAATCTGCTGGGCCTGCATCCCTTTAGACGTGTTTCTATTGGGAGTATCTCACCAAAAATGACATTTTTGTTTCAGGGGATGCTAGAAATCTGACTTGTATCTTAGGCAGACTTCTGGGAAAATTGGTAAATGATGTTTCTGGGGGTGTGGTCAGTATACATTCTGTGTACAGAACAGCTTCAGGCGGCCATATTGCATTGCATTTTCAGAAAATTACAGAGCTACAAATTGAAAAGGAGAGGTAATTTTTAACCACTTGCCGACCGCCCGCCTTAGTTTTACTGCGGCAGGCTGCCTCGGCTGCGCGAACCGACGTAGTACTACGTCGGTCGCGCGCATGGTGCTGGAGCATTTGTAAGAAGATACAAAGGCTTCTGTGAATGGGCAGCAGAGGGGAGGGAGGGGGGTGGGCATAGTAGCTGCTTGTTTCTCTCCTCTAAAATCTAGAAGTGTCTCTCCAGCTGAGCAATACACCTGTCAGATATAAATAATAGAGATAAGCCCAGACGATGTCAAGCAACTCCTTGAACTCAAAGGGTAACTCCATTTTCGTGGGGAAAAAAATAGCATACAAAGAAAAATAATATAGCGTAAACAATTGCGACACAAGTCATATTGTAATTGAATGTTATTAACCAGTTCTGGACCGGATGAATTTGCCCACTTAATGACCAGGCCATTTTTTGCGATTTGGCACTGCGTTAATTTAACAGAAAATTGCACGGTGGTGCGAGACTGTACCCAAATAAAATTGATGTCCTTTTTTTACCCACAAATAGAGCTTTCTTTTGGTGGTATTTGATCACCTGTGCGATTTCTATTTTTTGTGCTATAAACAAAAAAGAGCGACAATTCTGGAAAAAAAAAACTATATTTTTTACATTCTGCTATATCACATTCTCGATAAAAAAAACATTAAAAATTTTATTTTTTTTTCCTTTTAGGCCAATTTGTATTCTGCTACATATTTTTGGTAAACAAAACCCCAATAAACGTATTTTGATTGTTTGCGCAAACATTATTGATTCTACAAACTAGGGGAAATAATTATGTAATTTTTATTTTACAAGTAATGGCGGCGATCAGCGATTTTTAGCGGGACTGCAACATTGCGACGGACAGATCGGACCCCTAACTGACATTTTTGACACTTTTGGGGGAAACCAGTGACATTACTACAGTAATCAGTGCTAAAAATATGCACCGTTACTGTAATAATGACACTGGCAGGGAAGGGGTTAACCTAGTGGGTGATCAAGGGGTTAAATATGAGCCGAGGGGAGTGTTCACTAACTGTGGGGGGAGGGGCTTGTGAAATGACCATAGAGACCTGTGATCCTATACAGTGTGGATCGAAAGTTTGGGCACCCCAGGTAAAAATTTGTATTAATGTGCATAAAGAAGCCAAGGAAAGATGGAAAAATCACAAATAATCAAATTACAGATTAGACATTCTTATAATATGTCAACAAAAGTTAGATTTTATTTACATCATTGACACTTTCAAAATTACAGAAAACAAAACAATGGCGTCTGCAAAAGTTTGGGCACCCTGCAGAATTTATAGCATGCACTGCCCCCTTTGCAAGGCTGAGACCTGCCAGTGCCATGGATTGTTCTCAATCATCGTCTGGGAAGACCAGGTGATGTCAATCTCAAAGGTTTTAAATGCCCAGACTCATCTGACCTTACCCCAACAATCAGCACCATGGGATCTTCTAAGCAGTTGTCTAGAAAACTGAAACTGAAAATAGTTGACGCTCACAAAGCTGAAGAAGGCTATAAGAAGATAGCAAAGCGTTTTCAGATGTCAATATCCTCTGTTTGGAATGTAATTAAGAAATGGCAGTCATCAGAAACAGTGGAAGTTAAAGCAAGATCTGGAAGACCAAGAAAAATATCAGACAGAACAGCTCGCAGGATTGTGAGAAAAACAATTCAAAACCCACCTTTGACTGTACGATCCCTCCAGAAAGATCTGGCAGACACTGGAGTTGTAGTACACTATTCCACTATAAAGAGATACTTGTACAAATATGGTCTTCATGGAAGAGTCATCAGAAGAAAACCTCTTCTACGTCCTCACCACAAAAATCAGCGTTTGCAAACTTTGCAAATGAACATATAGACAAGCCTGATGCATTTCGGAAACAAGTTCTGTGAACCGATGAGGTTAAAATTGAACTTTTTGGCCGGAATGAGCAAAGGTACGTTTGGAGAAGAAGGGGCACAGAATTTAATGAAAAGAGCCTCTGTCCAACTGTTAAGCATGGGGGTGAATCAATCATGCTTTGGGGTTGTATTGCAGCCAGGGGCACAGGGAACATCTCACGAGTAGAAGGAAAAATGGATTCAATAAAATTTCAGCAAATTTTGGATGGTAACTTGATGCCATCTGTGAAAAAGCTGAAGTTAAAGAGAGGATGGCTTCTACAAATGGATAATGATCCTAAACACACCTCGAAATCCACTGGGATTACATCAAGAGGCGTAAACTGAAGGTTTTGCCATGGCCTTCACAATCTCTTGACCTCAACATAATTGAAAATCTATGGATAGACCTTAAAAGAGCAGTGCGTGACAGACAGCCAAGAAATCTCAAAGAACTGGAAGACTTTTGTAAGGAAGAATGGGCAAAGATACCTCAAACAAGAATTGAAAGACTCTTGGCTGGCTACAAAAAGCGTTTACAAGCTGTGATACTTGCCAAAGAGGGCAGTACAAGATATTAACTCTGCAGGGTGCCCAAACTTTTGCAGACGCCATTTTTTTGTTTTCTGTTATTTTGAAAGTGTAAATGATGGAAATAAAATCTAACTTTTGTTGACATATTATAAGAATGTCTAATCATTTGCCGACCGCCGCACGACTATCTACGTCGGCGGTCAGCCCCTCACAGGCAAACTGACGTAGGTCTACGTCGCTTGCTTGTGAGGGTCTAGGGAGCGAGCGCGCGCCCCCGGAGGCGCGCTCCCGCTCCCGCGTGGTCACGGACCCCCCCCCGCGCGTGTGACCGACGGACCCGATGTCCACCGGTCACTCTGCGATCGGCGGGGGAGAGGGAGAAAGTCAGGTGGCTTGTGTAAACAAGCTGCCTGTCATTCTCCCCTGTGTATGAATGATGATCATACGGTTCTACTATGTAGAACCGTTGATCACCGTTCATACATCTGAAGCCACAGCCAATCACAGTTAGAATCACGCCCCTAGGGACACACATAGCCCCTCCCTTTCAAAAAAGTTAACCCCTTCACTGCCAGTGTATTTTTACAGTAACAGTGCATATGTATAGCACTGATTACTGTAGAAATGTCACTGGTAACCCCAAAAGTGTCAAAAATGTCAGTCAAGGGTCTGATCTGTCCGCCGCAATGTCGCAGTACCGCAAAAAAATCGCAGATCGCCGCCATTACTCGTTAAAAAAAAAACCAACAAAAATGACAAAAATCTTTCCCTTTGTTAGTAAACGCGATAACTTTTGCGCAAACCAATCAAAATACGCTTTTTGCGATTTTTTTTTTTACCAAACATAGGTAGCATAAAACAAATTGGCCGAAATGTTAAAAAATTTTGATTTTTAAATTTTTTTGGGGGGGAATTTCATATAAAAAAATTTGAAAAATATTGTTATTTTTGCAAAATTTACGCTCATTTTTTGTTTATAGCGCATGATCAAAAAATCGCACAGGTGATCAAATACCACCAAAAGAAAGCTCTGTTTGTGGGGAAAAAAGGACGCCAAATTCGTTTAGATACAGCGTCGCACGACCGCGCAATTGTCCGTTAAAGTCACGCAGTGCCGAATCGCAAAATACCCCCTGGTCAGGAAGGGGGTAAAATCTTCCGGGGCTTAAGTGGCTAATCTGTAATTTGATGCCTTTTGGAGATTTTTCCACCTTTCCTTGGCTTCTTTAGGCACATTAATACAAATTTTTACCTGGGTTGCCCAAACTTTCGATCACTACTGTATAGGATCACAGGTCTCTATGGTCATTTCACAAGCCCCTCCCCCCACAGTTAGTGAACACTCCCCTCGGCTCACATTTAACCCCTTGATCACCCACTAGGTTAACCCCTTCCCTGCCAGTGTCATTATTACAGTAACGGTGCATATTTTTAGCACTGATTACTGTAGTAATGTCACTGGTTTCCCCCAAAAGTGTCAAAAATGTCAGTTAGGGGTCCGATCTGTCCACCGCAATGTTGCAGTCCCGCTAAAAATCGCTGATCGCCGCCATTACTTGTAAAATAAAAATTACATAATTCTTTCCCCTAGTTTGTAGAATCTATAATGTTTGCGCAAACAATCAAAATACGTTTATTGGGGTTTTGTTTACCAAAAATATGTAGCAGAATACAAATTGGCCTAAAAGGAAAAAAAAAATAAAAATTTTAATGTTTTTTTTATTGAGAATGTTATATAGCAGAATGTGAAAAATATTGTTTTTTTTTTCCAGAATTGTCGCACTTTTTTGTTTATAGCACAAAAAATAAAAATCGCACAGGTGATCAAATACCACCAAAAGAAAGCTCTATTTGTGGGGAAAAAAACGACATCAATTTTATTTGGGTACAGTGCCGCACCACCGTGCAATTTTCTGTTAAAATAACGCAGTGCCAAATTGCAAAAAATGGCCTGGTCATTAAGTGGGCAAATTCATCCGGTCCAGAACTGGTTAATAACATTCAATTACAATATGACTTGTGTTGCAATTGTTTACGCTATATTATTTTTCTTTGTATGCTATTTTTTTCCCCACGAAAGTGGAGTTACCCTTTGAGTTCAAGGAGTTGCTTGACATCGTCTGGGCTTATCTCTATTATTTATATCTGACAGGTGTATTGCTCAGCTGGAGAGACACTTCTAGATTTTAGAGGAGAGAATCACACAGAGCAGCTATGCCCACCCCTCCCCTCTGCTGCCCATTCACAGAAGCCTTTGTATTTTCTTAATTTTTTTCACATAATACAAAGGCTTCTGTAACTGGGCAGGAGAAGAGGAGGGGGTGGGCAAAGCAGCAGCCACTTCCCTGTTCAAGATACGGAGCTCAAAAGGATCAGTGTCAGGCTCATGGAAATACAGTTACATAGTTACATAGTTAGTGAGGTTGAAAAAAAAGACACAAGTCCATCTGGCTCAACCAATTAAAAAAAAAAAAAATACAGTGATAGCCATCTTCCAGGAGTACTATAAAGCTGTCAGATATAAATAATAGAGCTAAGTCCAGGAGATGTTATGCGCCTCACTGGACTTAAATTATAGCGTGCCTTCTGTTTTGTTTTTTTTTTCTATTTTTTTTTTTTTTTTTTTACAAAAGAGCTGAATTTCTGGATTCCAGCTTGAAATCCAATGAATGAAAGATGGGCCAGGGACAGCCAAGTTGAGACTTCCTCCAGCAAGGAAATGAGGTGGTTTCTGAGTTGCTGCAACTTCTAGTGCATGTAGCACTGCCCCCTAGAAGACTGCTGAGAATTATACCTTCTGGATTCCCCTGGGTTACCCTCAGCAACGGACAGAAGATAACAGCATTAAAAGTCCTTGGCTCAGTCAATAATCAGTCCAGGGGATGTTGGTTTTGTGGTTTTATTGAGAACTGGGATAGAAGGGATGAGTGGGATACTCCAACTGACAACTATTCACAATGGTGAAGACAACTGACTTTGGAATGCGGCAAGGCCGCTGCTTCACCCTGCCACTGAAGTGAAGATAGATAAAGTGTTCATGCTTGAATTACTCTTCAGGATTCTAACTTGGCACCCCCTTTCTCACTTACTGTGTGCTGGCACCTGTCCACTGACTCTCCACTGGAGCGGTCCCCTTCCTGGGCAGACCCCCGCAAGCTTCCCGGTACTTACGGACACTGTTTTTCCCAAGGTTGCTCTGCCTTCAACTCCATCAGTCAGCTTTCATGGACCTCCTGGCTCAGCTCCACACTCCTGGCTCACCAGGCCGACCTCCTGTGACCACCTTCCATAAGAGCAGAAGGAGATACAGCCGTACCCTTCTTCTGGGACTTGGCTTCCCGCCCAAAGACCCCATGTGCTCTTGGCCTTTATACCCTATCCCATGATGCGCTACTATCTGTGCTAACCCACTGGGACAGTTACAAAAGCCTGTGTATCATTGGCCAGGTTTCCCACAGCATCCAACATGCCTCCCCATTGGATCTGCTGGGGACACTCCTTTAGACCAAATGAATATACACTGAGCACAATGAGCAGGCCTAACTATCGATCAGACTCCCCTGATAAGCAGAGAGAGCAGACTATGTTTTACCTGCAGCTCCCCTGTTAAGCAGGCAGAGCAAACTCTTCTCCCTGCCTAGCACCTACCGTATCTAGGAGGGTGCTACATGCACAAGGTGAGGAACTCACAGTGTGCAGTGAAATCAGAGAAAACAATCTCAGTACGGGAGAGGAGCCAACAGTGCAAGCCTGAAGGGAAGGTTGGAGTTCAACTTTAATGATGCGACATCAGAATAAAAAACAGTTTTTTTCTTTTATAAAATGATTTATACCAGACTGTCCCTTCATTGCTTTTTCTCACACTTTTATGAATCCCCATGAAATTTCCGTATGCTCACTTACCAATCTGCATAAATCAGTGACATAGCTGACAGTGTGTGAATAATACATAACAGGAGCAGGATTTGGCAGAAGATCTTTGGATGGCACATCGGGGTTTGGCACAGTTTGTGTGAATTCTGCTTGGACCTTGCAGGGTCTGAAAAGTATGATGGAAATCTCTGTGTGGGTGAAAGAAAGGACACCCCTCTGATCAATCCTAAATATTGGTGGGATAAAAGTCTATTATCATTAGAGTGGACCGAGCATGTGGACAGGCTGCACATCATGGTCCTGGGCTGCTTTCCTGTCCTGACAAGGTCTCTTTAACACCGCTTAACCTCCGAAAGATTTACCCATCTTCACCACAAGGCCATTTTTTGCGATACGGCACTGCAGTACTTTAACCACTTGCCGACCAGCCACCGCAGATATATGGCAACAGGTTCCCGCAAATAGCCGTACTTGCACGGCACTTTGCGGGAGCGATCGTGGGGGCGTGCGCGCCCATTCGCCAGCGGGGCCGGCGACTGTGATTGCCGCCGGGCACCCGCGATCGCTCCCCGTGGAGACAGAAAGGTGGTCTGCTGTTGTAAACACAGCACACCGTTGTTCTGTCAGCAATCTACACAGAGCTCCTGTGTTCCTCCTATTTAGGAACACAGGTCTCTGTGTTGATTCCATAAGCCCATCCCCCTCACAGTTAGAAAACACCCCCTAGGCATACATTTAACCCTTTGATCGCCCCTGGTGTTAACACCCCTCCTTCATCAAGAACTCAATGATGGCACATTGCTTCTGCTTGGAATCGGTTATTTACCTTCAATAAAAAAAGATGAAGAGTTACTATAGAGGAAGAGTTACTCTATCAATATGTGAAATTTGAAGGATCTTTGTGAGTTATTACCACTTGCTGACCGCCCACCGCAGATATACTGCGGCAGGCTGGCTCGGCTGAGCAAATCGCCGTACCTGTACGCCGTTCCGTGAGAGCGGTCCTGGGGGCGTGCACATGCCCCCCATTAGCCAGCGGGGAAGCTGACTCACGGCGGCCGCCGGGCACCCGCGATCGCTCCCCATGGAGACAGAACGGCAGTCTGTTGTAAACACAGCAGACCGTTGTTCTGTCAGCAATCAACACGGAGCTCCTGTGTTCCTCCTATTTAGGATCACAGGTCTCTGTGCTGATTCCATAAGCCCATCCCCCACACAGTTAGAAAACACCCCACTAGGCATAAATTTAATCCCTTTGATCTCCCCTGGTGTTAACCCCTTCCCTGCCAGCTTCATTAGTACAGTAACATTGCATATTTTTAGCACTGATTACTGTAGTAATGTCACTAATCCCCCCAAAAGGGTAAAAAATGTCAGTTAGGGGTCCAATCTGTCCGCCGCAATGTCGCAGTCTCGCTAAAAATCGCTGATCGCCGCCATTACTAGTAAAAAATAAATAATTAAATAATAATGACATAAATCTTTCCCCTAGTTTGTAGACACGATAGTTTTTGCGCAAACCAATCAAAATATGCTTTTTGGGATTCTCACCTTGTGCACAAAATTATGTAGCAGAATACAAATTGACCTAAAATGATGAAAACATTTGATTTTTAAATCTTTTGTATTGGGAATGTTTTATAGCAAAATGTGAAAAATATTGTTTTTTTTTTTTTCAGAATTGTCGCTCTTTTTTTGTTTATAGCGAAAAAAAATACAAATCGCACAGGTGATCAAATACCATCAAAGGAAAGCTCTATTTGTGGGAAAAAAAAGGACATCAATTGTATTTTGGTACAGCATCGCACGACCGCGCAATTTTTTGTAACGCAGTGCCGAATCGCAAAAAATGGCCTGGTCGTTAAGGGGGCAAATTCTTCCGGTCCAGAACTGGTTAAAGAGGTCCTTTCAAGCTTATTTCTATTACAAGGGATGTTTACATTCCTTGTAATAGGAATACAATTGATCACAATTTTTTTTCTTAAAGGGACAGTGTAAAAATAAAAAATAAAAGGTAAAATAAATAATGAAACAAAAAAAAGAATAATTTATAGAGCCCCATCCCTCTGTGCTTGCACGCAGAAGCAAACGCAAACGCAAGTCACACCCACATATGTAAACAAGTGTGTAAAATTTAGTACTGCGCAACCTTAAAGAGGAAGTAAACCCTCCTCTGACACTTTTACCTATAGGTAAGCCTATGATAAGGCTTACCTATAGGTACTGTAAATATCTCCTAAACATGTACCGTTTAGGAGATATTTACCTTACATGCAGCCAGTGACATCACTGGCGCATGCACTCTGAAGGAACGGCCGCTGGTGCTGTTCCTTCAGAGCCCCCCGTGCCGTGACCGTCGGCTCCCGTGCGTGCGCTAGAGTGATGTCACCGCGGCTCTGGCCAATCAGATAGCCGGATGCCGCGATCCCGGAAGAGAGGTAAGCGGGCGGCACGGCGGGGGCTCTTTCTAAGGTAAGTATTTCATAATGAGCTAGTATGCAATGCATACTAGCTCATTATGTGCTTCTCTTTCAGGGTGAAAAAAAAAAATTTGGGTTTACAACCTCTTTAAATAAAGTAATAAATAGATATACAAGTTAAAAAAAAAATTAAAATATATTTTTCAAGCTTTTATATCTATTTATTACTTTATTCAAGGTTGAGCAGTACTAATTTTTACACACTTGTTTGATAAACACTGTTTTTGGGTAAGCAGTCCAGTACTAGCAGCACCTGGGAGTTATTATTTTACTTACCGTATATACTCGAGTATAAGCTGACCCGAGTATAAGCCGACCCGAGTATAAGCCGAGGCCCCTACTTTTACCACAAAAAGATGGGAAAAATGATTGACTCGAGTATAAGCCTAGGGTGAGAATGCAGGGCGGCGGGCATGGTGCAGGAGAATGCAGGGTACTGGCATGGTGCAGGAGAATGCAGGGTGGATGGCATGGTGCAGGAGAATGCAGGGTACTGGCATGGTACAGGAGAATGCAGGGTACTGGCATGGTGCAGGAGAATGCAGGGTACTGGCATGGTGCAGGAGAATGCAGGGTACTGGCATGGTGCAGGAGAATGCAGGGTACTGGCATGGTACAGGAGAATGCAGGGTACTGGCATGGTGCAGGAGAATGCAGGGTGACTGGCATGGTACAGGAGAATGCAGGGTGACTGGCATGGTGCAGGAGAATGCAGGGTACTGGCATGGTACAGGAGAATGCAGGGTGACTGGCATGGTGCAGGAGAATGCAGGGTGACTGGCATGGTACAAGAGGATCCGGGGTTATGGGCATACTACAGGAGATGCAGTGCTGTGGGCATGGTGCAGGTGGACCATGCCCGCAGCACTGCATCCCTTGTAGTGTGCCCGCAGCCCTGCATAATGGCAGGTAGTGCAGCAGTTTCCCTTACCTGTTCCAGAGGCGCCTTCATTTTAAAAATGGCGCCGCCCGGCGCCGACACGTCATTGCGCACGCGCCACCGCCGCTCGTATACTTTCAGCTATTCCCGGCCTCTCCCGAGCGGCGGCGGCGCGTGCGCAATGACATGTATGCGCCGGGCGGCGCCATTTTTAAAGCTCAAGCACGTCGGAGCGGCCGGGAACTTTTTTTTTTCTTGACTCGAGTATAAGCCGAGGGGGACGTTTTCAGCACAAAAAAATGTGCTGAAAAACTCGGCTTATACTCGAGTATATACGGTAGTCTGACTTTTATATGTGATAGCACGAGAGTCATCACCCCTTGGTTTTAATTTGCACATATGTAAGTGGTGTTTAACCACACGTGTTAGGTATCGCCGCGATTGTTAGAGCACGCGCAATAATTCTAGCCCTAGACCTCCTCTAGCCCTAGACCTCCTAAACTGGTAACCTGTAAAAATGTCGCCTATGGAGATTTTTATCTACCAATGTTTATCGCCATTCCACAAGCGTTTTTAAAGCATGACATGTTGGGTATCTATTTTCTTGGCGTAACATCATCGTTCACATTATACAAAAAAATTGGGCTAACTTTACTGTTTTATTTTTTTTAATTCATAAAAGCGTATTTTTTCCAAAAAAAAATTGCGTTTGAAAGACTGCTGCTCAAATACCATGTGATATAGACTACTGCAATGATTGCCATTTTATTTTCTAGGGTCTCTGATAAAAAAATATATATAAATATATATATATATATATGTATATGTTTAGGGGTTCTAGGTAATTATCTAGCAGCAAATACAGATTTTAACTTCTAGGCAACAAATGTCAGAAAAAGGCTTAGTCGTGAAGGGGTTAAAACGCCACCACTTGTGCTCAGTGCTAATAATACACTCACCAGATTCTATTCTGCCATTAGCAGCAGCAAGCAGCGCTTCAATATCTGATAGAAACCCCCAACCTCTCATGCATGACCAATAAATAGATTGGGTATCTATTTACTCAGCGTAACATTATCTTTCACATTATAGAAAAAAAATTGGGCTAACTTTAATGTTTTTTTTTTTTTAACTACAAAGAAATGTATTATTTCCAAAAAAACTGCGTTTGAAAGATCGCTGCGCAAATACCATGTGACAAAAAATATTGCAATGACCACCATTTTTGTCTCCAGAGGCTTTGATAAAATAAAAAAAAAAAAAATTAAAAAAAAAAAAAAAAAAATATATATATATATATACATACAGTGGGTACGGAAAGTATTCAGACCCCCTTAAATTTTTCACTCTTTGTTATATTGCAGCCATTTGCTAAAATCATTTAAGTTCATTCTTCTTCCTCATGAATGTACACATAGCACCCCATACTGACAGAAAAACACAGAATTGTTGACATTGTTGCAGATATATTAAAAAAGAAAAACTGAAATATCACATGGTCCTAAGTATTCAGACCCTTTGCTCAGTATTTAGTAGAAGCCCCCTTTTGATCTAATACAGCCAGGAGTCTTTTTGGGAAAGATGGAACAAGTCTTTCACACCTGGATTTGGGGATCCTCTGCCATTCCTCCTTGCAGATCCTCTCCAGTTCTGTCAGGTTGGATGGTAAACGTTGGTGGACAGCCATTTTTAGGTCTCTCCAGAGATGCTCAATTGGGTTTAAGTCAGGGCTCTGACTGGGCCATTCAAAAACAGTCACGGAGTTGTTGTGAAGCCACTCCTTCGTTATTTTAGCTGTGTGCTTAGGGTCATTGTCTTGTTGGAAGGTAAACCTTCGGCCCAGTCTGAGGTCCAGAGCACTCTGGAGAAGGTTTTGTCCAGGATATCCCTGTACTTGGCCGCATTCATCTTTCCCTCGATTGCAACCAGTCGTCCTGTCCCTGCAGCTGAAAAACACCCCCACAGCATGATGCTGCCACCACCATGCTTCACTGTTGGGACTGTATTGGACAGGTGATGAGCAGTGCCTGGTTTTCTCCACACATACCGCTTAGAATTAAGGCCAAAAAGTTCTATTTTGGTCTCATCAGACCAGAGAATCTTATTTCTCACCATCTTGGAGTCCTTCAGGTGTTTTTTAGCAAACTCCATGCGGGCTTTCATGTGTCTTACACTGAGGAGTGGCTTCCGTCGGGCCAATCTGCCATAAAGCCCCGACTGGTGGAGGGCTGCAGTGATGGTTGACTTTCTACAACTTTCTCCTGACTGCATCTCTGGAGCTCAGCCACAGTGATCTTTGGGTTCTTCTTTACCTCTCTCACCAAGGCTCTTCTCCCCCGATAGCTCAGTTTGGCCGGACGGCCAGCTCTAGGAAGGGTTCTGGTCGTCCCAAACTTCTTCCATTTGAGGATTATGGAGGCCACTGTGCTCTTAGGAACCTTAAGTGCAGCAGAAATCTTTTTGTAACCTTGGCCAGATCTGTGTCTTACCACAATTCTGTCTCTGAGCTCTTCAGGCAGTTCCTTTGACCTCATGATTCTCATTTGCTCTGACATGCATTGTGATCTGGAAGGTCTTATATAGACAGGTGTGTGGCTTTCCTAATCAAGTCCAATCAGTATAATCAAACACAGCTGGACTCAAATGAAGGTGTAGAACCATCTCAAGGATGATCAGAAGAAATGGAAAGCACCTGAGTTAAATATATGAGTGTCACAGCAAAGGGTCTGAATACTTAGGATCATGTGATATTTCAGTTTTTCTTTTTTAATAAATCTGCAACAATGTCAACAATTCTGTGTTTTTCTGTCAGTATGGGGTGCTATGTGTACATTCATGAGGAAGAAGAATGAACTTAAATGATTTTAGCAAATGGCTGCAATATAACAAAGAGTGAAAAATTTAAGGGGGTCTGAATACTTTCTGTACCCACTGTATATATATATATATATATATAATGTTTGGGGGATCCAAGTCATTTTCTAGCAAAAAATACTGATTTTAAATTTTGTAAACAACAAGTGTCAGAGTTAGGCCCGGTCCCTAAGTGGTTAAACAGGAAAATGCAGGTTAAAAAATGTAGCGTGGTTTTTTTTTTGCAACCCAACATATTGGTGGAATCAGTCTCTATCAGTAATAATGGATTCTCTCACGTGTGTGCATTTTCATAGTAAACTAGGCTACAATGTATCCGGTCAAAGTTCCCTCGCTAAAATTTCTGGCTGATTTCCCTGAACCGCAGAGACCTCCCTCGTACGCAGGAAGTCAACGGCGCACTTGAAAGCAAACACGAACCAACCATTACATAAATGTGAAAGCGTTTAGCTCTCGGGCTGTCAGAGGCCAGTTATTTGTGCTGAAGTGGGTGCATTACCGCCGACAAACAGCTGCAAATTGCTCTTTTATAACTGCTGGGAAATCACTTGAAAAAAATGGGACAATAATTTCATCGTCTCCATCCATCTGAAGTCCCGGTGCCAACAGGCCAGACACAATTAGACGGCAGCTGTCACGCTCGCCTTTTTTTTCGCGGTGAAGGACATCATCCTAAGCAGCTGGGAGATATTCTGCCTGCACTTTGTAAAAATTATCGATCGGTAGAGCCTAAAGGTCCCGGTATGTTCTGGAAGGGCGGTCGTATCACCCGAGAAAAGATTGGGACCGACGATATGCAACCGAGACCACATTCGCATCTGTCTTCAAGAGTTTTTGATCCAAATAGGAGCACCTGAAAAACGCACGTGGAAAAAAACCACATGCAAAAGCGCACACGTTGCATGTTTTTTTCCCCACTTAGTAACTAGTTTTCCTTCGGATAAAAATTATTTAAAAAAAATGCTAAAGCCTTTAAGAAAACAGCTTAAAGCGGTAGTATCCCCTGAGTACAAAAAAAAAAAAAAAAGTCAATGGCATAATGTGCTCGTCTGCATCGCATACTAGTACATTATAAAATACCTTAGAACGAAGCCCCCACACGGTCGCCCGGACACAGCTAAGGGAGCTGTCATGTTCCCTCGGCATCTCTTCTGGGTTCAGAGGCTCCGGCGCTGTGAGTGGCCGGAGCCGCGATGACGTCACTCCCGGCATGTAGCCAGCAAGGAGCACTGAAGGTCCAGCAAGATAGGCCGGTCCTTTAGAGCACATGCGCCACTGGTGTCAGTGGCTGCATGCAGGGTGCATATCTCCTAAACCGTGCAGGTTTAGAAGATATTAATTTTACCTACAGGTAAGCCTTATTATAGGCCTTATTATAGGCTTACCGGTAGGTAAAAGTTGAAAAGTGGAGTAAACTACCGCTTTAACCACTTGCCTACCAGGCACTTTTACCCCCTTCCTGCCCAGGCCAATTTTCAGCTTTCAGTGCAGTCAAAATTTGAATGACAATTGCGCGGTCATGCAATGCTGTACTCAAACTAACTTTTTGTCATTTTGTTCACACAAATAGAGCTTTTTTTGGTGGCATTTAGCGCCGGTTCACACTGGCGCGACGCTACTTTCAGGGGCGACCTCCGAGATCGCGGTGCGAGCAGCGCGCCGCGACCTCGGAGCGGCCGCCACAGACTTCATAACATTGAAGTCTATGGCGGTCGCCTCCTGGTTGCCCCAAAGAAGCTCCGGACCCTTTTTCTAGGTCGGAGCGACTTGTGTCGCTCCTATTAGAACGGGTCCGTAGCTTCCCTATGGGAGGCGACCTGCGGCGACCTGTGAGGCGACCAGGTCGCCTCACAGGTCGCCCTAGTGTGAACCGGGGCTTAATCACCACTGGGTTTTTTTATTTTTTGCTAAATGAAAACAAAAAAAGAACAAACATTAAAAAAAAAACAACAAAAACGCTTCTTCTTCATTTCTGTTATAAAATTATGCAAATAAATAATTGTTCTTGGGTGAAAATAACCCAAATCAGTGTATATTATTAGTCTGTAGGAAAGTTATACAGTCCAAAAACTGCGGCATATATCTGAAAATGGATCATCGCTGATGTACTGGCGGCCTATCTCTTTTCCTGAGGCCCAAAAATGCCAGGACAGTGCAAATATCCCCAAAATTACCCTTTTTTTTTTTTTTTTTTTGTAGAAAAGTAGAAAGTCCAAGGTTTTTAGTGAGAGGCATGCAGAGATTTTTGAAGTTATCATTTTTTTTTCATAGGTTTTTGGAAAATGAAGAAATGTATTTATTTGTTTACATACTGAAATTGACTTTTGACAGTAAAAAAAAAAGTTTTTTCTTTAAAATTCATTTTTTATTTTTTTATTATGTATTGTTTATTTTTTTTACAATTTTTTTTTTTAACACAGCAATATAATATTACCATAGTGACATTGTACTACTCTGGAGAAGTGATCAGTATTTTTTACTTTACACATTATGTTTGCATACAGCAGTGCACTATATTACTTTATGCAAGCATTTTACTGAATGAAATTGATTCATTCAGTTGCATTTGTTGTAATTAGCTGTGATTGGTCAGAGCTAATCACATGGTACAGGTGGGCAGGGACTAGCCCAGTCTGTACCATGTGATCACAGTGACCAATTGTTCTTGAAAGGAAGCCATCCATTGTATACTACTGTCATGTGACCTGCTGTGATTGGTTACATTGGTCACATGGTACCAGCGGCAGGTGTTCCGTGAGAATTACCTACCCGTGAGAAAAACCTACCCCCGTCACTTCCGGTTCACGGCAGTCTGTGTAACGCGAGCAGTTACTTTAAAACAGCTGTGCTGCACCATGAGTCATCTCCGCTCCTGTCCCGGTCACTTCCCTGCTCTCGGCTACTAAATATAAAAGCGGCGGCGGCTGTATGAAAAGATAAATCACGGAGCCGCCAGCCGCTTTTATATTTACTAGCCAAGATCAGGGAAGTGACCGGGACAGGAGCGGAGATGACTCATAGTGCAGCACAGCTATTTTATGTCACCGCCGCGTCGGTAGGTTTTTTTAACGGACACCGAGATCGTTTCAGACTAGTGCGCATGCGCACTTGTCTGATCCTCAGCTCTTCCATTAGGTATCCGGGGCTGTGAGCATGCGCACTGCTGCGCTGCTCAGCTGTTCCTGGCCGGAAGTGACGAGGGGTAGGTTTTTCTCACGGGGTAGGTAATTCTCACGTTACACAGGCCAGTACAGTGATCAGTCATCGGTTGTGTGGCCCCGCGATCGCATGTGGAGAGCGTTTCAGGAGAACGTCATATGACATCAGCCTGGATCTACGAGAGGTTCCTGCCAGCATCATTTTGCCATACGCCAGGTGGGACCTGGTTAACCACTTAAGCCCCGGAGGATTTGGCTGCTAAAAGACCAGGGGGTTTTTTGCGATTTTTTTACTGCGTGACTTTAACGGACAATTGCGTGGTCGTGCGACGCTGTACCTAAACTAATTTGATGTCCTTTTTTTCCCACAAACAGAGCTTTCTTTTGGTGGTATTTGATCACCTGTGCGATTTTTTGATCATGCGCTATAAACAAAAAAAGAGCAACAATTTTGCAAAAATAACAATATTTTTCACATTTTTTTATATGATATTCCCCCCAAAAAAAATGTAAAAATCAAAATGTTTTAACATTTTCGGCCAATTTGTTTTATGCTACATATGTTTGGTAAAAAAAATTGCAAAAAGCGTATTTTGATTGGTTTGCGCAAAAGTTATCGCGTTTACTAACAAAGGGAAAGATTTTTGTCATTTTTGGTGGGTTTTTTTTAACGCGTAATGGCGGCGATCTGCGATTTTTTTTCGGTACTGCGACATTGTGGCGGAAAGATCGGACCCTTGACTGACATTTTTGACACTTTTGGGGGTACCAGTGACATTACTGCAGTAATCAGTGCTATACATATGCACTGTTACTGCAAAAATGACACTGGCAGGGAAGGGGTTAACTTTATTGGACAGGGAGGGGTTAAGTGTGTCCTAGGGGCGTGATTCTAACTGTGCAGGGACATTGCTATTGGTGTAAAAACAAAGATCAACGGTCCTACATAGTAGAACCGTCTGATCTTCATTTTTACACCAGGGAGAATGACGGGCGGCTTGTTTACATAAGCCGCTCCGCCTTTCTCCCTTCACCGGAGCGATCGTAGTGTGACCGGCGGACACCGAGTTGTCTGTGAACGAGCCGCGGCAGGCGCGCGCCCGCCCGCAATTGGCTCGCAAGTCAGTGACAGGCGAGTGACGTATCCATACGTCACTCTGCCTGGCTGGGGCTGACCGCCGCAGTATATAGTCGTGCGGCGGTCGGCAACCGGTTAAAGTGGTTCTTCGCCCTGTTTGGAAAAAAAAATGAAAAGTCAAAAGCTACAAATACTGTAGCTGCCGATTTTTAATAAAAAGACACTTACCTTTCCAGGAGTCCCAAGCCATTCTCACCAGTTCTTCGGGTCCCCGAAACCGGCATGTTTATTGTGGGCAGCTGGCTGTGACTCCTTGCGGCTTTAAAGCCAGCTGCCCACTGCCTATGCGAGAGCTGCCCTTCACTTTGTAAATGGTCCCACAGTCTCCTGGGACCTCTGACATTTTTCCAGAAGGGGAGGAGAGCGGGGGGGGGGGGTACAATGTCAGGTGGGTCTACCACAGTGTGATCCTACCGTCCTACCGGAAATGGGAGTGGGCACTTGTCAAAACCAGGTACCTGCTCCCCCTTCCCAAAAAAAAGGGCCAAGGATAGAAGAGGAAGGGTGAAGTTCCACTTTAGGTGTGAATGCAGTCTGAGGGCGGGGGTAAAGGGTAAAAGTAACTGGTGGAGCCACAGTTTTCCTGCTACCCCAATGCCCACCTAAACACAGCAATGCAAACCCTCAGGACTGTTTCTACTGTACACCGTGGCCATGATGCTATAACGCTACCCCCAAAGGGGTCAGTGGTAATCACTGGTTCATAAACAATAATGTGTAGGGCCTCTATACAAACCTTATACAGTATCTCACAGAAGCGAGTACACCCCCACATTTTTGTAAATATTTTATTATATCTTTTCATGTGACAACACTGAAGAAATGGCACTTTGCTACAATGTACTGTAGTGAGTGTACAGCTCGTATAACAGTGTAAATGTTCTGTCCCCTTAAAATAACTCAAAACACATTAATGTCTAAACCGCTGGCAACAAAGTGAGTACACCCCTAAGTTAAAATTTACAAATTGGACCCAAAGAGTCAAAATTTAGTGTGGCCACCATTATTTTCCAGCACTGCCTTAACCCTCTTTGTCATGGAGTTCACCAGAGCTTCACAGGTTGCCACTGGAGTCCTCTTCCACTCCTCCATGAGGACATCACGGAGCTGGTGGATGTTAGAGACCTTGCGCTCCTCCACCTTCCATTTGAGGATGCCCCACAGGGCTCAACAGGGTTTAGGTCTGGAGACATGCTTGGCCAGTCCATCACCTTTACCCTCAGCTTCTTTAGCAAGGCAGTGGTCATCTTGGAGGTGTGTTTGGGGTCGTTATCATGTTGGAATACTGCCCTACGGCCCAATCTTCGAAGGGAGAGGATCATGCTCTGGTTCAGTATGTCACAGTATATGTTGGCATTCATGGTTCCCTTAATGAACTGTAGCTCCCCAGTGCTGGCAGCACTTATGCAGCCCCAGACCATGACACTCCCACCACCATGCTTGACTGTAGGCAAGACACACTTGTCTTTGTACTCCTCACCTGGTTGCTGCCACACACGCTTGACACCATCTAAACCAAATAAGTTTATCTTGGTCTCATCAGTCCACAGGACATGGTTCCAGTAATCCATGTCCTTGCAGGCCTTGTGCATCATCTTTAGAAGAGGCTTCCTCCTGGGACGACAGCCATGCAGACCAATTTGATGCAGTGTGTGGCGGATGGTCTGAGCACTGACAGGCTGACTCCGCCCCCCCCCCCACCCCTTCAACCTCTGCAGCAATGCTGGCAGCACTCATATGTCTATTTCCCAAAGACAGCCTCTGAATATGATGCTGAGCACGTGCACTCAACTTCTTTGGTCGACCATGGTGAGGCCTGTTCTGAGTGGAACCTGAACCCTGGAATCTTGTGCATTTCCCGCAACACATCAGTGGGAACCAGGGAGGAATCCTAACCCCTTCATGCCGACAGTATGCAAGTATGCAGCCTAGGCTTGAAGGGGCTGTACCTGGGTGATGCCTGCAGCTGCGCGCATCACCCCAATACCATTTTTAGAGCCAGTGGACGGTTTTCCTGGGATAACAACCAATGCGGTTAAAAAGCCGCTCGGCTGTTAAGCCAAACAGCTGGAGGATGACCCGAACGTTGGAGACCCGAACAAAGCCGGATCTAGTAACCCGGAAGTGACATCATGACATCATTTCCGGTTTACAAAAGACTTCAAGGCTGTAAATTTAAAAAGAAATTACAGCTTTCAAAACAGCCATGCTGAATGCTTTTAAGTGCAAAGGAGAAATTTGGGCTCTTTTAGACCCCCGATCCCTCCATAAAGAGTACCTGTCACTGCCTATTACTGTCACAAGGGATGTTTACATTCCTTCTGAAAGCAATAAAAGTGATCAGAATTTTTTTTTTGTTCAAAGGGACAGTGTAAAAATAAAATAAAATAAATAAGAAAAAAAAAATTGAAGGCACCCCATCCCTCTGTGCTCGTACGCCGAAGCGAACGCATACCTAAGTTGCGACCGAAAATGTAAACAGCGTTCAAACCACACATGTGAGGTATCGCCCTGATCGTTAGAGCGAGAGCAACAATTCTAGTACAAGATCTTCTCTGTAACTCCATACTGGTAAACTGTAGACATTTCTAAAACATTGCCTATGGAGATTTTTAAGAATTATATTTTTTTGCCATTTCATGAGTGTGCTCAATTTTAAGCATGACATAATAGGTATCTATTTACTCAGCGCAACATCATCATTCACATTATACAAAATAATTGGTTTTGTTTTTTTTTAATTTATAAAAGTGTATTTTTTTCCCAAAAAAATTGTGTTTGAAAGACTGCTGCGCAAATACCGTGTGACATAACATATTGCAACGATTGCTACTTTATTCTCTAGGGTCTCTCATAAGAAAATATATATAATGTTTGGGGGTTCTAGGTAATTTTCTAGCAACAAATATGGATTTTATCTTGTAGGCGACAAATGTCAGAAAAAGGCCTAGTCATGAAGGGGTTAAAACACCACCACTTGTACTCAGTGCTAATAATGCACTCACCAGATTCTATGAGGCCATTAGCAGCAGCATGCAGCACTTAAATATCAAATAGAAACCCCCAACCTCTCATGCATGACCAATAGATAGATCCACAGGTGTCCAGAGTTCTGATGTTTGCCAGAGGGGGGTGTCACACTGTGCATACAAGGGCTGTATGAAAAGAGGGCGCTCATCACATAGAGCCACTATTA
This sequence comes from Pelophylax lessonae, assembly GCF_965119305.1. Taxonomy (NCBI): domain Eukaryota; kingdom Metazoa; phylum Chordata; class Amphibia; order Anura; family Ranidae; genus Pelophylax; species Pelophylax lessonae. The sequence goes on from NC_138772.1 coordinate 526,708,820, forward strand.
GAATAGCTCCCAACTGTCTCTGATTTTGTGGGACTGTCCACCATTTGGAACAAAGTCCCCCCCCCCCTTTTTTGTCCCTCATTTTGGTCTCATCCAGGGTGGATAAAAATCAATAATTTTTTTTTAACCACTTCTGGACCGGAAGGATTTGCCTCCTTAACGACCAAGCAATTTTTTTTCGATTCAGCACTGCTTTAATTTAACGGATGATTGCGCGGTCGTGTGACACTGTACCCAAATAAAATCGATGTCCTTTTCTCTTTCTCTCACAAATAGATATTTATTTTGGTGATATTTGACCACCTGTGCGATTTTTTATTTTTTGCATATTAACAAAAGAGTGACAATTCTGAAAAAAATATATTTTTCACATTCTGCTATATAACACTCCCAAAAAAAAAAAAAAAATTAAGAAGAAGGAAGAACCAAGATATATACAAACAGGCATTAGAAAACTCACTAAGAAGAATGATGTGGTCATTCGACCAGCAGACAAAAGAGGGTGAATTTTGTTACAATCCAAAGATAAATATCATGAAATATGATAAAACTTCTAGGAGACAAAGATACTTACTAGGAACTATGAAGCAATCCGACCTTTAAATTCAATAAATAGTTAGAAGAAGTAGTACACCTTGGTCTCAAAAACCTAATTTTAGATAAAAAAGAAGCAAGATATATTATATTGGAAACATGTTGTATACCAATTATATACACAACATCGAAACTACACAAAACTAAAGAGGATCCACCACCAAAACCCATAGTGAATAGAAAAGATTCAATAACAGCTAGAATGGAACAATCTATCGACCAGTTTTTGCAACCAGTAGTACAAAGTACCAAGGCATATCTTAAAGATACAAAACATGCATTACAATTGTTAAAAGAGATACAAGTAGAAGAAGAGCCAGTAATAATGGTTACGGCAGATGTCTCCTCATTATATATAATGATTCACCACCATCAGGCATGTGAAGCAACAAAATGGGCATAGAGAAAATACACTAAAATACCGTACATGCAAAGGAAATACCTCATAAAATGTCTTGATTTTTGTTTAAAAAATAGCTATTTTTGATACCATCATCAATTTTATCAACAAAAAACGGGAGTAGCTATGGGAGCTAGATTTGCACCCAGTGTAGCAGGGCTTTTTATGGCCCAATGGGAAGAGGAGTCAGTCTATACAGGAACACCAGAGGAACAGATTTTTTTATAAAAGATATATTGATGATATTATTATATTATTGAAAGGCAACCATAATAAGTTATTAGAAGTTTTAAATCAACTCAACCAGAATGATCGTAACATCAAACTAACATGGGAAATAAGTGAAGAGAGTATTTTATTTCTGGATCTACAGATTATACAAGAAGACAAGAAGTTGATTATGAAAACATATTTCAAAATTATAGATCGAAACAGCTACCTGCCCATAGGAAGTTATCATCATAAAAATTAGCTGTTTAATATACCAAAAGGCCAATTGATGAGAATTAGACGCAATTGCACTCATATAGAAGACTATGAAGAACAGGCGGCAATAATAGGAGAAAGATTTATTAACAAAGGATACCAAAGGGAATTAATTCAAGACAAAATTGTAGAAGTAGCGCAAGTTAATAGAGAGATGCTCACTAACAACAAAAATCAAGTACAAAATGTATCCATGGATAAAAATACCCATTATTCTGGACTACAACGTGCAATATAAAAAAATGGAACAAAATCATACAGTGACATTGACATATACTCTGAACGGACAAACATTTACAACCTGTACTACCTCAAAGACCAAAGTTAATTTATAAGAGAGCTCCAACAATCCCAGACAAAATTGTAAAAAAGTATATCTGACCCCCCTAAGAAGCATTTGACATTTTTCACTAGAAAAGGGTTTTACCCATGCCAGAGGTGTTATGCATGCACACGCACAAATAAACCGAATGAAAAGAAGTCCAGTTTTGTATCAACTAGCACTATAGGATCCGGGACTTCATAGGATGTAATACAGAATGAGCAGTTTATGGTCTGGAATGTAGTTGTGAGTTGCAATACATACGACGCAAAAAAAGACCACTGAAAGTGAGGATTAAAGAACATGTCCAAAATATCCAAAAGGGATTTGACAAACATTATATCTCCAAGCATTTTTCCCAAGTTCACAATAGAGACCCTTCCCATCTGAAGTTTTGGGGAATTGCACCCTAAAACACTGGCGGGGTAGTCACAAAGTTAGGACCCTTAACCAGTGGGAATCAAAATGGATTTTAGTTATGGATACACTCACCCCACGAGGGTTAAATGTAGAGTTTTATCTTAACTGCTTTCTGAGTAAATTTTACATTTTTGGAGCAACTATATGTTATACCAGATTATACTCTTACGTTACACCAGCTTATTATTATTATATCTTTATTCATACAGTAGTCCCCTTTTCAAACTAAGTAGTGTTAGTGCTACATTATTGTTTTAGATGCATTTATATCTATCTAGCTTCTTCATGTGATTTATTTATGGTATTCCACTCTTTAGGGATAGATAGATCTCTTCACTATGTAGTGTTAGTGTTACTCTTATATTATTGTTCCATCATGCGATTGTACTGATATAGCTCCTTCTATGCGAATATCATCTGCAATCACTGCATCCGTTGTACCATACCATACATCCAGGCCCCCGTGGGGATTCTAATTTATTATTTGGCCTTTTTTACCCAGTTTCTTTTATGTGATTATATATATTCTATTTTATGTTCATGTGATTATTCTTCTATGCGATCATATCATCCACAATTACTACATCTATTTTACCATCATCATATATTTAGGCCCTGAATACACTATACTATACACTATACACTAAGAAGTGTTAGTGCTACATTATTGGTTTAGATGTGTTTATATCTATCTAGCTTCTTCATGAGATTTATTTATGGTATTCCACTCTTTAGGGATAGATAGACCTCTTCACTATGTAGTGTGAGTGTCTTATTTTATTGTTTCATCATGCAAGTATACTGATATAACTCCTTCCATGTGATTATATCATCTGCAATCAGTGCATCCATTGTACCATACCATGCATCCAGGCCCCGTGGGGATTCTATTATATTATTAGGCCTTTTTTACCCAGTTTGTTTTATGTGATTATTTATATACTATCTTTTATGTTTATGCGATCATATCATCCACAATTACTACATCTATTTTACCATCAACATATACTGTATTTAGGCCCCAAGGGGACCTAAATACACTATTTGTTTTTTTCAACACACATTGTTCCTTTTATGTGATATAATATTATCAGGTTTTATGCCTATTTTATTTTGATTCCCGCATTGTGCATTATATTGCCTGTTTAGTCAGTGTGAGACATCATTTGATTAGTTAGTGTTGGATATCATTTAGTATATTTAATTATATTTTTTATCAATGTAAATTTTATTAATATACTTTACGGTGTTACAATATCCACTTTATGTAAGTCTCTCCCAATATCCCCGAGCTCAGCTTTACAAACCCCATCAGCCTTATGAACTACCACTAATATATATATATATATATACACGCACACCCTATAAGAGAACTTCTGAATTATATATATGTAAAGATGGCCTGCTTTGATTGATTTTCTCTATTGTCATGAAGTGTGTGCCTTGTTAAGGTTGGCACTCTATGTACAAGATTATCGTTGCATTTGGTCTCCAACAAAAGGGCTATGTCGATTAGAGCTGAAAGAATATGGCTGTAACATTGCATATAAGCCACAGTCTTTAAAAAAATGGCTGGCATAATAGAGAAAATTAACATCCTATATATATATAAACACAGCATCCATGTCCACTGTTATTCCCTGATGAAGTCACGTGGGCGTGACGTAACGCGTATGGCAGAGGCATACCGGAAGTGACATTTTGACAAGCTCGGCACTCGTGGATGTTTTGACTTTTGACTGTATGTTGTTTTTTAAAAGTGAGTACCCAGTTGGTACTTTATAATAAAATGTAAAAAAAACGATAATGCACTATGGATCTTCATCTTTTTTCCACATATATTAGGGAGCCTATTAAAGATTAAAGGAAGAGGAGCGTAGAGGTGACATTTTTACCCCTAGAGGTGCTGAGAATGAAGGATTTGCACCAAAAGAGTATTATCCAATGTTGTTACCTTACAGCAGTAAGGTAAGCAGCCTGTGAGCACTGAGGTGTCACCGTACTGAAGATTGATTTTTTGGACTCTCTATAAACCTATTAGCGTTTATCACACGGTGAAGGGACACGTTGTGATTGATGCCATATGAAAGACTTCCTGTGCACTTATATGTTTAGCATACATATTTTCTCAATGAATTACTGTATATGTGCCATTATTTCATTTGTTGTTTCACATTTATGATTTATTTGGGGTTTGTATATCATTTCACTACACATGGTATTTTTGAATGCAATTTTTAATCTGAGTTTTTCATGTATTATTTCTGTGTTATTTAGTTTTCCACACAGACTGATATATTTAGTACTTTATGCACGATATAACAGTACAAGCACCCTACACATATTTTATATTTAGGTAAATGTATTTCTGCCCAGATTTTAACTTTAACAAATCAACTTTAAGTTCATAACAAAGACACCCATTTCCTCTTTTTCTCCTTTTTTGTTTTACGTCTAGAGACTTTGTTAATTGTTAATGTTACCTAAAAAATTGTAAAAAAATAAGAATGGAAGAAAATGTTGGTTGAACCTGAGTGACATCCTTCGTTAATAATTCTAAAATTTAAACACACAGAAATAGGAACTCGCTGTCCTATTTTTACCTAATCCTCTTGCTTGTGGTGAAGCCGGCCAAAAGAAGGATCAAGATTAAAAGATAGGAAACTAGATAAATGTGCCGGGATAAGCCTTGAAATATTAGTTTTTGTATTTGAACTTTTATTTTCCACTGTATGAGGAGAAATTAAAACAGGATTTACAGCCTTCCCACATCCTTGCTTGGTGACAATGTGCGGGAGAAGAGAGATGTCACCTAATTAAAGAGGAAAACCAAATGATCCCTTCAAATCCATTCAGAATTATAACCGGCGCTGCAAGATGTGAGCTCCCGTCCGTGTCCATACAGACAATACATTGTTCTGTTTATGGAGCTCATTCCTCACGGAGGAATTATTTATTTTTAGGGTGTCAGTTTTAAGTCCTGACACCTACCTGGGGGTCAAAGCTGCAAATATCATTTGTGTCATTCTGATCTGTTCTTTAACCAGAGAGTAGGGCAATATTATACTATCAACTTAAAATAATTGTTTTACTAATGGAAATGGAGGGAAGGGAGGGAGGGAGGGAGGAAGGAAGGAAGGGAGGGAGGGAGGGAGGGAGGGAGGGAGGGAGGGAGGGAGGGAGGGAGGGAGGAAAGAAAGAAGGCAGGGAAGGAGGCAGGAAGGAAGGAAAAAAGGAAGGAAGGGAGGGAGGAAGGAAGGAAGGAAGGAAGGAAGGAAGGGAGGGAGGGAGGAAAGAAAGAAGGCAGGGAGGGAGGCAGGAAGGAAGGAAAAAAGGAAGGAAGGGAGGAAGGGAGGGAGTAAGGAAGGGAGGGAGGAAGAAAAGAAGGATGGGAGGGAGGAAGGAAGGAAGGAAGGAAGGAAGGGAGGGAGGGAGGGAGGGAGGGAGGAAGGAAGGAAGGAAGGAAGGAAGGAAGGAAGGAAGGAAGGAAGGAAGGAAGGAAGGAAGGAAGGAAGGAAGGAAGGAAGGAAGGAAGGAAGGAAGGAAGGAAGGAAGGAAGGGAGGGAGGAAGGAAGGAAGGAAGGAAGGAAGGAAGGAAGGAAGAAAGGAAGGAAGGAAGGAAGGAAGGAAGGAAGGAAGGAAGGAAGGAAGGAAGGAAGGAAGGAAGGAAGGAAGGAAGGGAGGGAGGAAGGAAGGAAGGAAAAAAGGAAGGAAGGGAGGGAGGAAGGAAGGGAGGGAGGAAGAAAAGAAGTAAGGGAGGAAGGAAGGGAGGGAGGAAGGAAGGAAGGAAGGAAGGAAGGAAGGAAGGAAGGAAGGAAGGAAGGGAGGAAGGAAGGAAGGAAGGAAGGAAGGAAGGAAGGAAGGAAGGAAGGAAGGAAGGAAGGAAGGAAGGAAGGAAGGAAGGAAGGAAGGAAGGGAGGGAGGGAGGGAGGGAGGGAGGGAGAAAGGGAGGAAGGAAGAAGGAGGAAGAGGAAAGTGAAAAAGGAAGGAAAAAGGGTTTGCTACAGATTTAAGGGGAGGGAGAAGGGAAGCAAAGGAAAAATAAAGGAACATAAAAATAAAAACTAAAAGAAAAAGGAAAAGAAAAAGGAAAGGAAAAAAAGGAAGAAAAAGGAAAAGAAAAAGGAAAGGAAAAAGAAAAAAAAAAAAAAGGAAAAGGGAGAAGAACGCAATAAAAGAAAAAAGGAGGAAGAGGAAAGTGAAAAGGAAGAAAGAAGGAGTTTCTTCAGATTTAAGAAAACCTATGCTGAGAGACACAAAGAGGCTGCCAGATTCTGATTAATTTACTTTAATACTTTCTGAGTCACTGAAAAAATACTTAAGGAAGAAGGGGGGGGGGGGGATTGGATGTACTGTAGGTAAGAGAGAAAGGATCCTTTTGAGTTTAGGAATTTCTGAGTCTAAAGAGATATGGATGGAGGGAAAAAAAAAGGAAAGGATGGAGAAGCGAAGCAAGAGAAAAAGAAAGGAAAAGAAAAAGGAAAGGAAAAATGAAAAGGGAAAAGAAAAAAGAAAAAGGTAAAAAAAAGTAAAAAAGAAAGGAAAAAGGGAGTTGGTACAGAGTTAGGAAAACCTAAGCTAAGAGAAACCGAGAGTCTGCCAGATTCTGATCCATTGACTTTAAGTCACTGAAAAAACACGCAAGGGGAAAAAAAAGACAAAGGAGGGAGAAGGGTAGCAAGGGAAAAATAAAGGAATAGAAAAATGAAAAGGGAAAAAAAAAAAGGAAGAAGAACGCAAAAAAGGAAAAAACTAGAAGGAAGGTTGTAGGTATAAGAGAAAGCATCCTTTGAGTTTAGGAATTTCTGAGTCAATGAAGAAATAACGATGGAGGGAAAAAAGAGGAAAGGAGGGAGAAGGGAAGCAAGGGAAAAATACAGAAAAATGAAAAGAAAACTGAAAAGGAAAAGAAAAAGGAAAAAGAAAAAAAAAGGAAAAGGAAACGGAAAAGAAGGGGAGGAAAAAAAGATGAAAGACGGAGGGAAGGAATCAAAGGGAGAGGAAAATAGATATGGAAAGGAGAAGAAAGTAGGTATGGAAGAGAGGAAAAAGGAAAAGGAAGAAGGAAGGAGAGAAAATAAGGAGGGGAAAAATAGAGAGATAAGAAGGAAGAAAACGAAAGCAAGAAAAAAAGATGGAAGGAAGAAATAAGAAGGGGAAGGATGAAGAAAGGTAGCAATGAAGGAGGGATGAAGGTGGGAAAGAAGGGAGGGAGGGAGGGGAGGAAGCTTTATTACAGATTAAAGGAAAATTTACTTCTCTGTTCCTTCAGTCTGTCAAAACCCTGGAAGAATGACACTGTAAGTAAAGTCAGACTCAGAACTGATCTTCTCACAGGGTTTAAAGCGATTGTAAATTCTCCTCTTTTTTTCCTTCAAAAATAACAAACATGTTATACTTACCTACTATGTGCAATTAGTTTTGCACAGAGAAGCCCAGATCCTCCTCTTCTCGGGTACCTCTTCTGTGATCTTGGCCCCTCCCTCCTGCTGAGTGCCCCCATGGCAAGCAGCTTGCTATGGGGCACCCGAGCCAAGTCACAGCTCCCTGTGTCCATTCAAACATGGAGCCCCAACCCAGCCCTGCCCCCTCTCTTTCCTGATTGGCTAGCTGACTTTGATTAACAGCGGTGGCAGCCAATAGATCTGCTGCTGTGTCTCAACCAATCAGGAGGGAGAATCTTGGACGGCTGAGACACTCGCGGACATTGCTGGACAGAAAGGGACCTCAGGTAAGTGTTAGATGGGCAAGGGGGGCAGCTGCAAACAGAAGCTTTTTTTATCTTAATGCATAGAATGCACTAAGACAAAAAAACCTTCTGACTTTACAACTCGGCCGGGTGGCCGTTCCTTCAGAGCGCATGCGCCGATGACGTCATCAGTGCAGTATACAGTAAATATCTCCTAAACGGTGCAAGTAAGAGATATCTACAGTACCTATAGGTAAGCCTTATTATAGGTGTAGCACCCTCCAAGGTAGGTGCTAGGTAAATTATAGTGGGGCCTTGCCTGCTTAACAGCAGGGCCATATTGTTCAGCTAGGCTGACATGTGCTCCCAGGTGTGCCTGTTGTGCTGGGGAGTCTCCCCACTGTATCCCAATGAGGGCTCTCATTGGGCAGTGAAGGAAACCTGGCCAATGGCACACCAGGGCTTGTATCCATCCTAGAAGGGCAGATTCTGTTGCACGGCAGCAGCATTCTCGGAGGGGGTATAGGTCCATGGGGAGCGCATGTCAGATGGTCTTTGGCAGGAAGCAGAGTCCCAGGAGGGAGGTGACGGCCTCCACTTGGGCAACAAGCTTAAATGTGCTGTTGGTGTTAATGGTAACCATGGCAGACCCACATCAGGTCCAATGCCTTGAAATACTGCTACATAGGCTTACCTATAGGTACAAACGCTAAAGGGAAGTTTACAACCACTTTAAAGCAATGATCTCTAAACTGCAGCCCAGGGACCTGGTGAGGCCCTTTGCTTGCCTTTATCCAGCCCTTGGGGCACTATTCCTCCCACTGACTTTACAAACGGGACATACTTCCTCCCACTGACAGGATGGGGCACTATTTCCCTGGTGACATGAACGATAGGGCATCTCACTGATACCAATGATGGGACACTATTGCTCCCACTGACACCAAAGAGGGGGCAATATTCCTTCCCCTAATACCAACAATGGGGCACTATTCCGAGTCCCTATTAACTCCAAGAATGGAGCACTATTCCTCCCAACTAACACCAATGATCGGGCACTATTCCTCCCAACTAACACCAATGATCGGGCACTATTCCTCCCAACTAACACCAATGATGGGCACTATTCCTCCCAACTAACACCAACGATGGAACACTATTTTTCTGATGTCAAAAATAGGACATTGTTCACTCTCACTGACACCAGGACATTTTCTAATCCCAGTGGTCACAATCTTACCCCCCTAAATTCTGAAGGCCCTTTGCTTATAAAGTTTGGAGACCCCTGACTTAAAGCAATGGGATCACATAAAATCCAGGCAGTATTTTATTTTATTTATTTATTTTTAGAGATGGATCAGCAAAGTCAATCTACATATTTCTGGTAGTACAGATTTCTGTTCAGAGAAGACATAGCCTATGACTTTTTAGTTTTGAGCAGACAACATGGGTCACTGGAGTCTCCAGCAGGTCTCTAGCAGGGGTGGATCTCCACAATAATTTCTGTTTTTTTTTCTCCCACATGACCAGAACAATGGGGGTCACCCTCTTGCAGTTGTATTCCACTGTTACTTTGATGAACCCAACCGCTTTCACCATGTACAGGCCAGTCTGTATCCTCCTCCGTTCCCTGCAAATAACCAAGGCCCTGGAGTTCTCTCTTGCTCCACTGTAGTCCACCATCCAAATAACTGGCCACACACCAAAGACTTTCAATACCACCCAAGATTTATTGCAATGACAGCAAACCACTCACTCCCACTCAAAGCCATGCCCCCAAAAATATCCCCATGACTAATCCCTGCTGTGCGTGATACCTGTTGGGGGCATGGCTGTGGGTGGGAGTGAGCGGTGTGCTGTCAGCGATGAACTTGGGTGAAGTTGAACATCTTCAGTGTGTGGTCCATTATTTGGAAAGTCTATTCTGCCCTTGGTTCGCTTAGTCTTTATCAGTAGTTGATCAAGGAGGTGCCATGAATTAGCAGTTCACTGAATTCTGAAAGAGATATAAAGATCCACCTTATGATTCTGATTTGGAGAAACCAGGCTAAACTGAAATATCAGTTTTGAGTGAAGCCACCCTCTAAAAATCTTCCTTTGGATTCTGGTATAATTCCAAACAGGTCAGTTGAGCCCTTAAAACAACTTGTATATTTGCGTTTGAGATTACTATAGATTTTTCCTAAGGTTCCCCTTTATGATTTATTATTGTATATAAAAAAATTGAAGGATATTCCATAACTGCAATCAACCCAAACCCCCCCCCCCCCTGGGAGATTTGGATAAAATTGTCCGTGTTCCACTTTCGGTTATTTTTTTGTAAGTCTAGGAGTTAGGACAATTTAAAGAGAGACATGGAGAGATTTAAAAATGATTTCTGTGTATTGAGGGTATTACCTGCAAATCCACCTTTCCCATCTTCTTGGTCATCATGCTGAAAGCCTCCTTTTGTCTGCAGATTATAATAATATTGTTCAGATCATCCCAAATCTGTTTCCATGTAAGTTTTACATTTTATGACTTAACTCCTTCCATGCTGTCTAGTTTCATTGCTGGTAAGGCTTTAGAAAGATGAAAATCGAGCATGTTTAACCTCATTAAAAAATTTAAAAAAGTGAATTTACAACATAGTGTTTGTATGATGTTGATCAAAGTAAATAGTTTGTAGAGCCAAAAACTTTTTTAATAATATAACTCTATTGTTATGTACAAAACAATATTAAACAATAGTTCTAAGGGCCTCCACATGTTTTAAACTTAAAATAAAAATAAAAATAAAAACCCTTGTTAAAAAAAAGAAAAAATCAGCGATTTTTAGCAGGACTACATTATCGCAGCAGACAGATCAGGATTCGGACCCCTAACTGACATTTTTTACATTTTTGGGGGGACCAGTGACATTCTACAATAATCGGAGCTAAAAATATGCACTGTTACTGTAATAATGACACTGGCAGGGAAGAGGTTAACCCAGGGGCGATCAAAGGGTTAAGTGTATGCCTAGGGGGTGCTTTCTAACTGTGAGGGGGATGGGCTTGTGGAATCAACACAGAGACCTGTGTTCCTAAATAGGAGGATCACAGGCGCTCTGTACTGATTCCTGAGAGAACAATGGTCTGCTGTGTTCACAACAGCAGATCACTTTTCTCTCTCCACTGGGAGTGATCGCGGGTGCCCGATGGCAATCGCGGCCACCTGCCCCGTAAATCAGCTCCCCCGCTGGCTATTGGGGCGTGTGCACGCCCCTAGGATTGCTCCCGTGGATCGCCGTACAGGTACAGTGATTCGCTCAGCCGAGCCAGCCTTTCACAGTATATATGTGGCGGGCGGGCGGTCAGCAAGTGGTTAAATTACAGCCAAATCCCCTGCAATATCCTACAGTTTAATGCCCTTGGAGTTCCATCTTTGATTGGTTTTTTTTTTTTTTTTTTTATCTCTGTAGGGATGCTAAGGATGTAATATTTCTTATTATCTCCACGCCTTTGGTCTCCATGACTGTACTCTTTCCTGGTTCTCTTCCTACTTATCCAACCGCACCTTTAGCGTTACTTACAATTCTACTTCCTCCTCTCCTCTTCCCTTCTCTGTTGGGGTCCCCCAAGGTTCTATTCTTGGACCTCTCCTATTTTCAATCTACACCTCCTCTCCAATACCATCTCTACACTGACGATAAATCTATTTATCCACCCCTCAGCTCACTCCCATATCACGTATCACTAATTTACTATCAGATATATCGGTCTGGATGTCTCACCACTTCCTCAAACTCAATCTATTCAAAACTGAACTTATAATTTTTCCTCCACCACGTGCCCCTTCCCCCGATCTCTCTGTCAATATAGATGGCACAACCATCAACCCATCCCCGCATGCCAAGGTCCTAGGTGTTGTCCTTGACTCTGAACTCTCCTTTAAGCCCCACGTCCAATCGCTGTCCAAATCTTGCCTCCTCAACCTCCGCAACATCTCCAAAATACACCCCTTTCTAACCAATGACACAAAGCTCCTAGTTCACTCCCTGGTCATCTTGTGCCTCGACCACTGCAATTCCCTTCTCATTGGCTTACCTCTACACAGGCTATCCCCCCTTCAATCCATCATGAACGCTGCCGCCAGACTCATCCACCTTACCAATCGCTCAGTGTCCGCCGCTCCTCTCTGTCAAGCCCTCCACTGGCTTCCGCTCACCCAACGAATTAAATTCAAAATACTAACAACATCTTACAAAGCCATCCACAGTTTAGCCCCCCAACTACATCACCAGCCTCATCTCAAAATACCAACCTAATCGCTCTCTTCGTTCCTCTCAAAACCTCCTGCTCTCTAGCCCCCTCGTCACCTCTTCCCATGCTCACCTCCAGGACTTTTCCAGAGCCTCTCCAATCCTATGGAACTCCTTGCCCCAATCTGTCCGATTATCTCCTACTCTATTAGCTTTTAGACGATCCCTGAAAACCCTCCTTAACCACTTAAGCCCCGGAAGATTTTACCCCCTTCCTGACCAGGGGGTATTTTGCGATTCGGCACTGCGTGACTTTAACGGACGATTGCGCGGTTGTGCGATGCTGTACCTAAACGAATTTGATGTCCTTTTTTTCCCACAAACAGAGCTTTCTTTTGGTGGTATTTGATCACCTGTGCAATTTTTTGATCATGCGCTATAAACAAAAAAAGAGCGTCAATTTTGCAAAAATAACAATATTTTTCACATTTTATTATATGAAAAAAAAAAATGTAAAAATCAAAAGTTTTTAACATTTTCGGCCAATTTGTTTTCTGCTACATATGTTTGTTAAAAAAAAAATCGCAAAAAGCATATTTTGATTGGTTTGCGCAAAAGTTATCGCGTTTACTAACAAAGGGAAAGATTTTTGTCATTTTTGTTGTTTTTTTTAACGCGTAATGGCGGCGATCTGCGATTTTTTTTGCGGGACTGCGACATTGGGGCGGACAGATCGGACCCTTGACTGACATTTTTGACACTTACCAGTGACATTACTGCAGTAATCAGTGCTATACATATGCACTGTTACTGTAAAATGACACTGGTAGTGAAGGGGTTAACTTTATTTGAGAGGGAGGGGCTGTGTGTGTCCCTAGGGGCGTGATTCTAACTGTGATTGGCTGTGGCTTCAGGTGTAGGAACAATGATCAACGGTCCTACATAGTGTTCCTACACAGGGGAGAATGACAGGTGGCTTGTTTACACTAGCCGCCTGCCTTTCTCCCGCTGTCACAGACGATCGTGAGTGAGCGGCGGACATCGGGTCCGCCGCTCACATGCGCGGGGGGGTCAGTGACCGCGCGGGAGCGCGCCTCCGGTGCCGCACGCTCGCTCCCCAGAGCCTCACATGCTAGTGACGTACCGATACGTCACTTTGCCTGTGAGGGGCAGACCGCCACAGTATATGTACTTGCGGCGGTCGGCAAGTGGTTAACAGAGAAGCCTATACTACCCACACCTAAAAACTATACTTCCATTTTCTCCATCAGCTCATCCCCCACAGTTATTGCCTTCTGTTTCACTTGACCCTCCCTTCTAGATTGTAAGCTCAAACGACCAGGGCCCTCTAATTCCTCCTGTATTGAATTGTATTGTCACTGTATTGTTTTCCCTCATATTGTAAAGCGCTGCGCAAACTGTTGATGCTATATAAATCCTGTATAATAATAATAATTATTAAAAGGACTGAAAATTTGATGACTCCACAGATTCTCTCATCTACCAATCATCCTGAAAGAGTTCAACAAGTGCACTGGAATGTTCTCTGTTCAATCCTGCAGAACAGAAGCAGGTGAAGTCTGCAATTAATATTATTATTATTATACAGGATTTATATAGCGCCAACAGTTTATGCATCACTTTACAATATAAAAGGGAGACAATACAGTTACAATGCAATAAAATGCAAGAGGGATGAGAGGGCCCTGCTCAGAAGAGCTTACAATCTCAAAATTAAAGGCTAAGTTCACCTTCTTTTTTTTCTAAATTCCAGCTTTCCTATGTACTAATATACCATTAATCTACCTCTCTTGCAGAAAGGAAAAAATGTTCTTTCTTTATTTTTTAGGATAGGATTTACCTCAGCCTCCATTGTCTCTTATAGAAAACTCCTCCATCACCTCCTGCTATTTGTCCTGGTATTTGGTATTTGGGATGAGAAAACTTTTAGTAAACTATAGAAGTAATTCACCAGCTAACCTCATTAACACACACCCTGCACCTGCCTTCCCCCTCCAGGGGATTGCTCCCACCCACCTCTGCAGTTTTATTCTTCTCCAATGCAGACATACTGTAGATCCAATGTAGATCCTGGTCCAATCTTATATTAAGGTGGTTGTAAAGGCACAAGGTTTTTTTTTACCTTCATGCCTTTTATAAATTAAGGTAAAAAACCTTCTGTGTGCAGCAGCCCCTCCCCCCAGCCCCCCTAATACTGACTCCTGAGCCCCCTCTTGATCCAGCAATATCCACAAGAGCCTTGCCTCTCTGGGGACTCATACTCCTATTGGCTTTTGGCAGCAGCGGGAGCTGCTGCTATCAATCACAGCCAGTGAGCCAATCAGGAGACGGAGGGGCGAGGCCTAGCTTCGGCTCCGCGTGTGAATGGAAACAAAGAGCAGCGGGTCAGGAGCACACCTGCTTGGGTGCCCCCACAGTAAGCTGCTTGCTGTGGGGGCACCTGCCAGGAGGAAGGAGCCAGGAGCGCTGGGGTGGAACCCAAGTAGAGCAGGATCCAGGCTGCTCTGTGCAAAATCATTACACAGAGCAGGTAAGTATAACATGTTTGTTATTAAAAAAAAAAATATATATATATATATATATATATATATATATAAAAGGCTTTAATATTGCTTTTAGTCCCTGAAGGACCCTCGTTATTATTTAATTATTCACCAATGCCTTCTGAAGAAGAGAAAAAAAAAATTGAGTAAAAAAGACAAAACAAACAGCTAAAATAGAAAGAGCAGGTGGAAAAAAATCAAGAATTAATGTAAATGTAGATCCAGGTCCCATCTGAGATTAAGTCCCTGAGGGACACTCGTTCTTAATTTAAATATCCACCATGCGGATTCAACAGGGGATCACTTTTATGGGCGGCAGGAGAGGTGACAACCCCCCACCTCCTCCCAGTTGTTTTCCCCGCTTACTGGAGCCGTCGGTAGCAGGGAAAACGATCCCCTGTGCAGATGGGCAGGAAGTCGAGTGAGGGAAAGATGGCCCTAACTCGACTCTATGCCCTTGGAGGACCTGAGCGACGTCATACGTCACTTCCGTCCTCCAGCCTTAACTTTTTTTTTTCTTGCTTTTAAGTGTAAATGTGAGATCTGAGGTCTTTTTGACCCCAGATCTCACAATAAAGAGGCCCTGGCCTGCTTATTTCTATTACAAGGGATGTTTATATTCCTTGTAATAGGAATAAAAGTGATCTTACTTTTTTTTTTTTAAAAAGGGACAGTGTAAAAATAAAAAATAAAAAGTAAAATAATTAAGAAAAAAAAATGTAAAGCGCCCCATCCCTCCGTGCTCGCACGCAGAACGCATACTCAAGTCACGCCTACATATGTAAACGGTGTTCAAACCACACATGTGAGGTATCGCCACGATCGTTAGCGCAAGAGAAATAATTCTAGCACTAGACCTCCTCTGTAACTCTAAACTGGTAAAAAGGGAGAAAATTTTAAAACGTTGCATATGGAGTATCAAAGTTTGTCGCCATTCCATGAGCGTACGCAATTTTAAAGCATGAAATATTAAGTATCAATTTACTCGGTGTAACATTATCTTTCACATTATAGAAAAATTTGAGTTAAATTTACTGATTTCCTATTTTTTAATTCAAAAAAGTGTATTTTTCTTTTTCAAAACGTTGCATTTGTAAGACCGCTGCGCAAATACAGTGTGACATAAAGTATTGTAATGTTCTCCACTAGGGTCTCTGCTAAAAAACAATATATAATGTTTGGGGGTTCTAAGTAGTGTTCTAGCAAACAACAAGTGTCAGAAATAGGCCTGGCCCAGAATGTTATTTGGGTGGCTTTTCCCCTTTCAGGTTCACAGGTATTGAGAGGCTGACTCCCTGCCTGGGGGGGGGGGGGGGGGGGTGACAGGAGAAGACGGCTTTTAGGAAGAGGGGCATGGTGGATATTTAAATTAAGAGCAAGAGCCCCTCAGGGACTTAATTTCAGATGGGACCTGGACCTACATTTATGTTAATTCTTGAATTTTTTAAACCTGTACTCTCTTTATCTTAGATATACAGAGACAGTAAACTGCCGTATATGATATGATATGATATATGATAAACAGCCGCTATGATGGCTTTTACATTGCAGGGAATCGCCTGCTGATGAAAAAGATATCTGGATGATGCCTGAAGCTACACACATCATTCAGATATCACCACTTGAAGTCCCTGATGTCATATGACGTCAACCCGGTGGAAGTGGTATGGAAATAAAAAAGGGGTGGTATATTAATGAGGGAGATGTGGTCCACAGAAGTTAAATATGTCCTATTCTGTGATGCAGTAAGGCAGTGCATGATGGGAAATTAAGTTTCCTGGGAGGTCACATGATGCCACTGGAAGTCGGGGTTCAGAAAGCATTTTTTTTTTAATTTTGAACTTACCTAGTCCATGGCAGATTCAAAACTGCCATGGACTAGGTAAGTGAGATATAAGCATATTGGGATTGCTTGGGTAGAAAAAAAAAACCTAAGAAAATTCTTCTATTTATTATGAAAATTTTAATTCTACCTTAGCCTTGGCCATTATAGTTGCTAAAAAATCTCGTGAAGAAATCTTATTACGAAATATCTTGAGTAATTTTTTAAATTATTTTAACTGTTCATAATATATCAGTTATAAGGGTATACAATAAAAAAGCAGCTCCTGGAGAGCATACAGCTATAATTAATGTTTGTATATCAGCTGGCTACCTAGAAGCAGAAGTGATAAAGAAGACAATTTTCATCAGTGCCCATCTATGGATGCATTATTTACTTCCCTGTCCTCATAATGTGATCAGTAAGTCAGCACAATGTTCTTTATAAAAAAGCAATTCAATATCAAAAGAAAGCCACAGTGTCTTGAAATAAATATTTGCCGGCAGCTTTAGGTAGTGTTGTATAATCCTATTTTATCACATGCAATAAAATCCTTGCTGCTCCTGTGTCTCTAATAATACTGCCTTGATAGACCCACAAAAATAGATATTTGTTTTTAAAGATAAATATAGACAGATGGAATATATAAAGTGTTTCATGTAGAAATATGCATAAAATGACAGTTTCCATGCAATGGATTCCAGCTCAGTGGTTGGAAGACTTTGCTCCATGAACTGGTGGCTCCATTCTCACCTTTGCGTGTAAACGCGTGTTCAGACATGTATAATATATTGTCACCCTGTTGTTTGCAACAGTCAGAACTCCTATATATGTATAATCAAAGCCTTTTTTGGTAACACAAGAGCACTGTGGGTTCTTCTGTAACACAGATAAGGACACGGCTATCAAACGCAGTGATCTGGAACCCAAAAGTCTCCTCCTGTAGTGGTTACAACAGGCACCAGCCTACCAGGTCTAACAAACAACCTGGTGCTGTGTCCTATAATTATTTTGTCTTCCAGATCTGTCTCTGTCTTTAGCCTGACCTTCACCTAGCAAATAGGAGGTAGCACATGCGCTCTCACCACTGAAGACGGCAGTTCATGAGTAATAGTGACCAAGAGCAATAGCTTTGGCTCTGATGCCATTCTAAATAATTAGATGTCCGTGATTATCTATGTGACCCACCTCCTAAGAGTATCATTGGTTTGATATGATGTTATTTGCATGTGCACTGTTATTACTAGTTCATTGGTAGACCAGTGCCTATGGATGCACAAAAGTCTATTTTCTCCAGCTGAAGTGTCCCTACTATAAATTTAGTGGACAGCTAGGCTGAAGTCAGCTTGAGTTCTTATTTCATTTTCTGCATTTGTTGGGTTTCCCTTAAACCTCAGGCATAGCTTATTTCTGCCTGCTCCAGGGGTTGTTCTCTAGTACAGTCTTTTTCAACCAGTGTGCCTAGTGTGGGTTGGGGAATGAGATAAATGTTTGCAGAGCCTTTCTAGTGGGGTCCTTCCCTTCTAGGCTTTGCTTTGAGAGGATGCCAATATGAAGGATCCAGTCATAGCCTCCCAGGCTTGATGTCCTGATAGGTAACAGTTCCAGAGGCAAGGCCCAGAGATTGGGAATGAACTTGTGCCTGAAAGACAGGAGTATTAGAGAGGAGTACTCTCAGAAAAGTTTGTTCAGTCCATGGCCACTATTGCTGTAAAGGCACACAGCTGAAGAGTGCCAGTCTTGGCTTTAAGGGACACTGCTGAAGATTGCTGGTCTTCTTAATCACTTGCCTACCGAGCACTTTTACCCCCATCCTACCCAGGCCAATTTTCAGCTTTCAGTGCCCTCACACTTTGAATAACAATTAGTCAGTCATGCAACACTGTACCCAAACAAAATGTTTAGCATTTTTGTGAGATAGATAGTTTCTTTTGGTGGTAAATTAATCACAACTGGGTTTTTTATTTTTTGCTAAATAAATAAAAAAAAAGACCAAAGATTTAAAAACAAAAGTTTTTCTTAGTTTCTGTTATATGTTTTTCAAATATGTAATTATTCTTCTTCACTGATGTGCGCTGATGAGGCTGCACTGATAGGCACTGATGAGGCGATGCTGATAAGGAGGCACTGATGGGGAGCACTAGCAGGCAGCATTGATGGGCACTGATGAGGCGATGCTGATAAGGAGGCACTGATGGGGAGCACTAGCAGGAAGCATTGATGGGCACTGATAGATGGCACTGATGGGCCCTGATAGGCACCGCTAATGGACACTGATGGGGAGACACTGATAGGCAGCACTAATGGCCACCAATAGGTGGCACTGACGGGCTGCACTGATGGGCACTGATTGTCCCCACACTGCGGCCCGGGGACCTGATGTGGCCCTTTGCTTGCCTTTATCCAGTCCTTGGGCACTTATTCCTTCCACTGACTTTAAAAAGGAAATGCCTCCCACTTTCTCAGGGCTAAAGCGGTTGAAGTGATATTGATTAATCACAATTAGGAGACTTATAATGGGGCTTGATCAGGACCGGTAAATCTTATTACATCACAAACTGCCTGCTTGGTGTCTAATTATGTCTCCTAATTGCATTGTATTGTCAGTCTTATCACATCCACTGCTTCAGACCTGAGAAAGGGGGTGTCATTTCCCCTGAAATGCGTTGGCTTTACATGACACTCTTAGGCTGGGTTCACATACAGTATGTCCGGCCGCAAATCCCAGCATGGGGTCCGGCGCGTTCCTGTTCACCAGTTCAGGTGCGAATCAGGTCCGAACTTTTGGCTGAATTCGCACCTGAACTGGACTCACACATGCACTGTACCCTTTTGGAATGTGGACCATGGCCACCCTGGACCTGTGTGAACCAGCTCCAATGATAGGGTGGCATTTCCCCTGAAATGTGTTGGCTTTACATGACATTCTTAGGCTGGGTTCACATACAGTATGTCAGGCTGCAAATCCCAGCATGGGGTCCGGTGCGTTCCTGTTCACCAGTTCAGGTGCGAATCAGGTCCAAACTTTTGCCTGAATTCGCACCTGAACTGGACCCAAACATGCAAAGGACCCTTTTGGAATGTGGACCGTGGCCCTGTGTGAACCAGCTCCATTGATAGCCGGTCATGCTCGCATGTCTTGCGATTTAGATAAGGGGAAACATTTTAAATGAACCGCTGAGTGTTATGAAGTTTTGTATTAGGCTTTTCTCAACAACCAATACTAGCCTGTAAAAAAGTGGCTGAATTCATTTTGGTGGAAGAAATACTTGTCACTGTTTTAGGGTATACTGGAATACCTAATCATAACTCCCCTGGACAGTGAGCCAATAAAACCTGCAAGCAAAGATTGACAGAGTGGATGTCAGTGATTCAGTAGCTGCTGGTGGGTTGGTGAGTGTTTTGGGGGCAACTTTAGGCTAGAAAATAGGTAGAAAGGCTAGGAGGATCTGTAAATACCAGCGGTCCCTTAGGGGGTGAGCTCTACACAAGTAATGCAACTAGACACAGGTAAATGCACAGTATGAATTATACAAATTAAAATATTGCATGCATTTATATGATGGGAGAGAGGGAGCCGGTACCTGGTTTCTGCTTTGGCAATATTGTAAACTTTGGATTATTCTTGCTCAAGGATTTGATTGCTTTAAATCAGGCTCCCTCACTTGATTTCATTTCTTTAGAAAGAAATCCCGGTATGCATTGAGGCCTCCTGCGATTGCAGGGCTTGCCTAGTTTTTCCCCCGTTTGGGCTGGGTACGGGCACTTGGTTTACATGGGAGGATTTTTGTGGACGCTGCCTAGGCATCTACTGCCTAAACATCATTGGGTCACTTGACGGCTGGTACTTGTTTCAAAGTCCCTTGAAGAAGCCAACATAGACAAAACATATTGGGATGATTTGAAACACCGCTTTTGCGAAAATGATATAAGTTCCTATATTTCCACTCTTAAGTTTGTATTTTGACTCCCTTCCATCTGTTGATAAACTGTCACAGCGACTTTTGTTCTGTGCCGTTGTTCTTTTATATGATATGTTTTAATCAGACACCAAAAAAATATTTTGTATTTTTACCTAAAGAGAATGTACTCCAATAATCAGGCCTTCTCACCCTTCTTTTTAAATTTATTTATTTAGGGATGAGGTGCTTACTTCTATTAGGCTACTACCTGTTCGCATAATACTTTATTTGCAAATGTTTTCGGGCAACTGTAGGCCAGAAAATAGGTAGAAAGGCTAGGAGGATCTGTAAATACCAGCGGTCCCTTAGGGGGTGAGCTGTACACAAGTAATGCACCTAAACACAGGTAAATGCACAGTATGAATTATACAAATTACAAATATTGCATGCATTTATATGCTACTAGAAATATCCGCTTTTCTCAGAGCGGTGATTCTACTCTCAGACTAAACTTGCTTCTATTATACTATAAACAGCCATAGACCAGCAGGGCATTTCCTTGTTCATTTAACAGATTAATGGTCAAGTTAGTTTGAGATTCCCTTGGAGGGGTGCCCTGGCTTCCCGACTCCTGATCTTCAAATCTAACCCCACACTAATTTATAACTTCTCATGGTTGTAAAGTTAATTATGATAAATTTTCTCATTGTACAAAAGGTCAATTATTCGTGTTATCTCTTATGTTAAAAAAAAATGGATGGACGGGACATTCTTTTTAACTCCCCATTTATCAGCGCAGACTTTGTATTTTTCTGACCTTTACAAGTACTCCAATTTCCCAATGTAACAATTTATTAAATATTAAATAATTGAGATTACTAATGGACTGTAATGAGATATTGTAATAGGCCGATCTGCTGGTACAATGTCATTTTTACAATATGCGTTTGATCATTATTCATGTTAAAAATATCTGTCCTTGCCCATAAATCACAGGGTGCTTGTCATATGAAGGTCTAACAAGGGTTTTTTTTTTCTTTCAGCTTGTTAAATTAATTTTAAAGAAGGACAAATTAGAATATAATTTGCCTCTTTTCTTTACTAGTTGCCAGTAATGTGTTGGACAAGACGCCAATAATTTTTGATGTATCCACTTATAACACTGTTGCTTATTTTGCTTTAACCTTTATTTAGTAAAAATAGCCATATATATATATATATATA
The DNA here is from genome assembly GCF_965119305.1 of Pelophylax lessonae. Lineage (NCBI taxonomy): Eukaryota > Metazoa > Chordata > Amphibia > Anura > Ranidae > Pelophylax > Pelophylax lessonae. The sequence goes on from NC_138772.1 coordinate 526,730,465, forward strand.
TATATATATATATATATATATATATATATATATACTGTATATATAAAAATACATCTTGCATTTCAAGTTTTGCAACAGAAGTATACGAATCAACATATACAAATCAACACAACAGGAACAAAAGAAGAAAAATATCGGAGAATAGTGCATACAATTGCGTCGCCTGCTGTACAGAATTACAAACAGGCCCCCGGGGCAGGAAATACAGAAGGTGGGCCAGAAGATATAGGGCAGGTTGGGGAGATAATGGTCTCGACTTGGCGGAAAAAGAGGAAAAGTGGTTAGAGCCCAAGGGAAAACTTTGGGTGAAAAGAGAGGAGGAAAAGAATAGAAAGCCTCCACCTGAAGGCCTCAGAGGGCAGTAAATAAAGGGGAGGGGGTAGGAGAAAGAGTTTGCCTGAGAAAGAAAGAGAGGACCAGGGAAATGTTCCCAAGTAGTGCGGACCATAGTGCATGTAGGCAGGTTGTTTACGGTGGTAATGCTAGTTAGATTAGTGGGGAGAGGAAGAGGTAACTGTTATGTTCTGCTGCTAACATTTTGGGGATTTTGGGGTTCAGCCTCCTGTCCTGTGATATATAAAAGGCAGAGGTCCGGCTCTCAAGGGTCAGGTCAGCGTCAAGAGATTGGGACTGTGCTGAGACTTGCAGTCCCTCCATGAAGTACTTTGCCCAAACTTGAACTTCTTCCATCTAGACATGCCGCCTATGGACTTCACCCACAAGGACTTTACAGCACAGATACTCTGGGGCAGTCACTATTAGCGTTAGATAGGGAAAGGACCAGGGGCAGACTGGCAAATTTCGGCCCAGGGGGCAAGTACAAACCTGAGGCCCATGGTGCAGCGACTCATTCCCCCTCCCACTCTCCCTCTTCCTGTCCTCCTCCTGATCCCCTTTCCCAGCTGAAGCCCTGCTCCAGATACTCTCTACTTACTGGCTAAATCCGGGTTCCCGACCTGCCCAGCAGGAGACGGTTGGAGGGAGCTGGGACAGCTTGGTTGGGGCTGGCCGCGGGAGAAGAGTCTCCAGTGGGGCATGGAACCGGCCTCTGCTCAGAAACAGTTTACACCATCCATGTCGGGGGGGGGGGGGAGGCCTCCACTCTGTTCTTGTCTTCATCCCGCACCCAGTGGGGCAGCGCAGGGACTTTTTACTTCTCTTCACCAGGAATCCTTTAGGCATGTCTGTGGCAGAAGCAGTGCAGTCTTTTTATGGGGCATCAGAGTGGCCCACAGGGCAATTGCCCCCCTGCCCCCGGCCCAGTCCTCCACTGGAAAGGACATTCTGCCATGTTATGTTGATCATGCTGTCATTTTAGTAAAAGTTATTAATGGCAATGCACCTGGTCTGAAGTTATTCAAAGGGTGCATATACACAAGGGTCTAAGTCTGTAACAGCCTGTGAGAAGACACAACAAACTGGTCACGTTTCAGCAACAAAAGGTTAACTGCAACCAGTCATTCGTGTGGTACCTGGTAGGGTGACAGGTTCTCCAGTTGGGAGGGAGTCCAGTGTTACGTCTCCCTCCCTAGCTGTCTGCCTCCGTCAGTCCCCAAGAGCAGACTAGCGTCCTGGAGAGTCACAGTTTGGTCACTTGGTACAGAATTCTGCTACTGGGAATAAGGTGGTAGAGGTACGCTGACTGATGGAGTGGGCATAGGCTTCACATTTTCCTCCTAATGCAACACATACACGTGTAGTATAAGGGATCAGGACGGCCTTAATGCTTGATTCTTCACTTGACTGCAGCCCTTGTCAGGTCCCTGCAATGGTGTTGTCAGATCCTGGCATGGTGTAAACTTGAGGTTACAACACATGATCCTGTTGTTCACCTGGCATAGCACAGAAGAACCCACCCAGGGTAGGCCTCCTGTGTAACCCACACTTGGCGCCCAAGCGCCCATTAGGTTATGGGGAACACATGGAGGAGATGTTACCTTTGCATCACAAGACGTGCAACCTACCCTTACACGCAGCACAGAGATGGACCATCCACCCAATCAAATGGAGGGTGGGAAGCAGTCCAAGATAAGATAATAATTGTAGGATATCTATGGGTACTAGATTTGCTTGGGAATCAGTCAGAATGGAAGTGGGCTTTTCCTAAATCATGGTTCCCATGAGCCACTGTCTGAGCTCAGAAAAGTTGAGAAATGATGGTGACAGGCCTTTGCAAAAATCTGCTAGGCTGCCAGAAACACAAACCCCACCAGCTTCCTTTGGGCCTTAGTCAGAGACAGGATTGCCTTGTGCAGCACGGGCTCCCAGGGGTCGCGCATTAGGGAGGCTTTAAAAAACTGATCGGATCATGGAGATGACCCGAGTCAAAAAGAACAGAGGCTTCAGGCATGACCACCAAATGTGGAAAAGGGTCTAGTGTTTTTTTTTATACAATCTCCTTTAAATTGGTCTTACACTCTACAATCTCTGTAAAATATCCTTTAGATCAGCTATGTCCAAACTATGGCCCTCCAGCTGTTCAGGAACTAAAATTTCCATCATGCCTAGTTGTGTCTGTGAATGTCAGATATTTACAATCCCTCATGGGAATTGTAGTACCTGAACAGCTGGAGGGCCTTAGTTTTGACACCCCTGCTTTAGATGTACCAAAACTATGTAATAAGGACCTAAACAATCCATTTGATTTGTACCTTGCTGGAAAATTTTTACACTACATGTTTGTTGGTGGATCTAAAGGACATTGTACATATTGTATCATTGTAAAATGTGTAATGTAAAATGTATGTCCTGCTTTAGATTTACCAGAAACGGTGTTTCAAATATGTGAATTTACATTGTTGTTGGTATCTTTAAGTGTGATTATACAGGCAGGGTTGGCATTAGAAATCATGGGACCCTGTACTGCCTACCTGACAAGGCCCCCTTGAGCACCCAGAAGGCAATATTGAGGCAGCATGCCAAGCATTTGTGGGTGTTGCAAAATTGTGCTAACAGTGGGTGTGGTTAAAAATTGAGTATTGAAAGGAGTATGTAATGTACACAGTGGAGGTGTCAGGAGTATGTAGGTACAGAGCACATGTGTCAGGAGTATGTAATATACATAATGCAGGGGTCAGGAGAGACTGTTGGGAATCAAGTCACCCAATATCTGCCCCAGGTTTTCCTGGTGAATGAATTGGGCCCAGGGAACTTAATATAAATGTTGTGATTAACAGCCACTGTAATAGTACACCTACAAACCATGGGAAATAAAAATTCCCATCTCTGACCCTGGGCCCCCCTACTGGGCTCAGAGCCCAGAACTGGAGGATCAGCTCTACCCCCCCCCCCCCCCATCAGCAGCCCAGTGTACAGGGGCTGTATATTGAGATTGTATGAAATGTAGTATGCATTAGAGATGAAAGCATACGTTTAAAGTGGAAATAAAGAAATAAAGTGACAAATATTCACCTAAGCTTCAATGGTCCAGTAAGTGGGAGACACAGTATTGGTGCAAGTATAATGTATACTTAAAAAAAAAACTAAAAATCATCTAAAAGATGTAAACAAGAGTCCAATAAAGTCCATAAGTGCATCAGGGGTTAACTCTGTTCTATCTCCTACACTTGTTGCAGGTTCCCAGAAGACTGAAGGAATCTCTATGGTATAAAAAGGAACATGAGAGGGTACATCTAAGTGTAGTATACAATTTAGTTTATTAGTAAAAAAGGCAAATGTCAACTCACAGAATAATGAATGTAAAGCGTGTGTCAAAACATCAAAAGCTGATGGCGCTCTCCTCTCCAATCCTATGTATGGCTCCAGGCCAGGAAGCCTGCACTGAGTCTATCAAAACCCGATAGGATGGGTAGGTACTCCATAGAAAGATGGAGACTGTGGAGGATGACATCACATATCACGCAGAGTACAGGGAGCTTGGCTATGCATTTCAAAGCTTCCCAGGCTTTTTTCTCAAGCCTCAAATATATATATATAACTACTAGAAGTGTAAATGCTCTGAATTATTGCAGTGCTTATTTACACAATCAGTTGTAGGTTAAGAAGGGAACAATGCATTTAAAGTGAATGTCATCTAAAGTGTATGTAACCCCTAACAATGAACTTTCTTGTTTACCGCCTGTTAGTCTGTCAACTATACCATTGAAAGTGTTTTTAATGATTCTACAGAACACCTCCCCCTAAAGTACACTAGGCGGGCATGGTCATCCTAAGGTAGGAAGTGTGTTTCTGGCAAGATCACCAAGTAAAAAGAAGGGGAAAAACAGCCTGAAAAACCAACCTGCCTGCATTTTCAGATTTGACCTTCGACTGAAGGTTGATGGTCTCAACGTGTTTGAATTGTCATGTCCCAATGGAGACCACAAAGAGAGACACCTAAACAGGTACAAAAAAAGGAAAAACAGTCTGAAAAAGTAACCGGTCTACATTTTCAGATTTGTTCTTCGACTGAAGGCTGATAGTCGCAACTTGTCTGAATTGTCATTTCCCAATGCAGGCCCCAAAGAGAAACCCAAAATCTGTCTCAGCTATCACATCTACAGGTGGGTAAGTTGGAATATATTAAATTTTTTATTCTTGAGTTCAAATACACTTTAAAGTGTAACCGAACCAAGGGATAAACAGGAACATTTGTTTGGTGCCATGCTGTGATATGTGGATATGTGGAAGTATAAAAGGAGATAACTGCGCTAATAATATACTAAAAAGCTGCAGCTTCAGGTGAGACAGCACCAACCACAAGTAATAAAATAGAAAAAGCCGTGCTAATGTAACCTGATAGGTGTAATGCACCGATCTCGCTAATGAATGATAATGTTCTAATGAGGAACAAAAATGGCAACAGGTGTCAAATATGCACCCAAAGCTAAATCAATATATAAATATGTTGATCATAAGCATAGCAGGGTGAACTTATACACGAACAAAAATAACACAATATTATAAATAGATAATTGGCCAGAAATCATAACCATATAAAGTTCATAAAAGTTCATAAAGTAGTCATAAAGTCCCAGAGATGAGTTCCAAGATTGATGGAGCTAACTTTATGAACTTTATACGGTTACGATTCCTGGCCAATTATCTATTTATCATATTGTGTTATTTTTGTTTGTATATAAGTTCACCCCGCTATGCTTATGATCAACATATTTATATATTGATTTAGCTTTGGGTGCATATCTGACACCTGTTGCCATTTTTGTTCCTCATTAGAACATTATCATTCATTAGCGAGATCGGTGCATTACACCTATCAGGTTACATTAGCACGGCTTTTTCTGTGATATGTGGACACCTGTATGGACACTGATGGGGACAGTGTCACAAATGGAGATGTATGAGAAAATCAGGTGCGCTAACCCAAATGAAGTGGTACAACATACAAAGAAGTGTGTAAACAAGTCACTTATAACTAAGTGAGGTATAGGAAAATCAAATCTAAAACGGTGAAAAACAGAATGCAAATCCGAAATTCGAGAAATCAAAAGATGCTATGGGGAGGTTTGAGTTTGCTTTCACCACACAGTTTTCCAGCCATTACCAATGGCTGAACTATGTGTTCCGTAAGCACTAGGGAATCTTACAACAAGACCCTTTATTAGGTCCTTCACTTCCATCTAAACCCCAGATGATCTACCGAAAAGCTAAGAACCTAAAAGAAATCATAGCACGGAATCCGGTAGAAAAACCTGTAACCCCCAAATTCTTTCCTGACCTTAAAGGATACTTCCCATGTAGGAAGTGCAACATTTGCCAAAATGCCACTACTATTAAAACCAAGCAATTTACTTCCACCACCACAGAAAAAAGCTACCCCATCAGGGATCTTATCACCTGTCACACTAAGGGGGTAGTCTATTTGGCCACCTGTGAGTGTGGCAAGCAATATGTGGGGAGGAAGATCAGGACCGCCAACATCCGAATAGGCGAGCATTTGGCCAACATCCGGAAGGGATTTCCTGGTCACAGTCTATCCAAGCATTACGCCACCCACCACCACAAAAACCCTGGCAAATTGGAAATTATTGTGATTGAGAAGTATCAACCTCACTGGCGGGGCAGTAACATGAAAAGAGTGATTTCCAGAAGGGAAACCTTCTGGATCTATGAGCTCCAAAGTTATAAGCCCCTAGGACATAACATCGAATGGGACATAAATGCATTCATTAATAACAGCTGATATCTATGTCATACTGTCCCTCCTTCGGAACCTCAACCCACACCCTTCATTTCTCCTCCATTATATAGAAGTATGTGGATCCTTCCTCCTAGCCAATTTTCAATTTGGTACCCAAAAACAATCTCTTTGGTATCAAGTTATGTTTTTGGAGATTTTTTGCAATTCATCCATTTCTCATTTCCTCCTCCTATTTTTTAGCTATTTTAGCTTTTTACATTTTTAATTTTTAATTTTTTATTTGAATTTTAACACACCCATGTTGTTGGGAGGTTTACCATTACTTACTGGTTCACCCCACAACATATTTTATCACACATTCATTACATTACATTGTGTATTTATATACGGATAAGATTTTTGCCATTTTATTGTAATAAAAGGTTTGCAATGTTTTTAAATATTTCCACCCATTCCAACACTGTTATAACACATGGGTCCAATGATTTATGTGGCATATTATTTGTTTTACATATGTATGCAGATGGTTGAGACTGTCCCCCTTTTTTTCCAATTGGCTGCTATGCCTGAGAAGAGAAGAGGACACACTCTGCTGACAGCGGAAATGCTCTTACTATTTGCATAAATGACAGGGTCATAGACATGGGATAAAGGAAATCGAAAAAGCAGGCACTTCCGGTGGATACCCCGACCCTCCACATCAGACCGCATTGTAAATAAACATTATAAAAAGATCTGCCGAATTCTCGGATCTTTAGTATCCCTCTGAGGAAGATTTGGCCATGGTTAAATACTAATACGATCGGTCAGAAGTCCGCAGGATGAAGTGGGAGGGTTCCGAACACCGGAAGCGCTTGCCGAAGGGCATACTTAAGGGCGGAAGTGATGACGCGGGCTCCACCTCCTATATCAGTGGATGCCCAATCGGGGGAAACGCGTCAGAGTGGAGGCGCCGCGTCATCACTACTAGACCTAGGCCGCGGTCCGCACTGCAGGCGGACACCGCTACTCTGCTCCACCTTGAGGGAACTCGCTTTAACTGTCTACTACACTGTAAGTGCGATCATCTGTTTTATAAATAAATTTAACTGTTGATAATGCACTATGGCGGTCCCCTTTGTTGTGTCCCCTACCATTAAGGTAAATTAGACACAGGAAGTCACAGCAGCCATCCAGAGTCCAGCTATTCCTGGCAGGATCATCTCCTATCACCATCCCAGGCTCTTTTTTGGCTTTGTACGTCTTTGGCATAGGAAGTCACAGCAGCCATCCAGAGTCCAGCGATTTCTGGCAGGGTCATCTCCTATCACCATTCCAGGCTCCTTGTTTGGCTTTGTCCGGTAAGAGTCCAGGGATCACGAGTGTGCTAGAGTGTCACCTGAGTTTCTGGGAATCCCTTCACAAGCTGCATGACCCCCGGAGCGGTTATATCCATATATGCCCTTTTATTTCCAGTCTTTGGTAAGAGGCTAAGCTGGTGGCGGGACCCTGAACCTTCCTAACACAGTTTTGCACCGTCCAGAGTTTCATGTTCACAGCACGACATTTGCATCTTCACTTTATGGACTGTTTGTTTTATTGTCATGGACGTTCATATTGTTGTTCACTGGTGACTCACTAGTTTGAATTTCGGATTTGCATTCTGTTTTTCAACGTTTTAGATGTGATTTTCCTATACCTCACTTAGTTATAAGTGACTTGTTTACACACTTCTTTGTATGTTGTACCACTTCATTTGGGTTAGCGCACCTGATTTTCTCATACACATTCATTACATTCACTCTAAGGTAGCAGCACACCCTAGTTGAATCAGCGCACTTTCCTTCACATCACAAATGGAGATGGCTTTTCTGTGGTAACTCATCTGGGGGACATCACTGATACTAGGGATCTTTTGCTCCCAAATTAAGGTTAGTGATTCTGATTATTTACAGATCCTTTTCTTCTTTAATCTTTTGCTGATTAGGGAGCGGGTTGTCCTCTCAACCAATATGCTGCTGTAGGTGCTGCTGCATTCCATGTGTTGCTCACAATATTCTTCCACCATTGGCGATCAGTGACGATAATTCATCTCATTATGATAGTCAGTCATTGGTTCCTTAGGTCTTTCCTGACCCACATTTTTTTCTGTGTTGTTAGCTGAATCTTCTTACCACCAGAGGAGTTGGTATGTGAGCTGTGGTGTTCATTTTGCAAATGTGGCCAAAGCAGTTTGCATTTACGGATTTATTCTTCGACTGAAAGTTAATGGTCGCATATTGTATGAATTGTCATGACTCAATAGAGACCACAAAGAAAGGCACTGAAAATCTATCTCAGGCATCACATTTGGAAGACCTTAAAGCGGAGTTCCACCCTAGTTATACATTTTTTTATAAAAATACCCCCGGGACAGTCAGGGCTAGCACATTCCACAATGGCTAGCCTCTGATCTGTCCCGGGTTGCACTTACCTTTCAGGAGAAATACTTACCTTGAAATTGTCTTCTCCAGCGCTGCCATCTCGGGTGTGGGCAGCTTGAAGCCAGCGCGATCCTCTTCCGCGTCCTCTTCGGTCCTCTTCCTCCTTCTTCGGTCCCACGATGCACTGCACCGGCCCCGACGTCACTTCCGGGTCGCGCGCGTCATCCCTCCACAGCTTCTGGGCATGCCCAGAAGCTGTTTAGAAGGGAATGACGCGCGCGCCCCGGAACTGACGTCGGGGCCGGTGCAGGCGCAATGATTCCTGGGAGCGATGACGTTCAGCTCCCAGGAATCATTGCAAAAGCCAGGAAGTGACGAATCGCCGTGGCCGCCGAGGGGAGGAAGAAGGAAGTAAGGTGAGTATATTTTCTCTAAAAGGTAAGTGAAAAAAAAAAAAATTGCGATTATCCATTTGTTTTTCAGGTGACCGGGAGCGAGAAGATGGAGGTAAGTATAAATTTCGGGTGGAACTCCGCTTTAAGCTTTTTCATGTCAGCTTAGGGTCCATCTTCCCAATACCTATCCCCATACAATTCAATTGGCAAGATTGTTGTTAGAAAGGATAACACAGCATTGGTAGAGATGTTAACCTTCTTCCAGAGGCACCATTTGAGTGAGACAACTGCTACTGTTGCCTGGGCAATCCTGTTGTGGACTTGGGTGCTGTATCGCACCTTCTTCTCCTGAACCAATGACCCCAGGTATTTAAAGTCTCAACCTGTACAATTTGGATTCCATTGAAGAAAAACTTGGCCTGTGATCCATCCATGGTCATCACTATGGTCTTATCCACATTTATACTTAGGTCATAAGATTTGGTGATGCAAGCAATGTGGTAAAGGATGTTGGTGGCCTCTACATCCATGTCAACCAATACGACACCTTCAACCATGTGTACAGGTAATAATGGGTAATAGGCAAATGGACTCAATGGACTCATTTTAGTATGTCTTTAAGTCTGATTAAGGTGTATGGGCACAGTTTGGAAGCTGTCTGAGATTAATCAATGGTAGGTATATGTGTATGATAATATGTAATACATGTGTGCTCTTTGAGTTTTTTGAATATTCTTTCATGATACTGACTTAAAAACATTTATCCTTGAAGCTATCTTAAAAGAAAGCATGTTCATGTATTTCTAAGCCATCATTCCCATCAAAAGATACGCATGGTGTCAAGATAGGTGCTTGTTTTATTCTTTGTTACATGTTAAAGATGAGCTGCCTTAGTAGATGGTTAATGGATGTTTGTTTTAGTAGAATACACAGAATATCCATCTAAGGCAGAGGTAAACTATTCCTTCTTATCCTTTATTTTTCTTCCCCACTGTGTTTAGATGATACAAGTCCTGCACATACAAATCATGGTTTTAAGATAAGGGTCTAGCTTTGCATTAAGCATTACAAATATAAATGCTTATCAGTCTACAATTAAAAAATAAAATACAATATAAAAAAAGAGCATGTGTTTTGTACTTATATAATATTATATATTATAGATACCCACCATCTGCATTATCCTAAAAAAAAAAATGGACGCTTGGTTCATTAAACGTATTGAGGATGAATCTATATTCTCTTCACCAATTTTGTTTGTTGAACATCAGTTGTATTAAGGTACACAGCATTAATTGTTTGCCCATGGGACTTTAAATAAGGCACCTCACCAACAAGCAAGTGAGTTAGAAATAAAATAACAATTTATTAATCTCTACATAAAAAAACCTAAATGATCAGAGATCAGATCACAACAAAATTGCATCAATTGTATTAGGACAGATCCCCAAAATATCTGCGCTAAGTCAAAGTAAGTAAACCAGCATCCACCTAAAATGCGATACCAGTTAAACAAATAGTGTACAAAAAAAAGCAAAACTAGTTCCAATAGTAGTGCCAACAAATATGAAATATAATACTTTTTGTTTCCTATACTTTTATTTTTTCCAATAAACCAGAATCACATACAAAAACAGTAACAGACATTTCATAACATCTAAATGGCTGTAGGAGAACTGGCAATTTTGCCAGTAGTACAAATAGGTGCATCCGACGCATCCCTGGCACGGGAGCGACAAACAGGCGTAAGCTAAGCTGCGAATTGGCGAATGGGCATACGCAATGGTGCATGCAGTCAGTGACAATTGTGGCCACTCGCTGGCCTGTAAAAGACTGCTGTGGGATCCATTAGATTGCTGGATTGTCGTCAGCCTTCTGTGTTCGTGAGCTTCTGTATTCTTCTTTTGGATTCCCCTGTTGTGACCTGGCTTGTTCCTGAACTTGTTTGATCTCCTCCTCCTGGCGTTGACCCTCTGGCTTGCTTCACCAATCTTGCTCCTGTTGATCACTCAGATTTGACCCCGACTTGCCTCAAGGACTTTCCTATACTGCCAGTCAGCCTTACTGTGTATGACCCCGGCTAATATTACAGACTTTACTATCTTCTCCTGCCTGCTTCCTTGTTGTGACCTTGGCTTGTTCCTGTTTTTGCTACCTGCCTCATCCTCAGACTGACTACCCGTGTTTGATCCTCAGCCTGGACTTTACCACTGCTTCCATTTGTGCACAAGGGTGCCAAGTTCCTCTGGAGCTCTCAAGAGACATCTGCCTTGCTGTATGTCCTGCCTTCTTCAACACCCTGTTGGCAACCAGTGCTACGTTGGGCGCTACACCTCCTGTACCACCTTCAAGGTTATGCCACACTTAGCCGCAAGGGGAGCCTTCTCAGCATCTTGGCTTCGGATCAGGTACAATAGCATGCGGTCCCATGGTGAAAGCATGCAGCAGTGAGACCTTTTCTTGGATGGTCCCACTGCTCTAATTGTGGGGGCAGGTTGTGGCACAAACAATGGGCATTAGATTGTTTACAATTTACTTGGCTCCCTGAAGCACCTTAACTTAGCCTTGCTGCTTCAGTCCACTGTAAAGGGAAGCATTGAGAGTCTGTGCATGTTTTTCCTGGCCACAACATCTGGCCCTAGGACTTATTCACATGGGCAAAAAAGATACCTACTGTACTTCTGCAGATATCCGCAGTATACTTGCAGTGGGAATCCACAGGAGGGCTGATTTTAAATAGAGTAAGGAAGGTTAGCAACCCTTTAACATTTTTATTGCTATTCGTCCTAGTGACCATTGTCACCGGGACTGAAAATCCAAAATATTGAGTCTTCACCCAAACAGGAATAGAGGGAAAGTTTTCCAGTGCCAACACTTGCAGTGTAGACAGTGACAACTGTCTAAGGCTTCGCTCACATGTGTCACATTGAGCCATGGTTTTATCTCCCTCCGATTGCCCTCCTGAACTTGGCATGCAGCTGTTCAGAGCTGTACACATGCTGTGGCTGCAGCAAAAATTTAACAGCATGTCACATTTGAGGAGTTACTGTCACTGAACATGGAACAAAATATAAAAAACTGGCACAAAGAGGAGGAGAAAAATAGAGACCTAACAGGTTACACACTAGGGACCTAAGTGTCAGGGTATATATATACGACACAGAAATTAAGCAGTCCATAATCGGCCTGAAGAAGGAGCGCATGCTCCGAGAACGCGTCGCCTGCATCATCACGTCATACCTGGAAGTGACGGCGGGAGAGCCCCAGTGTGCGTTCCAACCACCAGGAAGTGGCGGTAACCACCGGCTAACATTCTGAGGATCGTGACCGCTCGAGCCATCCTGACCATTGCACCGGAATGATGGACCTTTTCTACATATATGGACATTCCCATGCCTATCTATATACCCTTTTGTGAGTACCTTTACATCTGATTTTATATCAATAAATCCTTATACTGCACTTAGAGTGGCGCCTTTGGTCTCCCTACTGTCACTGAACATGACCAATGCAAGTCGGAGGAGTTACGCTACACCTGCATGCAACACACTTGCACCATGGTAGTGCGGCATTTACAGGGGTAAATCAGGTAGTGGGGCCTATCAAATGCAGAATTCTTGCCTCGCTTCCTGTTGTTTCTACAGGACAGGAAGTGAAGGGAAATCTCCCCATGAGGTTTTGGCTTCAGATGCACTTTTGGTGCTAAATGCACCATTTTTGGTGACTGATACCTCAGTCACAGGGTACATCTCTTGTAAGAAGAGCCTTCCTCCAGATCTCTTCCTCCCTTCTGCATACACAACCCCCCCCCCCCCCCCCCAAAAAAAAAAAAAAAAAACAAGGAAAATTGTTCTAATGCTATAATATACACTTATTTCTGTTTTACAGTGTGGTTTTTTGCCAATAGTTGCCAGCTACATTCCTTACCAGAAGATGATGGGTGAAAAATGATTGGCAAAAGTGGTTACTCACTTTTGTCTACATTTCCTTTCTCGATTTTCCTATAAATAGCCCCTAACTTTTGTAGTTGAGAAAAAAATCACAATAATTTCCACAAGTTAAATTTGTGAGTTCAGGTTGTCAAAAACCATTTATTCAGGGAATGCTAGGGGAAAACTGAGCCATATTCACATAGCCATGTGTACGTTTTCCAGCAGAATGTAAAAATGTTCAGCCTTCATGCCAAATGCCATAAAATGATGCCAACTTCACTCTCAAAGCCATGACCCTCTCATCTCCCTTTAACGCTCCAGTTCTGTCGTTTAACTCCCATACACTGCTCAAGCTCATCAACACCCTTAGGAAGTGTAAATGAAGTGTTTCAAATGTTCAGATTTAAAAAGAACACAGTGGAAAATTATGTAATTTATTCTTAACCTAAATGCCATAACCTCTAAGCCACGTAAAAGTTATGCGTAAAGGGCAGTAGCGCTACAGCAACCAATGAGAAACCGATCCACAGAGGTCTAAATGGTTCTTATGGCTTACTGTATCTTGCACATCATCATTAGGGATGGGAGAATCTGTCTGTGGTTGGTTCAAGCCATATCAGTGAACCCAATGGACCCCCACCTTAGAGCCAAGCTCTATTGAAGTCTATGGCAGACAATGTAAAACAGAAAAATTCTTGTAGCAATGGATTTTCTCTGGGCATATAGAGTTTGTTACCACCAAGTAAATTCATAAAATCATAAAGTTTATCCATTACAGATTTACCCCCCCCCCCCTTCGTGACCAGGCCATTTTTTTCACGATACAGCACTGCGTTATTTTAACTGACAACTGCGCGCTAGGCCATTTGTTGCGATACAGCACTGCGTTATTTTAACTGGCAATTTTAGGGTCCTGCGATGCTGTACCCAAATAAAATGTATGTCCTTTTTTTCCCCACAAATAGAGCTTTCTTTTGGTGGTATTTGATCTCCTCTGTGTTTTTTATACTTTTTGCGCTATAAACAAAAAATGACCGACAATTTTGAAAAACAAAACATTATTTTTTACTTTCTGCTATAAAACATATCCAATAAAAAAAAATAAAAAATAAAATGTCATTTCTTCATCCATTTAGGCCAATATGTATTCTGCTACATATTTTTGGTAAAAAAAAAAATCCCAATTGGCGTATATTGATTGGTTTGTGCAAAACTTATAGCGTCTACAGACTGGGATATATTTATGTCATTCTTTTTTCTTTACCAGTAATGGCGGTGACTTATAGCAGGACTGCGAACAAATTGGACATTAACTGACACTTTTGACACTTTTTGGGAACCAGTGACACTAATACAGAGATCAGTGCAAAAAATATGCACTGTTACTTTATTAATGACATTGGCTGGAAAGGGGTTAACATCAAAGGATTACCTGTGCGCCTAGCCAGTGTTTTATTACAGTGTGGGAGGTGCTTTTTCTAGGGGAAGGCATGGATACATGTCCCTGCTTTGCAGGAACACAGGATCCATGCCTTCTGTACTTACAACACATATATTTTATTTGTGTAGCACTGCCCCCTAGAGAGCTGCTGATAATTACACTTCTTGGGTTCCCCTGGGTTACCATTAGCAACTGACAGCAGATACATGGCATTAAAAGTTCTTGGCTCAGACAATGAACAGTCCAGGGGATTTGTTTTTTTGTGTTTTATTTGGAACTTGGATAGGAGAAAGGATGAGTGGGATACTCCAACTTGAACTATGCACAATTCCTGAGGACAACTGACTGTGGAATGCGGCAAGGCTGTTGCTTCACCTTGCCACTGAAGTGAAGATAAAGAACATGTTTTATCGTTTAGGTTCCTCTTCAGGATCTAACTTGGCACCCCCTTTCTCTCTGACTGTGTGCACTGAACTTCTGTCCACTGACACCTTACTGGAGTGGTACCCTTCCTGGGCAGCCCCCTGACAAGCTTCCTGGTACTCACAGACACTGTTTTCCCTGGGTTGCTCTGCCTCCAACTCCCTTGTCAGCATCCACTGGACCTCCTGGCTCAGCACCACACTTCTGGTCCACAAGGCCGACCGCCTGTGACCACCTTCCTCAGCAGCAGGAGGAGAGACAGTCGTCACCCTCCTCCTGGGACCTGGCTTCCCACCCAAAGACACCCTGTCACATGTGCCCATGGCTTTTAGAACATATCCCAGGATGCACCACTGTTGTGCCTACCCACTGGGGTGGTCATAAAAGCCTGTGTGTCACTGGCTGGGTTTCCTCCGCTGTCCAACAGGCACCCCTATTGGATACAGTGGGGACACTCCCTCAGACCAGATGAATCACACATGGACACATGCAACAGGCCTAACTACTGATCAGGCTCCCCTGTGAAACAGGCAGAGCAAGCTATTCTTTTTCCTAGCACCTACCTAGGAGGGTGCTACATATGGATGCGTTACACACAGAGTACCTTATTTCAAGCATTTCTCTCTTTTAATTTTGATGATTATGGCTTACAGCTAGTACCTTATTTCAAGCATTTCTCTCTTTTAATTTTGATGATTATGGCTTACAGCTAGTAAAAACCCAAGATTCAGTATCTCAGAAAAATCGCATAAGACCAAAAAAAAAAAGGATTTTTTATGCAGTAATGTTGACTTACTAAAAAGTATGTCCAGGTACAATATAGTATGCATTCAATACTTGGTTGGTGCTACTTTTGCATGAATTACTGCATCAATGCTGCATGGCATGGAGGGGATCAGCCTGTGGCACTACTGAGGTGTTATGAAAGCCCAGGTTTCTTTGATAGTGGCCTTCAGCTCATCTGCATTGTTGGGTCTGGTGTCTCTCATCTTCCTCATGACAATATCCCACAGATTCTCTATGGGGTAAAGGTCAGACGAGTTTGCTGGCCAATCAAGCACAGTGATACCATGATCATGTGACCAGGTATTGGTAGTTTCAATACATTGCCCCTGTACAGATCATTAGTAAGACCTCATCTGGAATATGCAGTTCAGTTTTAGTCACCAGTTCTTAAAAAAGATATCGGGGAACTGGAGAAAGTGTAGAGAAGGGCAACCAAACTGATAAGAGGCATGGAGGAGCTCAGCTATGAGGAAAGATTAGAGGAAGTGAATTTATTCTCTCTTGAGAAGAGGAGATTAGGGGGGATATGATCACCATGTATAAATAGGTATAGTGAACTTGGTGTTGAGTTGTTCACTTTAAGGTCAGCACAGAGGACAAGGGGGCACTCTTTACGTCTAGAGGAAAACGGATTTTGTCTCCAAATACGGAAAGGTTTCTTCACCGTAAGAGCTGTGAAAATCTGGAATAGACTCCCTCCAGAGGTGGTTCTGGCCAGCTCACTAGATTGCTTTAAAAAAGGCCTGGACTCTTTCCTGGGTGTACTTAATATAAGTGGGATCAGGAAGGAATTTTTTTCCCCTGCTGTAGCAAATTGGATCATGCTTTGCTGGGGTTTTTTCCACCTTCCTCTGGATCAACTGTGGGTGTAGGATTGTGTATATGGGATTATATGGA
Source organism: Pelophylax lessonae (assembly GCF_965119305.1). NCBI lineage: Eukaryota > Metazoa > Chordata > Amphibia > Anura > Ranidae > Pelophylax > Pelophylax lessonae. The sequence continues at coordinate 526,746,841 of NC_138772.1, forward strand.
TGGGTTTTTCAATACTGTTTTTTTTTTGGTTGAACCAGATGGACTTGTGTCTTTTTTCAACCTGGCTAACTATGTATCTATGTAAATATGTTTATTAGGAGTTTTTCCAAAAAATTACACAAATTGTAGGCATATAGGTGTAACGCTCCTGCGTTTTTATTGTAAGCTGGATTTGCAGCTGCAGATTCTCCACTCAGCAGTCATGTAGAGATGTGTTGGAATACCAGATCCAACTCTCCAGACCCATCACTGTGGGCCTGTCTGCTTCAGCATACAGATATACACACTCAATAAGATGTTCCTGGAGTGATAGGATGTATATGATAGTATGGAGGTGATGTGCTGAAGGGACAGGTGTGAGCAGTGACAGTAATGGTAAGCACTTGATAGTAATGTTCAGGAGAGTAGTAGATGGTAATAGGTAGAATGCAGATAGGTTAGTAATCAGGTATGGTAACAGGTGGTAAGGACAGCAGATGACATATACAAGATAGACTAACCCAGTGCAAGGATAGATGGTAGTAGACTCAAGAGCTAGCAATCTATGTAACAGTGCAGATGGTAGAATTAGTATGCATAGATAGTAACAGTCCTTAATGTGCAGAAGATGATAGTGTAAGTTAGTTATGGAGGATTCCCCTGTGGAGTACTTATCACTTAGTAAGTTTTAGTAAGTTGAGGGGTCCAGTAGTGAGGGAGTGATCCGGTAGTGAGATACGGGATCAGTAGCGAGGTTCCGGTCTGTTCCAGGTAAAGGTAAATAGCTGGAGGTTACAACAGCAAGATGAGGCTTGTAAGCATGTAGACACACAGTCACATTGAACGAACAACGTGAGAGAGAACGCCGGTGATTGAAATAGCCGCTCAGCGGCGCTCAGCGATGACGTCATCCGTCTTAAAGGTGTATGCGTTCCACCTAACTAGAAAGGTGGGACGCAATGTTGTAAGGAAAATGGAAAATAAGGGTACCAAAGGTACCAGAATCTTACAGTACCCCCCCCCCCTTAAGGCCGGCTCCGGAAGGCCTATAGCACTGGTTTCTCCGGGTATTTCGAGTGAAACCTTCGTATAAGCCTAGGTGCGTGAACATCAGAGGTATCCAACCAGGTGTCGTCTTGGGGTCCATAGTTCTTCCATCTTATGAGATATTGGAGTCTTCCTCTGTGGATACGAGAATCCAAAATCTCCTTAATCTCATATTCTTCTCCGCCTTCAACTTGTACTGGAGGTGGAGGCAAGATGGTAGGCCTTATTCCTTGGTTAGGAACATGTGGCTTCAGTAGCGACACATGGAAGATGGGATGTATTTTGAGATCTGCCGGTAAGGTGAGTTGCACTGCAGCTTTTCCAATGAGTTTCTTAATTGGGAAGGGTCCCAGAAATAAAGGTCCAAGCTTTTTGCTAGGGATCTTTAATCTTAAATGTTTTGTCAGCTTATCACAGCGGAAGTGGTCATGGGAGGTCGTGCCCCGTGATCCTCGTGTGAAACTCCCTCCCTTGTCAGCAACCCAGCCGAAAAATGCACCGAGAGAGCCGCATGTAAGGACGGCGCGCCGCACGGACATCCCCTCGTCCAACTCGCCTACCCTTGCCTACCCCGGTTAGCCGTGAGCGGTAAGAGCGCAGAGTCGGAACTCCGGCGCCCGCCGCGGACAGCCTGCCTAGAAATGGACCGGAGCCGAAAGCAGGACGAACACGGCGTGGCCCCACACACCTGAAGCCCTGCACTAAGAGAAGGGAGAGATCGGGAGTGAGGCAAGTGCGGTGGCGGGAGAGAACGTCACAAACCCAGGTGGAGTGGAAGCCCCCGCAATTGAACCCCGAATCCCTGGGTACAGATTGTGCGAGAGCCCTACAATATATGCCCCACTCAACTTTCTGGGCTGTATGATCGAATACAGGCAATTGGTGAAGAACATAATCCCAGATGCACAGGATACACCCAAAGACAGAGAACTGGAGAACGGAGCCCCCCTTCTTCAAACCGTGAGTGAAACCCCCTGACATCTATTGAGAATATATGAATAAATTAAACTGCCAGAGTTCTCAACAGTGTAGCATAAATATACGGCTATGTGGGAGACAGACCTGGAAGGGGATAGAAGAGGACGTGAATTGTAAAACTAGAAATAAAGTTAACTGCCCCTTATTACCAGTGGACTGATAGAAAGCAAAGGGGAGAGGCTAACACAGGTCTGGAACATTGGGAGGAACCGGTAAATGCTGAAGTTGTGATGAGGGGTACATAAACCTGGGAACACACACGGTTTGATAAAGTACTCCAGAAAACGGAAGGGTGCCCCTGATTGCTCATCACTGAACTATTTCCCGTAAGATAAAGAACTAGTATGACACTTACAAAAAAACGCAAGGTTAAAAAGAACACTGGGAAAACCCCTGGGAAGCCAGAAGGAGAGATAAGGAAATTCCTTCCTACTAGCCTAAACACCACAACAGCAGGCAATATGGCGGAGATGGGGGACACACAGACAGAGTGGGAATCTAGTGATATTACAGACTCTAGAGCCACGTCACCCCTAGAGGAAAGGGACCTGCGGCCAGACTCCAAATTCCAAAAAGAGCAAACTCTACCCTCCCCGAACGCCCAGTGGTCAGCGCAAATGGCGGAATTTAGAGCCATGATTAGCTCGCTTCCGACCAAAAAGGATATGGAACTGCTAGTGAATCGGGCGGAGGAGTCACATAAAAAGGAAATTCAGCTCATTAAAACAGAGCTTCAAGCATTGTCCTCTAACCAAAGAAAGGAAGACGCAGAAATTGCTGCAATAAAAGAACGGCTAGCAGTATTGGAGAGGAAGGTAGATCACCAGAGTGAAAATGAGGCTAGGGTACAACTTCAGATGGAAGATATGGAGAATCGAAGCCGTCGCAATAATTTAAGAATTCGAGGCCTGGCAGAGTCACTGAAAGACACACAGTTGGAAGACACAGTGAACAACTTATGGAAGGAGATTATGGGGGCAAGCTACCTGGGTAAAATAGAGTTTGACAGAATTCATAGGGCGCTCGGCCCACTGAAGAGAGACCAGGAAAGACCAAGAGACGTAATATGCAAATTGCATTATTATGCCCAGAAAGAACTGATACTGAGGTTGGCCCGGAACACTAGAGAGTGGAAAATGGAGGGAATGACCATTCAGGTTTTCTCAGATATCTCTAAAGGAACTCTAAAGAGAAGAGCTATGCTGAAACCCATTTTGGAATTAGCTAAACGTGAGGGATGCACATATAGATGGGGGTTCCCGTTTACAGCAACATTTAACAGAGATGGCCGTTTCTTTACGTTGTGCAGTTTTCACGATCGGACTGCTTTGTTTGACTTCCTAGGGGTCCCAGCGATAGAGATCCCTAATTGGTTAGGGAAAATCAACGGGAACCCGCTTAGAGACCTTCCGCAAACCCGAGAGAAGGAGGGGAGGAGGGTGGGAAGGGATTAGAGTTTTAGAGACACCAGTCTAGGGGCCATGAGGGACCAGACTTCTAGGGGGTGCCGGAGATCAGTAAGGTCGAGAATGGACGCAACCCTGTTGGTGGTGAGAGGGGAGGGGTCTAGGATGAAGGGGCTAGATCCCCCCGGCTAGACCCCCCCCCCCTGTTTACTACATGGAGGAGATTTGGGGGTGTTATAAGTTTTTTTTCCTTTTTTTTTTTTTCTTTTGTCTTTCGCACCCAAGAATATATGGAAATAAGGGGAGTTTCCGCACTAATGTAATAACTCTGAATAGGAGTGTTTTTGTAATATTTTTTTTTTTTTTTTTTTCTTTTTTTGCACTAAGATTATATGAAATTTAGGGGTATATCTTTTTTTCACTATATTAATTGTCAAGAGTACTGTTGTGGTTATGTTTTTTGGGTTTTTTTTTTTTTTTGGTTATGCACCAAGAGTACACAGAAACTAGAGAAATATTTTTCACTAACGTATCAAAATTTTAATTGAAGTGTTGTTGCAACCTCTTGCGGGTTTTTTTTTTTTTTTTTCCCCCTTCTTGCTCACTTATTGCACTAAGAGGAGATGGAAATTAAGGGGTAGATTAGTTTTCACTGCATTAATTTTCAATATATTTTTTTTTTTTTTGCACAGGACGGATCTGGGGCACACCAGCCCTTATTAAGTAGAGCTATAAGGGATTTGAGAAAATGGGAAATTCACGTTTTATTGAGTTACTGTTATTCAGAGAGTGGGTGTTTTTTTTTTTTTTTTTTTGGGGTGTCTTATGTAGCAGTATATAATAGAGCTCAGAATTGAACATAGAATATGCCAACAGAGGGTATGACTAGGGTATGAGCTTGGGTGACTAGACCCCCCAGACCCCCGCTCTAAATTAATAGACTTCTGAAACTTAATTGGAAAAGGGAGATAGAGAGATTTAGTATTACAAGAGGAAAAAAGAGCGGATTAGGATGATTAAATATGAAGGCTGCATTTGGTACAGGCCTTGTTTTAGCGTTGCTGACCTCCTAATCCCCCAGGTTTTTAATATTATATGCTCCTTTTTTTTTTTTTTTTTTTCACGATGAATTCAGGGTACAATACCCCATATTAAGATACATAGTTGGGTAGTAATTATTAGGTGCACTTAAGGGTTTCCTTTTTTTTTTTTTTGCACAGGATTAACTAGGGGCATACTAGCCCCTACCAAATAGAGTATAAGGGATTTGAGAGAATGGGAAAGTCACGTGTTATTGAGTTATTGATATTTAGGGGGTGGGGTTTTTTTTTTTTTTTTTTCTTCTCGTAGCTGTTTATGGGGAAGGTATGGTTAGACATCAAGGCTCTAAGATAAACTAAGACAATATAGAGGTATAAGAGAGCAATAATTTAGAGATATAGGAACAAGGGGGTTGAGTGGGGAGAGAGGCCCGGAAGAGGGGAAAGAAATTTTTGGTGGGTAGACATAAAGAAATAAAAGTAAACAAGCATATAAATAAGTATAGGGAGGGAGAAACGGGGACAGAGGGAATTGCCTTAGGTATTTCCTTTAAAAGTTAAAACACACAGGTGGCGCTAAACGCCGTGTGTTAGAAGGATTCAACAATCCGACCTGGGATCTGACCGGGAAGAGCTATTAGCCCAACCCGTGAGGGTAAAGATCCACAGGGAAGGGCACGAGAGTGAATGAAATAGTGTGAGGCGGTTGAATAAAAGATTGAGTGAGTGGTTGTGTTGTGAGATTCTAATTTTTTTTTTTTTTTCTCTATCTCTTCCCCCCCTCTTACCTACCGGCCCCTCAGTTTCTGTTTAAGCACTACAGCTCGTCAGGTAGAATGGAAAATATAAAAATTGTCTCAATCAATGCAAAGGGTCTAAACACACCCGAAAAAAGGCGAATATTATTAGCAGAACTCAAAAGAGTGAAGGCAAATATAGCATTTATACAAGAGACGCATTTTAGATTGGGGAACTTACCATATCTAAAAAGCAATGCATTCCCATACATATATCACTCAACCTTCCCACAATCAAAATCAAGAGGGGTATCAATATTAATTGATAGTAAGGTGCCATGGCAGCTGGAGGAGAAACTATGCGACGACAGCGGTAGATATCTCTTCCTAAAAGGGAAAATAGGAGAACTGCAAATGACATTTGCAACACTATATTCTCCTAACAAGCAACAGGACAGATTTGTGGCTAAAATATTGAATGTACTCAGAGAATTTACCCAAGGCCAATTGATTCTGGGAGGAGATTTCAATACACCCCTGTCTCCCATGGTTGATGCCTCCAGAACCAAATCTACTTCATCGGCTGAGATGTGTCGGCGGATGAGGAAGAATATACATAAAGAACAATTGATAGATGTATGGCGCCTCCAACACCCAACTGAAAAGGAGTATACTTTTTTTTCGCACCCACATGGCACCTACTCGAGAATAGATTTTTTTCTGGTGCCGCATGCCCATCTCTTAGCGGTAAAACACACGGACATCGACAGCATTTCATGGTCAGACCATGCAATGGTGTCGATGATATATAACATTTCTTCAGTCAAATCAACTAAACAAAGATTCTGGAAACTAAATGAAAGTTTACTACAGATAGAGGAAGTAAGATCAGAGGTACAAAAAGAACTTAAGGATTACTTTGATCGTAATGATATACCGGGCTGTGCGATAGGTACATTATGGGAGGCACATAAATCAGTGATAAGGGGAATCTTAATTAAACATGGTGCAAGATTAAAAAGGGAAAGGAATAAACAATTACTAGCATTATTGGACAAGCTTAAAATATTAGAAACAGAACACAAACAAAAAAAGGAAAATATAACAATAGGGGAACTGACCCTTGTAAGAAAGCAAATACTTGACTTAATGCATTATAAAGCTAAAGCAGCGATACAAGTATCAAAGAAAATTATGTACGAGTCAGGGAACAAATGCGGAAAAACGTTAGCAAGATCAGTGCATAATCAAAAAGTAAGATCCTATATCCCACAAATTGTCTCCCCGGAAGGAGTTAAAAAAATATTGCTGGGTCAAATAACGGAGGAATTCAGGAATTTTTATTCACTGCTTTATAACCTGCCGGAAATAGGAAAAGAGCAAAAGGAAATAGATGACTATTTGGTACAATCAGGAATACCAAAACTCTCTGAGGAAGATAAAGAGGATCTAGAAAGACATATTTCACAAAAAGAAATAGAACAAACCATAAAAAGTATGAAAAATGGTAAAGCGCCAGGCCCAGACGGCCTGTCTCCACAGTACTTCCATGTATTGGCCCCCATTTTGGGACCATACATGGAGAGACTGTTTAATGAGAGAGGCCCAGAGGGAACACTATCTAGGGATACATTAACGGCTTATTTGACGTTAATATTGAAAGAGGGTAAGGACCCTTCGAATTGCGGAAGCTATAGGCCCATTTCGCTCCTGAACCTGGATTTAAAAATCTATACAAAAATTATAGCGGCAAGAATGGCAAAGGCACTTCCCAAAATAATACATTTAGACCAAGTAGGCTTCATGGCAGCGAGGGAAGCAAAGGATAGTACCACTAGAGTCCTTAATTTAATTCATATAGCTACCAAAACAGAAACACCGTGTATCGTATTGAGCACCGACGCAGAAAAGGCCTTCGACAGAGTTGAATGGACCTTCATGCAGTCGGTGCTCAAGTATATAGGAGTAGGAGAAATAATACGCGAGAGAATAGCTAGGGTATATTCTAACCCAACTGCAAGAGTAAAGGCAAATGGGGTGCTATCGGAAACCCTGAGCATAAAAAATGGCACGAGACAAGGGTGCCCACTGTCCCCCCTGTTATTTGTGCTGACATTAGAGCCTCTTTTGAACAAAGTCCGATTAAACCAGGATATAAAAGGAGTTAAGGTAGGTAAGGAACATTATAAGACTGCAGCTTATGCTGATGATTTGCTGTTCACGTTGACGGAGCCAGAAATGTCGCTTCCAGTTCTTCTGGAGGAAGTCAAACAATATGGAGAATTATCAAACTTCAAAATAAATTATAAGAAATCTGAAGCAATGGGTGTGGGAGTATCAAAAGCAAGTAAGGACAGATTAAAGAGCAATTTCGGATTTGCATGGGTAGAGAAAGCAGTGAAATATCTAGGGACTCACATACCCGCAAAGCTAGCCCAGATATATGAACTAAATTTCACCCCCCTGATTGGAGAGACAAAGAAAATCCTGGAACAATGGAGGGGAGGCCTCCACTCATGGTTTGGAAGAAGCAACCTGATTAAAATGAATGTTTTGCCAAAATATTTATACATTATGAGAGCTCTCCCAGTTAATATTCCTAACAGTTTTTTCAGAATTATGCAGGGTGTGTTTGGAGGATATATCTGGGCGGGTAAAAAACCACGTATAGCGCGTAACATTATAACACTTCCCAAAAATATGGGTGGGTTAGCCATACCTGATCTGCGTAGATACTACCATGCCATCCATTTAAACAGAATAATGGACTGGTGGCATCATCACGAAACGAAAAGGTGGGTCCAAATGGAACAAGCTCAAACGACGATCTCATTAAAAAGAGCAATTTGGTGCTATAAGACACTTCCCAAATCTTTGAAAACACATCCTCTGTTGGGAAACACAATAAAAATAGGATACCTGCAGACCCTGAGACAAAACCTAACTTCAATCGAATCTCCTTTATACCCGATCTTGGGAAATCCCGAATTCCCCCCAGGCTTAGAGAGACAGCATTTTAAAAAACTGTGGGAAACAGGACAAGATGGCATCAAAACTTTTACGACTCAGCAGACGTGGCCCCCAATTAGTAGATTAACAGATGAGGAGGGACCATATAAGTTACTTTTATGGGAAGCATTCCAAGTGCGACATTTTTTAGAGTCGTTGCCGGAACCGGAAAAATTTAAGAAACCACTGACACATTTTGAGAAACTATGTGAGAAAATAGGAGGTATAGATCGCCCATTATCTATTCTATATAAAATGCTGAACACTCCATTAGACCATCCGAAGCTGAAATGGTTGGAAAAATGGAAAGCGGATCTAAATACAGAAATAACAGACTCACAGAAACAGAGCATGTTCAGGGCAATATTTAGACCAACTAAATGTACTAAAATTCAGGAAATAAACTACAAAATCCTGACGAGGTGGTATCACACACCAGTCAAAATGCACAGGTGGTACACCCAAGAATCAGACAGGTGTTGGAGATGTGGAGAAGGAGAAGGCACCCTATACCACATCTTTTGGAATTGCCCAGAGATAAAGAAGTTTTGGTCAGAGATTGGGGCCATAGTTCAAGAAGTAACAGACTTCAAAATCGAGGGAAAAGCCGCTTTTTGCCTCCTACAGATACCAGGGCAGATAGAGAGGAAATACACAAAATCAGTATTACCACACATGATGAATGCGGCAAGAGCATGCATCCCCCAACATTGGAGAAAAAAACAAGCCCCTTCAGTGCTTGAATGGGTAAGAAAATTAGAACACATTAATAAAATGGAGGATCTATTGCTTTCTTCACAACACAAACAGGAGCAATATAAAAAGACATGGAGAATATGGAACTCATTTATAGCTTCGGATAGAGGCAAACAATTGGTGGCACCTCCACTGCAAAACACAGAAGGAGTCCCTAGTCCCAGTAGAGGGGGAGGGGAGTCGTAGGGAAGAGGAGGAGAATTAGCTTGTAATTTTTTTTTTTTTTCTTCTCTCTTTTTTTTTTTTTTTTTTCTCTTTTGTTGCGGTCACTGTAAGTATGGGAATGTGAGCTGAATGATAGGGGGTATGAATGGTGGGGATTGAGGTTGAGAGATGGGGGAGTAATTAGGGGGAAAAAAGGGAAAGAAGAAAAGGGGCGGTAATGAAGAGTATGAATGGATAGAAAGAAGAACGGGGAAACAAGGACAAGAGTAGAGACCTAGGGTCATTTAAAGCACAACGTAGCAAACAAAAGGCAAGGAGCGAACGAGTAGGTACAGAAAAGGAGACTTGATGTTTTAACAATATCTTGCCTTGGCTGACTATGACTATTTGATAAAGGCCTATATATTATTGAGTTGGAAATCTCGGGAGGATGTTATTAGATCCTGGAGATGAGAAAACTAGTATGGATAATGTCTTTGTAACCCATTAATTTAATATGGTATTATATATTCTGTAATTGACTTCTTTGAAAATTCAAATAAAATGATAAATAAAAAAAAAAAAAAAAAAAAAAAATGTTTTGTCGATAGCCAAACGAGGTCCCCAATAGCATATTGCGGAGAAGGTCTTCTACGAAGGTCGTAGTACCTTTTTTGTTGACTATGAGCGTGTGAGATGGTGGTATTAAGTAAACCCAGAGAGTCTTTTATTTGGGTAAGATAATCTGAGGCTACTGGGTTACTTGATGGTAGGATGCGTGGTGGAAGAAGTGTGGGATGAAACCCATAGTTCAAGTAGAGCGGACTTTGCTTAGTAGTAATGTGGGTTGCGTTGTTATAAGCAAATTCCGCCAGAGGGAGGAGGTCCACCCAATCATCCTGTAGGTATGATGTGTAGCAACGCAGATATTGTTCTATACACTGGTTGACTCTTTCAGTTTGTCGGTTGGTCTGAGGGTGGTAGGGAGAAGTGTCATGGTCTTACCTTCTTGCTGTTCTCCTTCGTTTGACATGTGCTGGCGGCCATCTTGGTTTCTGGGTTTCTTGTAGCCTCCCACCCTGCGGCTCCTCCTTCCCACTGGGAGGAGCTGGATGCCTAGCTCATATATATAGGAGGTCTGTGGCTTCAGTTCCTTGCTTGGTCCTCCTGTGTTCACATGCTTCTAAGACTGCTGCTGCTTCTGGTCCCTGATCCTGGCTTCGTCTGACTACCCTGCTGGTTCCTGATCCTGGCTTCGTCTGACTACCCTGCTGGTTCCTGATCCTGGCTTCGTCTGACTACCTTGCTGGTTCCTGATCCCGGCTTCGTCTGACTACCCTCCTGGTTCCTGACCTCTGGCTTCGCAAGGACTCTGCCTCGGTTTCGCCATCCGTTTGGACTTTTGCTTTACAGCTTGATTTTCAATAAAGCCTTCTTATTTTCACTTATCTGTTGTTGTACGTCTGGTTCATGGTTCCGTGACATTAGGACCAAGCCATGAATTCTGACGGTACAGGGCCATCCTCGCTACCCACGCTGGTTGCCAGACTTGATCAGCAGGATCACCTGTTGGGTCGGTTCGCCGTGGCGTTGCAAACCCTGCTTGAACGCACGGCTCATTTCGCTCCCGTTGCCGAAGGGTCGGTTGTCGCTCCTGGGCCCGCTCCTACTGCCGCTCCGGTTGTTGCGCCAGAGTCTACCCCGACACCTGTTCTTGCGCCTGCGTTGTTTCGGGGTATGACCGGTTCTGCCCCCCTTCCACAGCGCTTTGGGGGAGAGCCAACTCAGTGCCGAGGTTTCCTTAACCAGGTGGGCATTTATTTCGAGTTGCTGCCACATGCCTTTCCTACTGAGAGATCAAAGGTGGGCTTCTTAATTTCGCTTCTCTCGGACAAGGCCTTGGCCTGGGCCAGCCCTTTATGGGAGAACAACAATCCGGTGGTTGCCGAGTTTTCCGGTTTTGTTGCTTCTCTTCGGAGGGTATTCGATGTGCCGGCTCGTGCTGCCTCTGCTGCGAAGCTCCTTATGTCCATCAGACAGGGTTCACGATCCGTAGCTGAATACGCCATTGAGTTTCGTACCCTGGCAGCAGAGGTGGGCTGGAATAATGAGGCTCTGGTCGCTGCTTTCTCTCATGGTCTCTCGGATGCCTTGAAGGATGAGGTTGCAGCTAAGGACCTACCAGTGGAGCTCGAGTCTCTTATTTCTTTCTTGATTTTGATTGACACCAGACTCAGGGAGAGACCTTCCTTTAAAGAGAGTCTGCGGAGGCCTCCTAACAGATTGGCGCCTACCTTTGCTGTCCCACCCGTGCCTCCCTCTCCTCCCACGCCTCCTGGGGATGACTTGGCTGGGGGTGAACCCATGCAGCTGGGCTTTGCTCGCCTCTCCGAGGGGGAGAGGGTACTCCGAAGACGCGAGGGTCGATGCATGTACTGTGGTCTCGGTGGGCATTTTCGGTTGGCATGTCCGAACCGTCCGGGAAACGCTCGCACCTGAGATCCTGTCGGGGGCAGATCTTGGGTGGAGTCTCCTCGTCCCCGGTTTCCCGTGTTGACAAACCACTGATCACTGTTGTCCTCTCCTGGGTCGGGGGCTCAGTGACGACCCAGGCGTTGGTGGACTCTGGTGCTGGTGGTTTGTTCATTGATAGTGTGTTCGCTGCCGCCAATTCCATTCCTCTGCAGGCTCGAGGTTCTCCACTGGCTCTTGAGGCGATAGACGGCAGACCCCTTCTGCCGCCACACGTGACTCATGAGACCCTTCCAGTGGGGATAGCCATTGGTGCCGTTCACAGAGAGTCGGTCTGCTTCCAGGTTATTTCGTCTCCACACTACTCGGTGGTCTTGGGGTACCCCTGGCTCCAGAAGCATAATCCGACTTTCGATTGGAGATCGGCCGAGATCCTCTCGTGGTCACCGCAGTGTGGGGCTAGTTGCATCCATGGGCCTGTCAAGTTGCTGTGTACTTCCTCGGACTCTCTGTTGCCTCCTGAATACGAGGAGTACCGGGATGTATTCGATAAGGTGCGCGCGGTTGCCCTACCTCCGCACCGCCCATACGATTGTGCCATCGAGTTACAACCTGGTGCCGTTCCTCCTCGTGGCAAGGTCTATCCACTGTCGGTAGCGGAGAATGAGGCCATGGAGGAGTACGTGAAGGAGGCGCTTTCACGCGGACACATTCGCAAATCCTCGTCCCCGGCAGGGGCTGGATTTTTCTTTGTGAAAAAGAAGGGCGGTGAGTTGAGGCCTTGCATCGATTACAGGGGTCTCAATCGCATCACGATCAAGAACGCTTACCCGATACCCTTGATTTCCGAGCTGTTCGATCGCCTTAAAGGGGCCACGGTCTTTACCAAACTCGACCTGAGGGCGGCATATAACCTCGTAAGGATCAAGGCGGGCGATGAGTGGAAGACCGCGTTTAACACCAGGACCGGTCATTATGAATCCTTGGTTATGCCCTTTGGGTTGTGCAATGCGCTCACAGTCTTTCAGGAATTCATTAACGATGTTTTCCGTGACCTGTTGCAGCAGTGTGTGGTGGTCTATTTGGATGACATCTTGGTATATTCTGAATCCATGGAGACCCACATTCTGGATGTCAGACGAGTGTTGCAACGGTTACGAGAGAACAAGCTGTTCGGTAAGCTTGAGAAATGCGAATTTCACCGATCCCAGGTAACCTTCTTAGGTTACATCATTTCCGCTGAGGGGTTCTCCATGGATCCTGAGAAGGTTTCGGCTGTCTTACAGTGGCCCCAGCCCAGTGGCCTTTGCTCCCTGCAGCGCTTTTTGGGCTTCGCCAATTATTATCGGAAGTTCATCAGGGACTTTTCCATGCTAGCCAAGCCTCTCACGGATCTGACCAGGAAGGGCAGTAATTCCCAGGTCTGGCCGCTCGAGGCCATCCGAGCTTTTGAGGCTCTAAAGTCCGCCTTTGTGTCGGCTCCGATTCTGTCGCATCCCAACCCTGGGTTGCCCTTTGTCCTCGAGGTGGACGCGTCTGAGACGGGAGTAGGCGCCCTTCTGTCTCAGCGTAGAACACCAGAGGGTCCTCTGCTTCCTTGTGGGTTTTACTCCCGGAAACTGTCTTCCGCGGAGTGCAACTATCTGATTGGTGACAGGGAGTTATTGGCCATCGTGCAGGCCCTTAAAGAATGGAGGCACTTGCTCGAGGGTTCGTTGGTTCCGGTCCTCATCCTGACGGACCACAAGAATCTGACCTACCTTTCTGAGGCCAAGAGATTGGCACCACGTCAGGCCAGATGGGCTCTGTTCTTGTTACGTTTTAATTACGTGGTCTCCTACCTACCCGGTTCCAAGAACATCCGGGCGGATGCCTTATCACGGCAGTACTCCGACCTGTCCAGGGAGGAGTCGATTCCGACTTCGGTCATACCTCCGAATCAGATCCTGGCCGCCATTCGCACCAGCCTGACCTCTCCCCTGGGTGAGCAGATTTTGGCGGCTCAATCTGGTGCTCCCTCTGGGAGACCCAACGGCAGATGTTTTGTGCCTGAGGAGTTGCGCACTCGGTTGTTGCGAACCTACCATAACTCCAAGACCGCGGGGCATCCTGGAAAGAATCAGCTGTCCTGGGCTGTTTCACATCTGTTCTGGTGGCCTTCCCTACGTTCCGACATCGCCGCATATGTAGCGGCATGCTCCGTTTGTGCCCAGAGTAAGTCCCCTCGGCACCTTCCGTTGGGCCTTCTGCAACCCATAGCCACCGGGGAGCGCCCATAGTCACACCTGGGGATGGATTTCATTGTGGACCTCCCTGCATCCCGAGGCCATACGGTCATTCTCATGATTGTGGATCGATTTTCCAAAATGTGCCACTGTGTTCCTCTCAAGAAGTTACCCTCTGCACAGGAGTTGGCCACGATTTTTGCCAGGGAGGTCTTCCGGTTGCACGGTTTGCCCAAGGAGATTGTGTCGGATCGGGGGAGTCAGTTTGTGTCCAGGTTCTGGCGCGCCTTTTGCTCCCAGTTGGGGATTCATCTCTCCTTCTCCTCGGCCTACCACCCTCAGTCCAATGGGGCCGCAGAACGATCCAATCAGGCCTTGGAGCAATTCCTTCGTTGCTATGTCTCCGATCACCAAGACAATTGGGTTGACCTCCTGCCTTGGGCTGAGTTTGCCAGGAACACGGCGGTGAACTCTTCCTCTGGGACGTCTCCCTTCATGGCCAATTATGGGTTCCAACCTGCCGTGTTACCGGAGGTATTCTCTCCCCAGGATATTCCGGCTGTGGAGGATCACCTTTCCGTCCTACGTGCTTCTTGGGTACAGATCCAGAAGTCCCTTGAGGTCTCTGCGCAGCGCCAGAGACTCCAGGCTGATCGCAGACGAGCGCCTGCTCCTTCCTACCAGGCCGGAGACCGTGTATGGTTGTCCACCCGCAACCTCAACCTTCGAGTGCCCACTCCCAAGCTGGCGCCTCGCTTTGTTGGTCCCTTCCGAGTGCTTCGCAGGGTAAACCCGGTAGCCTATGCCCTTGCGCTTCCTCCTGGCATGCGGATCTCCAACGTGTTTCATGTCTCCCTGTTGAAGCCACTGGTGTGTAATCGTTTCACTTCCTCGGTTCCTCGGCCCCGTCCGGTCCAAGTGGGCAATCGTGAGGAGTATGAGGTGAGCAATATCCTGGACTCACGCCTGGTCCGCGGTCGGGTGCAGTTTTTGGTTCATTGGCGTGGTTATGGTCCAGAGGAGCGTTCCTGGGTTCCCTCCGCAGATGTCCATGCTCCTGCCTTGCTCCGAGCCTTCCACGCACGCTTCCCTCAGAAACAGTTCTTTACTCCGCGGAGGAGGGGCCCTTGAGGGGGAGGTACTGTCATGGTCTTACCTTCTTGCTGTTCTCCTTCGTTTGACATGTGCTGGCGGCCATCTTGGTTTCTGGGTTTCTTGTAGCCTCCCACCCTGCGGCTCCTCCTTCCCACTGGGAGGAGCTGGATGCCTAGCTCATATATATAGGAGGTCTGTGGCTTCAGTTCCTTGCTTGGTCCTCCTGTGTTCACATGCTTCTAAGACTGCTGCTGCTTCTGGTCCCTGATCCTGGCTTCGTCTGACTACTCTGCTGGTTCCTGATCCTGGCTTCGTCTGACTACCCTGCTGGTTCCTGATCCTGGCTTCGTCTGACTACCTTGCTGGTTCCTGATCCCGGCTTCGTCTGACTACCCTCCTGGTTCCTGACCTCTGGCTTCGCAAGGACTCTGCCTCAGTTTCGCCATCCGTTTGGACTTTTGCTTTACAGCTTGATTTTCAATAAAGCCTTCTTATTTTCACTTATCTGTTGTTGTACGTCTGGTTAATGGTTCCGTGACAAGAAGTGAGCTTTCGCTCAATCCGTAGTATTTGACATAGAGCTTGCCAAAATTTGGAGATGAACTGTGAACCACAGTCGGATAAAAGAGTCTTTGGAATTCCATGTAACTTGAACACATGTTTTATTAGTAGTTCCGCTGTTTTGTTTAGATGAAGGTAGTCTGCGAATAGCAATGAAATGTGCCATCTTTGTCAGATGGTCCACTGACACTAGAATGGTATTAAATCCTTTGGAAGGTGGTAGTTCTACTATAAAGTCTAAGGACACAACTTCCCATGGGACCTGGGGTATTGGTAGACTGCAGAGTAGACCAGATGGTTTTGTAGTGTCTATTTTGGACCTTGCACAGATGTCACATGAAGAAACAAATTTTTGTACAGACGTCTTCATATCAGGCCACCAAAACTGCCTGGTAAGCAAATTAAGGGTTTTCGTCATACCCATATGTCCTGCCATGGGCACATCATGTGATAATTCCAAGATCTTGGTGCGCATAGTAGGGGGTATGTAGAGTTTGTCGTGGTAATAGAGGAAGCCTTCTGCATCAGTACTTAGTTGTGGTGGAGGTGAATCCAATCCTATACTGTGCAAAATCTCTTCCTTCAGGGAACGAACAACACCAATAATACGTTCATAGGGTATTATAGGAATAGAAGGGATTTCGGTGCAGTTATCTTCGGTTAATCGTGATAGCGCATCCGCTTTTTTATTTTTGTCTGCAGGCGTATAGGTCACTAGGAAGTTGAATCTTAGGAAGAATAATGACCATCGTACCTGCCGGTGGGAAAGAGTCTTGTTAGTCTGGAGGTATTGAAGGTTTTTATGATCTGTATATATGAGTATTGGTAATTGGGTACCTTCAAGTAGATGTCGCCAATTCTCCAGTGCCAATTTTATGGCAAGCAACTCCTTTTCACCCACTGGGTAATTCACCTCTGGGCTGCTTAGTGATTTTGAGAAGAAAGCAACTGGGTGAAGTGGTGAAGTATTTGTTGGTCGTTGAGAGAGAACTGCTCCTACTGCCATATTTGACGCATCTACCTCCAGAATATATTGGAGGGATGGGTCTGGATGGCGTAGTATGGGAGCAGAAGTAAAGCTTGATTTTAACAAGCGGAAAGCGCCATTTGCTTCTTCTGACCATTTGAATGGTTTCTTTATACTTGTAAGTTGTGCGAGAGGTCTCACAATAGCAGAGAAGTGCTTGATGAACTTCCTATAGAAGTTTGAAAATCCAAGGAATCGCTGTAATGCCTTACGAGTTGTTGGTATGGGCCAATCCAGAATACAGGATATCTTGCTCATATCCATCTTGATTCCGGTTTTGGATATGATGTATCCTAGGAATAATATTTCTTCTTTATGAAATAGGCATTTTTTTAATTTCACGTATAGATTGTGTGCGAGTAATCTGGATAACACAAGTCTTACATGTTTTATATGTTCAGACAGAGATCGAGAATAGATAAGTATATCGTCCAGATATACCACAACACAGACATCAAGTAAGTCTCTAAAGATGTCGTTTATGAACCTTTGAAAAGCTGCGGGAGCATTACACAACCCGAATGGCATCACAAGATATTCAAATAATCCGTATCTGGTTCTGAATGCTGTTTTCCACTCATCTCCGTCACGGACTCGGATTAGGTTGTATGCCCCTTTTAGGTCCAATTTAGAGAAGTAAGTAGCCCCACGCACTTGTTCAATGAGTTCAGGGATAAGCGGTAAAGGATAGCGATCCTTTATTGTAATGGTATTTAATTGCCTATAATCGATAATAGGCCTAAGACTTAAATCCTTATTGCGGACAAAGAAAAGTCCTGCAGCTGTGGAAGAAGTAGAGGGTCTGATGAACCCTTTTGTCAAATTCTCATCCAAGTATTCCTTGAGATGAGAGAGTTTATCCTGTGAAAGAGGATAAACATGACCGAAAGGCAATTTGCTGTTAGGGAGTAGATCGATAGTGCAATCATAATCCCTATGGGGAGGCAACACTTGAGCATTTTTCTCAAGGAATACTTCGGACAGATCCTGATAGCATAATGGTGCAATCTCGTCTGACACCACAGACAGAATCTTTCCATAGGATGGGAGGTTACACGTAATCTCACAATAGTGAGAAGAGAAAGTTAAAGACCGTTTTTTCCAATCTATGATTGGTTGATGTGTGTGTAACCAGGGGAGTCCCAAAATAATGGGAAAATGGGGTGAAGATAGTATATCAAAGGAGGTGGTCTCCATATGAGACTCGTTAGCAGTGACAAGGAGTGCTTGTGTCTGATTGGTGATTGGACCAGAAGATAGCGGGGTACCGTTAATGAAACTAACAGAAACAGGTTTAGGTTTTAAAATAATAGGTATTTTATTTAAGGTAACAAAACGTGTATCGATATAGTTTCCACAAGATCCTGTGTCGATCATAGCCTTGGTGGTAATCCTAGTCTGGTCCCACTGTAATGTTAAATGAACAAAAAGATAGGATTTAGAAAAGGAAGTCGTTAATCCCCCTAGCAAGACATGTGAACACTTACCCTCTTTTTTGCGGACAAGGGGACAGACGCTTATCGAATGATCCGGGGATGCACAGTACATGCAGAGATTACTGGATCTTCTCCTGGATCGTTCAGTAGTTGATAAAGGTGGGCGTATGGTTCCTACCTCCATAGGAGTAGGGTCAACGGCTGAAATCCGAGAAGGACTGGACGATGGCATTCCCATCTTCTCAGCCTTTCTTTCTCGCAGTCGCCTGTCAATGTTGATACTGAGTTGTATTAAGGTATCCAAAGTGCCAGGTAAATCCGCTCGGGCAAGCTCGTCCTTAACGGCTTCTGACAGCCCGAGTCTGAACTGAGTTCGCAGAGATGTATCATTCCACCCTGAATCAAGGGTCCATCTTTTGAACTCTGCTACAAAGTCTTCTATAGGTCTCCTTCCTTGTTTTAAGGCCCTCAATTGGATATCAGCAGTACTCTGCCTATTGGGGTCATCATATAAACTAGCGAGTTCCGCTAGGAATAAAGGATAGGAGTTGAGAAGCTGATCATTTTTCTCAAAGAGAGAGTCTGCCCAGGCCCGTGGATCACCCGTTAAGTATGAAATGACGGTACAGACTTTAATTTGATCAGTACGGTAAGTATGAGGTTTTAGCATAAAAAGCAATTGACATGCGTTTTTGAATTCACAAAATTTTTTCCGATCACCTGTAAACACTAGAGGAGGGTTTATTTTGGGTTCAGGGGACTGAGCAGCAGTAAGCTGGGAAAGATGGGTTACCTGCTGTCTCAGAGTCTGATTGTCTTCTTTTACTTCAGTAAGAGCAAGTATTAATGCATTTACTTGTTGTTTTAATTGTGTCACTTGAGTGGGTAATTCTGCTAAATCCATTTTTTTTTTTTTTTTAGGTTCGTTCAATCTGTAACACTCAGCAGTCATGTAGAGATGTGTTGGAATACCAGATCCAACTCTCCAGACTCATCACTGTGGGCCTGTCTGCTTCAGCATACAGATATACACACACTCAATAAGATGTTCCTGGAGTGATAGGATGTATATGATAGTATGGAGGTGATGTGCTGAAGGGACAGGTGTGAGCAGTGACAGTAATGGTAAGCACTTGATAGTAATGTTCAGGAGAGTAGTAGATGGTAATAGGTAGAATGCAGATAGGTTAGTAATCAGGTATGGTAACAGGTGGTAAGGACAGCAGATGACATATACAAGATAGACTAACCCAGTGCAAGGATAGATGGTAGTAGACTCAAGAGCTAGCAATCTATGTAACAGTGCAGATGGTAGAATTAGTATGCATAGATAGTAACAGTCCTTAATGTGCAGAAGATGATAGTGTAAGTTAGTTATGGAGGATTCCCCTGTGGGGTACTTATCACTTAGTAAGTTTTAGTAAGTAGAGGGGTCCAGTAGGGAGTGATCCGGTAGTGAGATACGGGATCAGTAGCGAGGTTCCGGTCTGTTCCAGGTAAAGGTAAATAGCTGGAGGTTCCGACAGCAAGACGAGGCTTGTAAGCATGTAGACACACAGTCACATTGAACGAACAACGTGAGAGAGAACGCCGGCGATTGAAATAGCCGCTCAGCGGCGCTCAGCGATGACGTCATCCGTCTTAAAGGTGTATGCGTTCCACCTAACTAGAAAGGTGGGACGCAATGTTGTAAGGAAAATGGAAAATAAGGGTACCAAAGGTACCAGAATCTTACAATAGGTGGAGCATATCAAAACATCAATAAGAAAAACAAAGAGATCTGACTATTATACAACATAGTCATTGTCAGAGAAACCTTCAGCTGCAGACTGGTCATCACATGACAAGCACCACATGACTTCCACATGACTTCCTGGCTGCCTATAAAAGCTGAGCAAGTGCTCAGAGGAATTGCTGGTTTGTCTTTCAGCTTCCTGTACCTGAGTTCCTGTTTCCTGTGTGATCGTTTACCTGCTGTGACCCGGATTGACCCTGACCTGCTCTGCTCTTCTCCTGGACCCGACCTTGGCTTGTTTTACGGACTTTGCTTTTGCTTACCTGTGTTTGACCCTCTGCCTGCGACCCGGATTTACCTTCAGTCTCCTGTGCCTTGACCCTCTGCTTGTGACCAAGTCTTGTCTCCTATCTCCAGTGCCTTGACCCTCAGCCTGTGACCTGGATTGTCTGCTTACCTGTGTTTGACCCTCAGCCTGCTCCGGACTTTTACTGCTGGATCCTGATCAGTCTCTGCTCCAGCTCTACAGGACCTCCACGCAAGCTCTACCCTGCCTGCTGGTAGCTTGTGCCTCTTTGTGCCATCCACCCTCTGTATCACCTCCAGAGGGGCGGAGTGCGCTTAGTCGCAACAGCGAACCGCTCTCGGCATCTCGGCCTCGGTGAGTACCTCTATTCTGATAGTACAAACCAGCCATGTCAGAGGCCGACAGAGCGCGTTCTCCTCTTGAGATCCTGTGCCAGCAGGTCACAACCCTCACTGATGCAGTCCAGAAACTGCAGGAAGGCTATGCCCAGATTGACGGTCGTCTCCAGCAACTTTCAGGGTCATCTGCATCAACAGCCGCAGCCCCTGCGCCCACCAGCGGAGCCTCCTCTTCTCAAGTTGCATCAAGCCCCACAGTGATCATGGCTATCGCATTTTTCAGGCGTTTTTCAGGCGATCGCAAAAAGTTCCGGGCCTTCAAAAATGCAAGCCCTTCAGCCCAGGACTTTTTCGTCCGAAGTAGTTAAGGTGGGATTTGTCATCTCCCTGTTGACCGAAGAGCCGCAGGCCTGGGCCCACAGCCTGATGGAACAGAGGAGCTCTCTTCTGAACTCTTTGGACCTTTTCTTTGAAAGTATGTCTCAACTATATGATGACCCCCAACGCACCGCTACTGCAGAAGCCGTGCTACACTCCCTGTCCCAAGGAAAGAGACCAGTGGAGGACTACACTGCTGAATTTCGAAAATGGTCAGCTGACACAGGGTGGAACGAACCCGCTCTTAAATACCAGTACCGCCAGGGGCTGTCAGAAGCTTTGAAAGATGAGTTGGCCAGGATTGAAACCCCTGCCACTTTGGAGGATTTAATCCAATCCGCTACCAAGCTAGACAGGCGCATTCACGAGCGGCGCTCTGAGCGCTCCCAGGGTCCCCGACCTAGTTGGATGCTCCCTAAACCTTCTCCTGTTCACCCATCCTTTCCAGTGACTCCTGTCACCTCTGCTCCAGAGGCTGAGCCCATGCAGCTTGGATTGGTCCGTGCTCCTCTTACCCCTGAAGAGAAGCAACGACGGCGACAGGCCAATCTCTGTCTGTACTGTGGGGGAACTGGACATTTTCTGCGTACTTGCCCCGTGAGAACCAGTAAGTCACGCTCGCAGTTTTTTATGAACTTTCAGAACCCTGGTTTATCCCAGACTTATGTCACCCTCTCTGTCTCCTTACAGCTAATGGAAAAGGAAGTTCATCTACCAGCAATTATTGATTCCGGAGCCTGTAGTTGTTTTCTAGACACTTCACTGGCCCAAAAACTGCACATTCCCCTGCAAACCAAAGAACAAGGCCTCCAAGTCTACCTGGCTGATGGGTCTCTCCCTCGCTCTGGATTTGTCACACAACAGACAAGGCCCATCCTTGTCACCACGGACTCCGGCCACCAGGAGCTTCTAAGCTTTGACATCATCTTCTCCCCCATGTTCCCCATCATTTTGGGGCTCCCCTGGCTACAGGCACATGAACCTGACATCAAGTGGAACAAGAAGAAAGTCTCCTTTTCCTCTCCCTACTGTTCCCAGCATTGCCTTCCTCCAGCTCCAGCCGCCTATTTAACCGTAGCACCTACACCTGACAATCTCCAGCACGTCCCTCCGGTATATCTTGAATTTAGAGATGTCTTCGATAAACAAAAAGCTGATTGCCTACCACCTCATCGGTCTTACGACTGCCCCATTGATTTGCTACCTGGTTCTGAAATACCCTTTGGCCGTATCTTTCCACTATCAGAGACTGAACTAGCGGCTCTTAAAACGTATATTGATGAGAACTTGGATAAGGGTTTCATTCGTCCATCATCTTCACCGGCCGGAGCCGGCATCTTCTTTGTGGAAAAGAAAGATGGTTCCCTAAGACCATGCATAGACTATAGAGAACTGAACAAAATAACGATAAAAAATCGCTATCCTCTTCCACTTATCCCAGAGTTGTTTCAGCGTTTCCGTTCTGCCCGAATCTTCTCCAAGTTGGATCTGCGAGGTGCCTATAACCTCATCCGAATCAGGCCTGGAGACGAATGGAAGACTGCCTTCAGGTCCAGGTTTGGACATTATGAATATTTGGTAATGCCCTTTGGGTTGTGTAACGCCCCGGCCACATTTCAGCACCTGGTAAACGACATCTTTCGAGAATATCTGGACAATTTCCTAGTTGTTTACCTGGACGACATTCTTATTTTTTCTGCCACCATTGAGCTACACCGGGTTCATGTAAAGACAGTCCTTGCAATTCTCAGGAGACACAAATTGTACCTTAAAGCAGAGAAATGCGAATTCGAAAAATCTGTTGTGCAATTCCTAGGCTTTATCATTTCTACCAACGGGGTCGCAATGGATCCACAGAAGGTCAAGGCAATTCAGGAGTGGCCGGCTCCAGTAGACAAAAAGGGGGTACAGCGGTTTATCGGATTCGCTAATTTTTACCGGAGGTTTATCGTTGGCTTCTCATCCATTGTTGCACCCATCACCCAACTAACCCGCCAACATAGTCGTTTTCAGTGGTCCCAAGAGGCCCAGGAAGCTTTTACCAAGCTCAAAGCCCTGTTCACCTCTGCACCAATCCTACGGCATCCGGATCCAGCCCTGCCATTTGTGTTGGAGGTAGACGCCTCGGAAACCGCCACTGGAGCCATCCTCTCCCAGAGACAGGGCCCCAAGGCTCTCCTCCATCCTGTAGCTTTCGCATCTCGGAAACTAAGTTCCCCGGAAAGGAATTATGATGTGGGAGACCGGGAGCTGTTGGCCATCAAGTTCGCTCTGGAGGAGTGGAGATATCTGTTGGAGGGTGCTTCCCATTCCATCATGATCTTCACCGATCATAAAAACCTAGAATACCTCAGGACAGCCAAACGCTTAAGACCCAGGCAAGCCCGGTGGGCCCTCTTCTTTTCTAGGTTCAACTTTCATATCTCTTATAGACCTGGCCTCAAGAATGGGAAAGCAGACGCACTCTCCCGGATGTTCCCTGAATCTCCCCAGTCAACGGAACCTAGCACCATCTTATCTCCACAAAACTTCCTTCTGCTCACAGACACTGATCTTATGACCACCATCAAGTTGGCATCCAGCCATTGTACTGACCCAGAAATATCCTCCTTGGAGAAACGAGATGACTTGTTCTGGTCCCAAGGAAGAATTTTTGTCCCACCAGAGGCTAGACCCATGACGTTAAAGTTGCTTCATGACCATAAACTGGCTGGTCACTTTGGGACTCAAAAGACTTTGGAATTGGTTGCCCGTTCTTTTTGGTGGCCTGGTTGGAGGCAGGACTGTAAAGAGTATGTCCTCTCTTGTATTTCTTGCCAGCGCAGTAAAGTGGCTAACACCAAATCTTGGGGATTACTTAGACCTTTACCCATTCCAGAACGCCCATGGGCTGAAGTTTCTATGGACTTCATTGTTGATCTTCCTCCCTCGGAAGGTTTCACCTCCATTCTGGTTGTGGTCGACCGCCTTTCCAAAATGGCACACTTCTTGCCCATGGTGGGCACCCCCTCTGCTTTGGAGACAGCTAAAATTTTTATCAAAGAAATAATAAGGCTACATGGAGTACCCGAGAGTGTTGTTTCTGACAGAGGGGTTCAGTTCACCTCCAAATTTTGGAAAGAACTTTGTAAAGCACTACAAATAAAGGTCTGTCTCTCCTCTGCGTATCACCCTCAAAGCAATGGCCAGACAGAGAGAACGAACCAAACTCTGGAGCAGTATCTCCGCTGTTTCTCTTCTGGCTCTCAGGATGACTGGTCCTCTCTGCTACCCTACGCGGAGTTTGCGTATAATAATTCAGTTCATTCAGCCACCAACCAAACGCCCTTCTGGTCTAACTTTGGGTTTCACCCTTCTTTCCTTCCAAACGCTACCCCTGAATTATCTGTTCCTGCTGTCCAAGATCGCATAGCCTCCATCCAACAGAACTTTCAAAGGATTCAGGAAACCATGCAAAAGGCCCAGGATGACTATAAGAAGTACTACAACAGGGGAAGGAAGGAGAACCCGGTTTTCAAGGTCGGTGAGGAAGTTTGGTTATCTTCAGCTAACCTCAAATTACCTTTTCCCTCACGGAAGTTGGGCCCAAAGTTCATAGGGCCGTTCAAAATCAAGAGGATGGTTAACCCTGTGGCCTTTGAATTGGCCTTACCCAGCTCTTACAGGATTCATTCTGTCTTTCATGCATCCTTACTAAAACCAGTGATTCCTAGCCCCTTCCCGGGAAGAGAGGAGCCGCCTCCTCCACCGGTCCAGGTGGATGGAGAAAATGAATTTGAGGTTGAAGCCATACTGAACTGCAGGAAGAGGGGTAGACTTCTCCAATACCTAATCAAGTGGAAGGGGTACCCACCTGAAAACAACTCTTGGGAACCCTCAAGAAACATACACGCCCCTCGCTTGATCCGAGCTTTTCATGTGAATCACCCGGAGTTGATGTCCAGTTTGGGCGTCCAGAGGCCGCCCCTCGGGGGGGGGGCACTGTCAGAGAAACCTTCAGCTGCAGACTGGTCATCACATGACAAGCACCACATGACTTCCACATGACTTCCTGGCTGCCTATAAAAGCTGAGCAAGTGCTCAGAGGAATTGCTGGTTTGTCTTTCAGCTTCCTGTACCTGAGTTCCTGTTTCCTGTGTGATCGTTTACCTGCTGTGACCCGGATTGACCCTGACCTGCTCTGCTCTTCTCCTGGACCCGACCTTGGCTTGTTTTACGGACTTTGCTTTTGCTTACCTGTGTTTGACCCTCTGCCTGCGACCCGGATTTACCTTCAGTCTCCTGTGCCTTGACCCTCTGCTTGTGACCAAGTCTTGTCTCCTATCTCCAGTGCCTTGACCCTCAGCCTGTGACCTGGATTGTCTGCTTACCTGTGTTTGACCCTCAGCCTGCTCCGGACTTTTACTGCTGGATCCTGATCAGTCTCTGCTCCAGCTCTACAGGACCTCCACGCAAGCTCTACCCTGCCTGCTGGTAGCTTGTGCCTCTTTGTGCCATCCACCCTCTGTATCACCTCCAGAGGGGCGGAGTGCGCTTAGTCGCAACAGCGAACCGCTCTCGGCATCTCGGCCTCGGTGAGTACCTCTATTCTGATAGTCATCTATAATTGCAAAGGATAACTATATAAAGTACAAGTTCAACATAGGGATAAAGAACTATATAATGTTAAACATTCAACAATCCTATGCAAGGAAGCCCAACAAGGGGATGTAATAGAATGTTGACATCTCCACCACCCACTGGCCAGCCCACGACGTGAATCATGAGTATACAGAGCACTCTACAAAAAAGTGCTATCAAAGTAGCTAGGTAGGATTAGGGAAACAAAGGAAAGGAAAAAAGTATTGAGATAAAAAAGGGGGGGGGGAGTGGAGAAGAAGAAGAAGAAGAAGAGACAAAGAATAGCTGGAAGTTGAAGATATTTATTCAAGGATCCCAAACACAGTCAAACCTAGCAGACCTATCTTTTAATACACTGACCAGCGTTTCATTGAGCACGATCCATGTCAGCTTGCGCTTCATAACAACTAGATCTACCACTGTTTTTTTCCAAGTGGTCACTATGGCGATTTATGCTGCAAGAAACATAAAATAGATTAAGGTCTGAGCGTGTTTGGGAGCATGGATGACAGGCTCATTAACAGAATAGATCAGTGTGTGAACTTTTATCCAAAACTGGTGCACTTTGGTACAGGTCCACCATGTGTGGAACATTGTACCAGGCTGACCACACCCTCGAAAGCACACAGAGGAAGTCCCCTGATACATCTTTTAAAGGTGGTCTGACACCAGGTACCATCTAGAGAGTACCTTGCATCCCACCTCCACCAGAGCTGTATTCATGATGCTCTTATATGTTCCACCAGGAGACCAAGTCCACCAGTCAATCAAATCAATCTCCTCCCATAAGTCCTGTTCCCAAGCAAGCATACAAGGCAATTTCGCAATTGGATAAACAAACATCGAGGGCCCCCCCCCCCCCATTTACTCTCTATACGGAAACATCTAGAATCATAGGCTGTACATGTAGTGATATCGGCTGTAGCTCTTTGCAACAAGCGCACAAAAAATGCATAATCTGTTGCAGGCAAAAATGTTCAGATGGAGGCAACTGCTGCCCAAAGTAGGAACAGGAGGAATTCCTTTGTAGTCAAGAAAGTGACCTAATCTGGGTGGAATTTTTAGGGAAACCCTATGCTTTTTTTTAAAACAAATAATGTATACTTACCATTTAAAGTGGTTGTAAAGTCTTAAGGTTTTTCACCTTAATGCATTATATGCTTTAAGGTGAAAAACCTTCTGTGCTGCAGTCCCCCCCCCCATAACTCCCCCCCCCCTTTTTCTTACCTGATCCAGTGGTGTGCACAAGCACAGTTGCTCAAGCTACTGTCGCTCTCCTCCTTGGTCAGATTGATAGTAGCAGGAGCCACTGGCTCTTGCTGCTGTTAATCAAAAGCTGTGACACTGGAGCTGGAGGCGGGGCAAAATCCTGCTGTCTTTGTCAATGGAGCTGGACTCAGAAGCGAGCCCTCACGGGTGCCCCCAGGGTAAGCGGCTTTCCATGGGAGCACCTGAAAAAGAGGAGGGGCTTGGAGCGTCGGCGGGGGGGGGGGAGGAGCCCTAGAAGCATTGCACAGAGCAGGTAAGTATAGACATGTTTGTAATTTTTATTTAAAAAAAAATGAGGGATTACAACCCCCTTAAGGATACACATACAGCTCCCCTTAAAATAGTACCCAGACCCTTATCAAGCAATGCATCCTGAATGAATCCAAGTTGTTTTCTGATTGGATAAGGTGAAAAGTGTTATGCCCAACCAGAGAACGCTTTGCACTCATTAGGGGAATGAAACATTTTCAGAGAATGGCGCCCATGCCGATGAGCATTACGTAGCAAGGCAGCCACTTAGCACAGGACCTGTAAGCTTGCGGAGATCACTGTAGTAGAGGTGCATGCTACAGTGATTTCCAGCTGGGAGTCCCATATGAAACATTGGTCCAAGCTATGTAAAAAATACTATACCTAAACTTCAGCTATAAGGGCCCATTTACACTTCCGTATCACAGCACTGCATGCATTACCTACCACACATGTTCCCGCAATTTGTGGTACCACACATAACATGGATTGCTGTGTTGCCTTTTTATTCACAATCCAATGCACTAAGGCAGTGAACTTACATTGCAGCATGTCATATGATAGTGCCTTGCTATGCGTTACATTGCAAAGACGTAGATGGGCCCAAATAACTCAGAATAACCCCTAAAACAGACCTGTCTTTGAACTGTACCTCAGATACAATTTATACTGCAATCACACTGTATCTGCTTCATCTCTTTATTTCTGTAGCTAACTAAAAAATGCAGCTTTTCCAGTAGATCTCTATACGGATCACATTTTGCCCTCTAGATATACATTTTCAGCTAGATGCTAATGAAGGCCTCATCCTTCTGGATGGACCCAGTTCTGTCATTTCATGTTACCTGTTCTTACTTCCGATAACGATGTCTCTGGCCAGTTCATGGGATGGTCAGCTCAGACCTGAGAAGGGTATGTAGCAGGCGCAGAGTATGCCATCTTGATGGTATTGGATTCGACAGGATGTACAGATTGTTCATTTGGATTGACATGAAATATTTTGGCATAGATTATCCAATAGGTGAAAATGTATAGCAAGTGACATAAAAAAAAAAAGGAGTTCATATTAATGCCTAACGTTGGCGTTGTGTCTGGTCAGTATGTCAACCCTGCCAGAAGGCTTTTATTTTTGATGTATACAAGTTTATGGATCATTGCTCTGTCTACTGCCATTACTTTATGTCCACTGTGCATCATTTTTGAACTGTACGCTGCTACATTCTTTGCAGAAACAGAAGAGATATTCACATATCATGGCTTGCTAGCAAATTCTGAAAATAATGCATTTCTTCATAAAGAAGAATTCCAGGTATAGATATTTTTACATTCATCAAACTTGGTCCAATGTAACTATGTCTATACTAGTGATCGACCGATATCGTTTTTTTAGTGCCGATACTGATATTTTGGTCATCGGATATCGGTATCGGCTGATATTGGCCGATATTTTCGGACATTTAAAAAAAAAAAAAAAAATTGTATTTTATATTTTTCACAGGTAGTCCGGTGGAGGGATCTTGGGGTCTAAAAGACCCCAAACCCCTCCTCTGCACTTAAAAGCATTCAAAATGGCTGTTTTAAATGCTGTCATTTTTTTGAATTTGCCACGAGTACCCGGAAGGGATGTCATGACATCACTTCTAGATTTTTTACATGGAGACCCTATCAGAGCCGAAAGCGGCTTTGATCGGGTCTTCTCTTCAGCGGCCGTGCAGGTAGGATGCTCGGGTCTCCCGGTGGGACGGAAGACCCGGGCGAGCTGTGGAAGGTGGCGGAAAGGGGGACGTCCCCTCCCGCTCCTTGTAATGACAGCCGAGCAGCTTCTCAGCAGCATCGGTTGTCAATACAAGACAGCCGACCATTGGCTATGGACGCCGGTACCTGGGTGATGCCTCTAGCTGCAGGCATCACTCCGGTACAAGCACTTTCCCGAAATATCGGCAATATCGGTAACCTCAGGGACCAATTCCTATATATCGGGGAAAGTGCATTTTGGCCCCCGATATATTGGCATTGCTGATAATCTGTCGATCCCTAGTTTATACAATACCATACTTGTGGAATCCCTCTAGAAGCTGGAAATCCCTGTATTGGGCTATCCTACTCTAATGATCACTAGTTGCCTCTGGGTTTCATGCCAAATGGCTACCCTGCTACATTGTGAAAGTTTATCTCATTGGATGAGGTAGAGTACATGGCATCACTACCCCACCTCCTAAATGCCGGAATGGCTAGTCTTTTTTGTGCAGCAGGGCAGCCGCTTAGAACGGGACCCATATCAGTGGAGTAGCTGTGCCTAATACAGCGATTTCTAGCTTCTACTGGGTCCTCACAGGTATGGTATATGCAAAGTTACATTGGTCCGAACTGTACCACAGCTGGTCCACCACTCAAGACAGCTCTGTGCCATTTTCCTGAACTTTTGCATAGAGGGGCAACCACAATGAGGACACAGGAGAAAGAAGGTGGGGAGAACAAGGCAGTGGCGTGTGCACACAGAGGACACAAGAGAAGAAAGAAAGGAGGGAAGCAGGGAAATGGCACATGTGCACTGATGACATAGGAGGATGAAGGATTAAGGAGCAAGGGAGTGGCGTTTGTGCACTGAGATCACAGGAGGAGTGAACATTGGGGAGCAGGGAGTGGCCCGTGCACCCTGAGGACACAGGAAGAGGGAGGAGTTGGGAGCAGGGGAGAGGCATATGTGCAATGAGGACACAGGAGAAAGAGAAGTACGAAGCAGGGGAGAGGCATATGTGCAATGAAGACACAGGTGGGGGAAGTAATGGGGAGCTGGGAGTGGCACAGGTGCTCTGAGGACAGGACACAGGAAGAGTGAAGAGTGGGGAGCAGGGGAGTGGTTTGTGTGCACTGAGAACACACGAGAGAGGAGTGGGGAGCAAGGGAGTGGTGCATATGCAATAAGGACATAGGAGGAATGGAGAGCAGGGGAGTGAAACATGCACACTGAGCACACTGGAGAAAGGAGGAGCGGGGATCAGGGAAGTGGCATGCAAGCACTGAGGACACAGAATGAGTAAGGAGTAGGTGTGTTTGCACTGAAGACATAGGAGGAGAAAGTAATAGGGAGCAGGGGAGTGGTGTATGTGCACAGAGGACAAAGAAGGAGCAAGTAATGGGGAGCAGGGGAGTGGCGTGTGTGCACTGAGGACAAGGAAGGAGGAACTAATGGAGAGCAGGGGAGTGGTGGGTGTGCACTAATGGCACAGGAGGGGTGGTGAGCAGAGCAGTGGCGTGTGTGCACGGAATACACAGGCGGCAGGAGGAATGAGCAAGGGAGTGGCACATGTGCACTGAGGACACAGGAGGAGGGAGAAGTGGGGAGCAGGGGAGTAACATGTGTGCACTGAGGGCACAGAAAAGGGAGGAGTGGGGAGCAGAGAAGTGGCGTGTGTGCACTAAGGATGCAGGAGGAATGGGGAGCAGGGAGTGGCATATGCTCACTGAGGACACAGGAGGAGTGGGGATCAGAGGAGTGAAAAGTGTACACTAAAGACACAGAAGGAGGGAGAAGTGCTGAGCAGGGGAGTGGTATGTGTGCACTGAAGACAGGGAAAGAGTGGGGAGCAGGGGAGTGGCATGAACCTGATAAGAGGGCATTTTGATAGCAGAGAGTGCAATACAACCACAGTCCTAGGAGGAAGAGCACATAGCAAAAATGGTTGCACTCAAAACAAGTGTTGGTCTACAGCATGATATCCTTTTTTCACCTCAGGATACTTTAAGTACTTCTTAATGGCAATCTTCACGCAACAACTGAATGTGATTACTTACAATACAGGGGAACCAGTGGAGCTCATGAAGGAGTCACATCTTTAAGTGTCTGCTACCCTGCTTGAATAAATATATTCAAAAACTGTAACCTATAATTCTCCCTCCCAAGCGTCAACCTTAGCCGGAAAACCAACTCAGGACTCTTTCCAGAAAGTCAGCTTTGGTTTTAGATCTGGAGCTTCATGCATGCCCCTAGAAATGGTGACCAGAGCAAGAGTAATACCATCTTTTGACTCCGGCATGGTTTGCCCAAATTCCCAACACCCTATCTGTGAGGAGAAGTAATGTCCCCCTGCATCTCCTTCCAGGAAAAATACAGTAAGCAGTGGTTTGCCTGCCATCTCAGCTTCTCACTTTAGGAGATATAATCACTGATATTGCAAGTACCATCTACAACTACGAAACCATCACTTATGTCTCATTTACACTGTCAGTGAGAAAATGTCACAGTCCTTCACCATAGGCCGCTTAGGAGAGAACCATGTTTGCTCTGGTCATACAGTCTAAATGATTAATTTTTTTCCCATGTGTCCTGAAGAGAAGAAATAGTGCACATCAGTAAGCAAGTGACATTTTAAAGATGGTTCTGCCTCCCCGAAGGACAAGTTTCTAATTAAAAAGGTAGTATTGACCCAGAAAAAAATATTATGGAAATGCAGTAGCTGGAAAAGAGAAGAATTTTAAAAAATGGTGGTAATGGAATTTCTAAAATTCAAACGTAAGAGATAGCAAAGGTTATACTGCTTCCAACTGTCTATTTTACTTAAAGCTCAAGTTTAATTTGCTTCTTTTTTGCTTTACCTGGTTCCTTCTTTCCCTCCTCATTAGAATGCTAATTACACATTATAAAAAAAAAAAAAACTGGTTTCCTTAAATGCATTATTTTAGACCAAGTGACATCGTCATTAGGGGTTCCATAGACTGTACCCCTTATATATTATGCAGGGACCCTCCCCTGTGTCTAACAGCAGTATTCTGATGTATTGCTTGGGGAGATGATAAATATTTAGGAGCCCCTTCCCAGAGCTGTCTTTAACACAGGGCAAAAGGGGAAGCTGCCCCGGGCCCAGTTCATTGTTGTTGGACCCAAAGCAGCTGCCCCTTGAGCCCGCACTGTCTGCAAATAGTTGATATGGGAATTTGGGAGGACCCAAGAAAATGTTTGCCCAGGGTACAATCAATATTAAAGACGGCCCTGCCCTTTCCTCCAGAGCTCTGTTTCCCCTGGAGCTTCTCCCTGGCAGAGGCCTCTGTAAAGGATTTCCACATTTGCTTAGCTTTAGCCTGAGACATGTGCTGAGGGCAGTGCCGGTACAAGGTCATCTAGAGCCCAGGGCGAACATGCCAAACTGCGCCCCCTCCCAAGATGTATGAGCAGTATTACGTATCCGCAAAAAATCACCACTCCTAGCACACTTCCCCAAATGTCCCCTTTTAGAATAATTCTTATCCCCTGCCGCTCACCCTCCCAACACAAATCCCTTTCCCTCAACCTCCTTGTGGTACCCCCCCTCACATGATACCCCAGTGCCTAGGGCAGCTTTCCCTCCTGCCCACCCCTTGTCCTGGCCCTGGCTGAGGGCCCAAGAACTTGAACTAAAGCTGGAAAGATTCCCTGAAGGAAGCTCAGCTAGAGAAAGGATCTTCTTATTGAAGAGTGCCGCAGAGGAGCTGGGTAGAAGCTACTGTGACGGAACCGAACCACACTCCGCTTGAGTGCTTCCATCCGTATACAGCTTCCTCCAGTCTTCTTAACATAGATATTAGATATTATAGCCACATATTGCAACCAAGAACCAGATAGGACTAGTTTAGCTGCAAAACTGGAACTGTTTTTTGAACAAACTCAAACAGAATATATACCCCACCATGTTAGGTGAGATTGATTAAATTATTGTATGCACATTAAATTGTATACAGAAATATAATTAACATAACTAGGGAACAACCAACACAAACTGTATACTACTTCCCCACTAGCAACTAATAGCTGACAGTGATATAATTAAGTCAAGCTAATTAACTAATCACTTAAAGCAGCCTAGATCACTCTATGCCCACCCAGACAATGTTGTGACTAATCAGACAATAGTTGACCCGATTAACAATTGACCACTTTACCACCGGAGGATTTTGCTGTCTTACGTCCAGGCCACTTTTTGCGATTCGGCACTGTGCGACTTTAACTGACAATTGCGCGGTCATGCAAAGCCATACCCAAACGAAATTTACGTCCTTTTTTCCCCACAAACAGAGCTTTCTTTTGGTGGTATTTGATTACCTGTGCTATTTTTACTTTTTGTGCTATAAACAAAAAAAGAGCGACAATTTTGAAAAAATAACAATATTTTTCACATTTTTTATATGAAATTCCCCCCAAAAAATTTAAAAATCAAATTTTTTTTATCATTTTAGGCCAATTTGTTTTCTGCTACATATTTTTGGTAAAAAAAATCACAATAAGCGTATTTTGATTGGTTTGCCCAAAAGTTATTGCGTTTACTAACTAAGGGAAAGATTTCTGTAATTTTTGGTGTTTTTTTTTTTAACGAGTAATGGCGGCGATCTGCGATTTTTTTTGCGGTACTGCGACATTGCGGCGGACAGATCGGACCCTTGACTGACATTTTTGACACTTTTGGGGGTACCAGTGACATTACTACAGTAATCAGTGCTATACATATGCACTGTTACTGTAAAAATTACACTGGGAGGGAAGGGGTTAATTTTTATTGGAGAGGGAGGGGTTAATGTATGCCTGGTGCTTACTAACGTGTGTGGGGGGAGGGGGCTGAGTGACCCAGGGACAGATCGCAGGTTCAACTAAGCTGAACCCTGCAATCTGTCACTGTCTGTCACTTAGGAGATCCGCCCGCTTTGTTTACACAAGCGGGTGGATCTCCACACTCGATTCCTCGATGATCGGGGAAGAGCGGCAGTGATCACCGCTGCTCCTCCCCTGGCCCGACTCCTGCTGTGACTGAATACAGCGGGAGCGAGCCTCCAGCGGCGCCGAGAGAGGGGAATGTCTGGCGACGTAAGTCTACGTCGTCAGACGTTATCGAGCCACTTTGCCGCAGTAGCAGCTCAGTGAGCAGCGGTAAAGTGGTTAACAATGGGGCAGACAAGCTTAGCAGAAAACACATAACACCTTAATAAACAGACAATAGCAGAAGACCACTAGCAACAGACTGTCCCACTCCTACATTGAAGAACATGGAACAGAGGCCAATGTGACCAGCTCTTTCAATAAACATGTATAGTTCAGAATGAAACAAACCAGGAATATATATATTTCTTAAGGGATATTGTTGATACATATTACTGTCCCGTTTTAAAGTAATCCAAATCACATTCTCAGTTTCCATTAAGTAGGTATCCATCATATTCTCGGTCACCCTGTGCCCCTAATAGACACAGGGTGACTTACACATAAGAGGGGCCTGGGGAGCTCAACCAGGAGTTTCCTGACCTATCTAAGGTAAGCTGGGTTCCACAGGCCCCCCTGCCCAAAGTGATTCCCGCCACAGCTACCATATGGACGTTGTAAGAAGGACTAATTGCCCACAGATCAAGGTATTTTTGACTGCTTCCAAAGGGACAACTCATCTAACCCATTCACTTCAATTACATGGCTCTTAAAGAACCTATTACTAATTCAGAATGTCTGTCCTCCATTTCTATTGTATTTTTGGGTTTTCTGCACCCCTAAACCCTCTCTCCATTTGTGAGTTTGGCAATAAATAATAAAGTAAAAAGACTAAAGTGACTGGCGTCTAACTTGTTTTTTGCCCCACCATAGACCAAGGACCAGACCCGGCCCTGAGATCTGAAATGCTAGCCCTGTATGCCACCTGGGAACTACCTATTACTTCTCAGAGGTAAGGGGTGCTAGCATTAGAATAGATGTAAGGAGTCAGTCAGGCTCTCATGCTGGTGTGTTTCTAGAATAATGTCTTTGATTTTAGGCGCACCACAAAGCCATTAACTTTACAACTTGGCACACCAGCATAGGCGGCTCTCTAATTAGGCAAATTAGGCAGTCGCCTAAAGCCTCGCACCTACAGGGGCCTCGCAGCCAGTGTCGGAGCGACAACATTTAGAAGGGCGCAGTCAGGGAAATCTCCCAAGTAAAAGATTGTTTTAAATCCTCGGATATAAAAGTTGCAGCAGTGTGCTGCAGTCCCTTCACTGCGGCTGCCAGGTGTCTGTTGTCCGCTGACACTTACCCCGCCTTCTCTGCCTGGGGATTGGCCGTCTGATCATGTAATCCTAAGATGTGGAGGAATCGGTGGGCGTGTACCTGCATCAGTAGGAAGTGACTGCCCGGTCAGCTCACTCTGCTATCATCAGTTGTTGCTCTGGGAGGAGAGCTCTGCCCTGGCCCAGGAATATACAGGTAACCAGGCCCCAACTTGTCACTCGGCAGGCTGGTCATAGATTTGTGGTGTCTACTATGCAAAGGGAGTGAGTAGCCCCAGGGAAGTTGGAAGAGTCTTAGAATGGTTGGTGGAGGAGGAGGAGGAGAAGAAGAAGGCCCTGAGTGGCTGGCTGAAAGAGAAGGAGAGGGTCCCTGGGTGGCTAGGGGAAAAGGAGAGGGCCCCTGGATGGCTAGGGGAAAGGAGAGGGCCCCTGGGTGGCTAGGGGAAAAGGAGAGGGCCCCTGGGTGGCTAGGGGAAAAGGAGAGGGCCCCTGGGTTGCTAGGGGAAGAGGAAAGGGCCTCTGGGTGGCTAGGGGAAGAGGAAAGGGCCCCTGGGTGGCTAAAGGAGAAGGAGAGGGCCCCTTGGTGGCTGAGGGAGAAGGAGAGGCCCCCTGGGTGGCTGAGGGAGTAGGAGATGGCCCCTGGGTGGCTGGGGGAAGAAGGAGAGGGCTCCTGGGTGGCTGTGGGAGAAGGAGATGGCCCCTGGGTGGCTGAGGGAGAAGGAGATGGCCCCTGGGTGGCTGGGGGAGAAGGAGATGGCCCCTGGGTGGCTGGGGGAGAAGGAGATGGCCCCTGGGTGGCTGGTGGAGAAGGAGATGGCCCCTGGGTGGCTGGGGGAGAAGCAGATGGCCCCTGGGTGGCTGGGGGAGAAGGAGATGGCCCCTGGGTGGCTGGGGGAGAAGGAGATGGCCCCTGGATGGCTGGGGGAGAAATATATGGCCCCTGGGTGGCTGGGGAGAAGGAGATGGCCCCTGGGTGGCTGGGGGAGAAGGAGATGGCCCCTGGGTGGCTGGGGGAGAAGGAGATGGCCCCTGGGTGGCTGGGGGAGAAGGAGGGGGCCCCTGGGTGGCTGAGGGAGAAGGAGTGGGCCCCTGGGTGGATGAGGGAGAAGGAGAGGGCCCCTGGGTGCCTGGGGGAGAAGGAGAGGGCCCCTGGGTGGCTCGAGGAGAAGGAGAGGGCCCCTGGGTTGCTGGAGGAGAAGAAGTAGAGAGCCCCTGGGTGGCTGGAGGAGAAGAAGTAGAGAGCCCCTGGGTGGCTAGGGGAGAGGGCCCCAAGGTGGCTGGGGGAGAGGGAGAGGGCCCCTGGGTGAATAGGGGAAAAGGAGAGGGCCCCTGGGTTGCTAGGGGAAGAGGAAAGGGCCTCTGGGTGGCTAGGGGAAGAGGAAAGGGCCCCTGGGTGGCTAAAGGAGAAGGAGAGGGCCCCTGGGTGGCTGAGGGAGAAGGAGAGGCCCCCTGGGTGGCTGGGGGAGAAGGAGGGGGCCCCTGGGTGGATGAGGGAGAAGGAGAGGGCCCCTGGGTGGCTGAGGGAGAAGGAGAGGGCCCCTGGGTGGCTGGGGGAGAAGGAGAGGTCCCCTGGGTGGCTTGAGGAGAAGGAGAGGGCCCCTGGGTGGCTGGAGGAGAAGAAATAGAGAGTCCCTGGGTGGCTGGAGGAGAAGAAGTAGAGAGCCCCTGGGTGGCTGGGGGAGAGGGCCCCAAGGTGGCTGGGGGAGAGGGAAAGGGCCTCTGGGTGGCTAGGGGAAGAGGAAAGGGCCCCTGGGTGGCTAAAGGAGAAAGAGAGGGCCCCTGGGTGGCTGAGGGAGAAGGAGAGGCCCCCTGGGTGGCTGAGGGAGTAGGAGATGGCCCCTGGGTGGCTGGGGAGAAGGAGAGGGCTCCTGGGTGGCTGGGGGAGAAGGAGATGGCCCCTGGGTGGCTGGGGGAGAAGGAGATGGCCCCTGGGTGGCTGGGGGAGAAGGAGATGGCCCCTGGGTGGCTGGGGGAGAAGGAGATGGCCCCTGGGTGGCTGGAAGAGAAGGAGATGCCCCCTGGGTGGCTGGGGGAGAAGGAGATGGCCCCTGGGTGGCTGGGGGAGAAGCAGATGGCCCCTGGGTGGCTGGGGGAGAAGGATATGGCCCCTGGGTGGCTGGGGGAGAAATATATGGCCCCTGGGTGGCTGGGGGAGAAATATATGGCCCCTGGGTGGCTGGGGGAGAAATATATGGCCCTGGGTGGCTGGGGGAGAAGGAGATGGCCCCTGGGTGGCTGGGGGAGAAGGAGATGGCCCCTGGGTGGCTGGGGGAGAAGGAGATGGCCCCTGGGTGGCTGTGGGAGGAGATGGCACCTGGGTGGCTGGGGGAGAATGAGATGGCCCCTGGGTGGCTGGGGGAGAAGGAGGGGGCCCCTGAGTGGCTGAGGGAGAAGGAGAGGGCCACTGGATGGCTGAGGGAGAAGGAGGGGGCCCCTGAGTGGCTGAGGGAGAAGGAGAGGGCCACTGGGTGGCTCGAGGAGAAGGAGAGGGCCCCTGGGTGGCTGGAGGAGAAGAAGTAGAGAGCCCCTGGGTGGCTGGAGGAGAAGAAGTAGAGAGCCCCTGTGTGGCTGGGGGAGAGGGCCCCAATGTGGCTGGGGGAGAGGGAGAGGGCCCCTGCGTGTCTGGGGGAGAAGGAGATGGCCCCTGGGTGGCTGGGGGAGAAGGAGATGGCCCCTGGGTGGCTGGGGGAGAAGCAGATGGCCCCTGGGTGGCTGGGGGAGAAGGAGATGGCCCCTGGGTGGCTGGGGGAGAAATATATGGCCCCTGGGTGGCTGGGGGAGAAGGAGATGGCCCCTGGGTGGCTGGGGGAGAAGGAGATTGCCCCTGGGTGGCTGGGGGAGAAGGAGATGGCCCCTGGGTGGCTGGGGGAGAAGCAGATGGCCCCTGGGTGGCTGAGGGAGAAGGAGATGGCACCTGGGTGGCTGGGGGAGAAGGAGATGGCCCCTGGGTGGCTGGGGGAGAAATATATGGCCCCTGGGTGGCTGGGGGAGAAGGAGATGGCCCCTGGGTGTCTGGGGGAGAAGGAGATGGCCCCTGGGTGGCTGGGGGAGAAGGAGATGGCCCCTGGGTGGCTGTGGGAGAAGGAGATGGCCCCTGTGTGGCTGTGGGAGAAGGAGATGGCCCCTGGGTGGCTGGGGGAGAAGGAGGGGTCCCTGAGTGGCTGAGGGAGAAGGAGAGGGCCCCTGGGTGGCTGAGGGAGAAGGAGAGGGCCCCTGGGTGGCTGGGGGAGAAGGAGAGGGCCCCTGGGTGGCTCGAGGAGAAGGAGAGGGCCCCTGGGTGGCTGGAGGAGAAGAAGTAGAGAGCCCCTGGGTGGCTGGGGGAGAGGGCCCCAAGGTGGCTGGGGGAGAGGGAGAGGGCCCCTGGGTGGCTGGGGGAGAAGAATAGGGCCCCTGGGTGGCTGGGGGGAAGGAGAGGGCCCCTGGGTGGCTGGGGGAGAAGGATAGGGCCCCTGGGTGGCTGGGGGAGAAGGAGAGGGCCCCTGGGTTGCTGAAGGAGAAGGCCCCTGGGTTGCTGGAGGAGAAGGAGAGGGCCCCTGGGTGGCTGGAGGAGAAGGAGAGGGCCCCTGGTTGGCTGGAGGAGGAGAAGGAGAGGGCGCCTGGGTGGCTGGAGGAGGAGAAGGAGAGGGCCCCTGGGTGGCTGGAGGAGAAAGAGGAGAGGGCCCCTGGGTGGCTGGAGGAGAAGGAGAGGGCCCCTGGGTGGCTGGAGGAGAAGGAGAGGGGCCCTGGGTGGCTGGAGGAGAAGGAGAGGGGCCCTAGGTGGCTGGAGGAGAAGGAGAGGGGCCCTGGGTGGCTGGGGGGAGAAGGAGAGGGCCCCTGGGTGGCTGGAGGAAAAGGAGAGGGGGACCCTGGGTGGCTGGGGGAGAAGGACAGGGCCTCTGGGTGGCTGGGGGAGGAGAAGAGGCCCCCCTGTGATGCCAGAGTCAGTTGTCAGGGAAGAGAGTGGAGCTGAGCCAGTCCTGCATATCTGACATCAAAGCCAAACATGGTGGAGCTGGAGCCCTTTGCTCTACACGATGACAGCACCCGAGGTGGAAGGTGAGGGGTAGCGGGGCTGTGGCATTATATAGCATATGGACTCTGTACATTATTGGTAGTTTCTGTTGGAGTTGTCCTTTAGATGTTTAACTCTGCTGTTTTTCCCCCCCAGCTGTGAGGGACTGAGGAATGACAGCCCACTATGCTGGAACTTATAGTGCCCTAGAATGTGTAGGACTGAGGAATCCTCAGTCCCTCACAGAGGGCACTACAAGTTCCAGAATATCAGGCTGCCATGCCTTAGTCCCCACAGAGGGCACTACAAGTCTTAGCATAGCAGGCAGTAGTTCCTCAGCCCCCTACAGAGAGCAGTACAAGTCCAAGCATAGCAGGCTTCCATTCCTCAGGGAGGAATAGCAGTGCACTATACTGGAATTCTGCAGTGGGACTTGTCATGCCCTAGACTGTGGAGGACTGAGGAAGGGAAGTGTAAGGGGGTCTCTGGAAACTCTGATGCAAGGGGGAGCTTTGGTGACCACAGAGTTCCCTTTTACACCAGAGTCTCCAGCATTCCCCCTTAAATCGCGGTTCCCAGAACTCCAATTACTTCAGAGTCCCCAGCATTCCCCCTAAATCATGGTTCCCAGAACTCCTCTTACATCAGATGTAAGAGCAGACATATATATATATATATATATATATATACATACATACATACATACCCGATGTTTAATGATCTTTGTTTAAAGAAGAATTGGTTAGAGATAATTCTAGAAACTGTGAATCCATAGTACAAAGGTTAAGGCTCTTAATATATGCAATTTATACAGTTAATTTTTATCACTTGAATTATTTTTCCCATTATGGGCGTGAGTGGAGCCTCA
The DNA here is from genome assembly GCF_965119305.1 of Pelophylax lessonae. Classification (NCBI taxonomy): domain Eukaryota; kingdom Metazoa; phylum Chordata; class Amphibia; order Anura; family Ranidae; genus Pelophylax; species Pelophylax lessonae. The sequence goes on from NC_138772.1 coordinate 526,786,506, forward strand.
TGTCCAAGTTTTGCCTTAGGTCTCACAAAGCCTAGAGCCGCCTCTGCACACCAGCAGCATGTATTTATTCCATGATGGACATCCAAGAGTGATTTTGTATGACTAGGTAAAGTGACAATGGGGTTGATTTACTAAAACTGGAGAGTGCAAAGTCTGGTGCAGCTGTGCATGGTAGCCAATTAGCTTCTAACTTCATCTTGTTCAGTTACTGTAAGCTTTGGCAAAAAAACCTGGAAGCTGATTGGTTTCTATGCAGAGACAGTTTTAATAAATCAACCCCCATAGATTTTTTTAACCAGTTAAAGGAGTTGTAAAGTCAGAAGGGTTTTTATCTTAATACATTCTATGCATTAAGTTACAGTGCCGTGCGAAAGTATTCGGCCCCCTTGAACTTTGCGACCTTTTGCCACATTTCAGGCTTCAAACCTAAAGATATAAAACTGTAATTTTTTGTGAAGAATCAACAACAAGTGGGACACAATCATGAAATGGAACGAAATTTATTGGATATTTCAAACTTTGTTAAATAAAAAACTGAAAAATTGGGCGTGCAAAATTATTCAGCCCCTTTACTTTCAGTGCAGCAAACTCTCTCCAGAAGTTCAGTGAGGATCTCTGAATGATCCAATGTTGACCTCAATGACTAATGATGATAAATAGAATCCACCTGTGTGTAATCAAGTCTCCGTATAAATGCACCTGCACTGTGATAGTCTCAGAGGTCCGTTTAAAGCGCAGAGAGCATCATGAAGAACAAGGAACACACCTGGCAGGTCCGAGATACTGTTGTGGAGAAGTTTAAAGCCGGATTTGGATAAAAAAAGATTTCCCAAGCTTTAAACATCCCAAGGAGCACTGTGCAAGCGATAATATTGAAATGGAAGGAGTATCAGACCACTGCAAATCTACGAAGACCTGGCCGTCCCTCTAAACTTTCAGCTCATACAAGGAGAAGACTGATCAGAGATGCAGCCAAGAGGCCCATGATCACTCTGGATGAACTGCAGAGATCTACAGCTGAGGTGGGAGACTCTGTCCATAGGACAACAATCAGTCGTATACTGCACAAATCTGGCCTTTATGGAAGAGTGGCAAGAAGAAAGCCATTTCTTAAAGATATCCATAAAAAGTGTTGTTTAAAGTTTGCCACAAGCCACCTGGGAGACACCAAACATGTGGAAGAAGGTGCTCTGGTCAGATGAAACCAAAATCGAACTTTTTGGCAACAATGCAAAACGTTATGTTTGGCGTAAAAGCAACACAGCTCATCACCCTGAACACACCATCCCCACTGTCAAACATGGTGGTGGCAGCATCATGGTTTGGGCCTGCTTTTATTCAGCAGGGACAGGGAAGATGGTTAAATATGATGGGAAGATGGATGGAGCCAAATACAGGACCATTCTGGAAGAAAACCTGATGGAGTCTGCAAAAGACCTGAGACTGGGACGGAGATTTGTCTTCCAACAAGACAATGATCCAAAACATAAAGCAAAATCTACAATGGAATGGTACACTAATAAACATATCCAGGTGTTAGAATGGCCAAGTCCAAGTCCAGACCTGAATCCAATCGAGAATCTGTGGAAAGAACTGAAAACTGCTGTTCACAAACGCTCTCCATCCAACCTCACAGAGCTCGAGCTGTTTTGCAAGGAGGAATGGGCAAAAATTTCAGTCTCTCGATGTGCAAAACTGATAGAGACATACCCCAAGCGACTTACAGCTGTACTCGCAGCAAAAGGTGGCGCTACAAAGTATTAACTTAAGGGGGTTGAATAATTTTGCACGCCCAATTTTTCAGTTTTTTATTTGTTAACAAAGTTTGAAATATCCAATAAATTTTGTTCCACTTCATGATTGTGTCCCACTTGTTGTTGATTCTGCACAAAAAATTACAGTTTTATATCTTTATGTTTGAAGCCTGAAATGTGGCAAAAGGTTGCATAGTTCAAGGGGGCCGAATACTTTCGCAAGGCACTGTAAAAAACCCTCTGTGTGTAGCAGCCTCCCCAGCACCCCCTAATACTTACCTGAGCCCCATCTCTGTCCAGTGGTGTCCACATGTCCTTCTGCCGTCTGGGACTCTCCCTCCTGATTGTCTGAGACACTGCAACCTTGTCATTGGCTCCCGTGGCTGACAATAAAAGTCAGTTAGCCAATCAGGAAAGAGGGGGCAGGGCCAAACCGCAGCTCCATGTCTGAATGGACACATGGAGCTGCAGCTCGGCTCGGGTGCCCCCAGAGCAGGCTGCTTGCTGTAGGGGCACTCGACAGGAGTGATGGGGCCAGGAGCACAGACGAGGGACCCAAAAAAAGGAGGATCCAGGCCAATCTGTGCAAAACCAACTGCACAGAGGAGGTAAGTATAACATGGGTAGCACCCTCCTAGGTAGGTGCTAGAAGAGAGAATATAGTTTTTGGATCTTTTCTGCTTACCAGAGAGATTTCTAGGTACATTTATATTGCTATCTGCCTACCAGAGAGCAGGATCTGCTAGTGAGGTCTGCTCATGGTGCTCAGGTGCAGCTCAGTTTGTCTAAAGGCATATTAGACAGTGGGAGGAAACCTGACAAATGAGTGCATAGGGATTTAGTACAGCCCTGATGATTGGCAGAGGAAAGTGCATCGGTGCATGCTGGGATACTGTATGAATGCCAAGGGCACATGTGATCTAAATCATTCAGCTGGAGAGTGGATTCCCGGAGGGAGGATGCGGCTGCCCCTCCTCTGTAGAAGCTGCCATGTGGCCTCAGGTAGTCAACCTGAGGACCTTAGAGTCAGAGAGGAACTGAACCCAGGTGTCCTGCAGAGCTGACTGGAAGGGAGACACTGGAGAGGTTCTGATTCTGCCTACAGTGAGTACAGATCTGTGTAATGGGGCCTGTTCTGAGATGGCCACCCATTCTATTGGAAGAGTCAGTGGACAGGTGTCAGTTAAGGGGATGCTAGAGAGTGCCCTGAAGATAATATAGTTGCATTAAGTCTGCTGCTAGAGAGCAAGAGGACTTAATTCTTCCATACAAGTGGCAGTATGGTTAAAGCAGTATGTCTGCTTCCAAAAATACCCTGGATGGATGAGAAAACTGTCCCTAAGTGACTGTCTGCTAGTAATCAAAGAGATGCCCAAGAAGTCAACACACAGCAAGCCCTACGGCGACAGTGCTACACATGTTTGTTATTTAAAAAAAAAAAAAAGAAAGAAAAATGAGACTTTACCATCACTTTAAGGACTTATGATGTACCTTGTACGCCCTAAAGTCCTTTCCTCCTCAGCCCTGGCCCACGTATGTGTGGCTGCTGATACCTGCTCTACGATTTATTGCTGCTCTCAGCAGCTAAGACAGCTATATTCATACGATTTATTTCCAAATCGTATTTTAGTAAATCAGCCATAAAGTGGTATTAAACCCCAAAACAAAAATGTGGTCTTGTTGCAGCTTATCAATTCTCTTAAATGCGTTGACTGCATTTGTTTTATCTTTTTTTTTTTTTTTTTTTTTTGCTTTTTTTCACCTTCCCTCCTTTCCTTTTTTTTCATCAGGCAATCTATCCAGTAAGTCTGTTATTTTTTAACTTCCTTTAACAGAACAAGCTGTCCAGAAAAAGTGGCAGTTGGAGGGTTGAGACAAACCATTTATCACTGACCCCTCTGTTCTAAATGGTTACAATAGTCAGGTTTTAATCATTTATCCTTTATCCCAAAAAACAAAAACAACGGCTGTCATAACTGCAGGGCTTTTTTTCCGCTTGAACTTGGTGGAACCCAGTTCCACCACCTTTGGCTCAGGCCATCTGCTCCCTGCTCACTACTATCACTTGTAAACACAGAAGTCTGGCTTCTGTGTTTACAAGTGACAGATTGACTCCCAACGGCTTCCATAGATCTGATCTCCTGAGCAGCTCCCACTGAGTGCAGGATGGGGACAAGGGGGATGCAGGTGCCTGGGGTGCAGTGCTGATGCTGACAATCCTACTGGATGATCTCCCTGCAAGTGAGAGAGGTGGAGCCACCCACAGTGTGCAGAGAAGTATTGAGAAAAAGAGGGGTGAAAGTGAGATGTGGATGGGGGATGCAGACAGGGCCGGCGCAACCACCAGGCGGACCAAGCGGCCGCTTGGGGCGGGCAGGTCCGCAGCCGGGGATGGGGTGGAAAAATTAACCTTTTTTTTTTTTTTTTTTAAATACTTTATTATCCGGATGCACTGTCATAACTGCGCATGCGCGGCGCGCAGTTCCGGAGATCCCCGTCAGACGAGTGCCACGGCCCGCCTCTGCCTCCACCCCCGCCTCCGCCCCCGCCCCCCAGACCGAGTTATTTACGTCGGACGAGTGCCACCCACGGCCCGCCTCTGCCTCCGCCTCTCCTCATTTAAGTTTTCCCACCTGTGTCCCTGTGTGATGAAGCCGGCCCGGGACTGGAGGAGGAGTACATGACGAGAGGAGGAGGATTTCAAATTCCTCTTCTTGCCGCCTAGGCTAGCATTGGCTCCGCCTCCACCCCAAGAATGTGAGTGCCTGACTGCCCGAGGGGCGGGAGGAAGAGGAATGCGAGCGCCGGGGGGGGGAGGAAGAGGAATGTGAGTGCCCGAGGGGGGGGAAGAGGAATGAGAGTGCCGCAGGGGGGGAGGAAGAGGAATGTGAGTGCCCGAGGGGGGAGAGGAAGAGGAATGTGAGTGCCCGAGGGGGGGGAGGAAGAGGAATGTGAGTGCCCGAGGGGGGGAGAGGAATGTGAGTGCCCGAGGGGGGGGAGGAAGAGGAATGTGAGTGCCCAAGGGGGGGGAGGAAGAGGTATGTGAGTGCCCGAGGGGGGAAGAGGAATGTGAGGGGCCGAGGGGGGGGAGGAAGAGGAATGTGAGTGCCCGAGGGGGGGGGGAGAGGAATGTGAGTGCCCGAGGGGGAGGGGAGGGGAGGGAGAGGAATGTGAGTGCCCGAGGGGGGGGGGGGAGGGAAGAGGAATGTGAGTGCCCGGAGGGGGGGGAGAGGAATGTGAGTGCCCGAGGGGGGGGAAGAGGAATGTGAGTGGCCGCAGGGGGGGGAGGAAGAGGAATGTGAGTGCCCGAGGGGGGGGGAGGAAGAGGAATTTGAGTGCCCGAGGGAGGGGGAGGAGGAATGTGAGTGCCCGAGGGGGGGGAAGAGGAATGTGAGTGCCCGAGCGGGGGGGGGAAGAGGAAGAGGAATGTGAGTGCCCGAGGGGGGGGGAGGGGAATGGTGAGTGCCGGAGGGGGGGGGAGGAAGAGGAATGTGAGTGCCGGAGGGGGGGAGGGAGGAGGAAGAAGGTGAGTGCCCGAAGGAGGGAGGAGGAGAATGTGAGTGCCTGAGGGGGGGAGGGAGGAGGAAGAAGGTGAGTGCCTGAGGGGGGGGAGGGAGGAGGAAGAAGGTGAGTGCCTGAGGGGGGGAGGGAGGAGGAAGAAGGTGAGTGCCTGAGGGTGGGGAGGGAAGAGGAAGAAGGTGAGTGCCTGAGGGGGGGAAGGGAAGAGGAAGAAGGTGAGTGCCTGAGGGGGGGAGGGAGGAGGAAGAAGGTGAGTGCCTGAGGGGGGAGGAAGAGGAAGAAGGTGAGTGCCTGAGGGGGGAGGGGAGAAGGAAGAAGGTGAGTGCCTGATGGGGGGAGGGAGGAGGAATAAAGGTGAGTGCCTGAGGGGGGGGGGAGGAGGAAGAAGGTGAGTGCCTGAGGGGGGGAGGGAGGAGGAAGAAGGTGAGTGCCTGAGGGGGGGGATGGAGGAGGAAGAAGGTGAGTGCCTGGGGGGGGAGGGAGGAGGAAGAAGGTGAGTGCCTGAGGGGGGGAGGGAGGAGGAAGAAGGTGAGTGCCTGAGGGGGGGAGGGAAGAGGAAGAAGGTGAGTGCCTGAGGGGGGGAGGGAGGAGGAAGAAGGTGAGTGCCTGAGGGGGGGAGGGAGGAGGAAGAAGGTGAGTGTCTGAGGGGGGGAGGGAGGAGGAAGAAGGTGAGTGCCTGAGGGGGGGAGGGAGGAGGAGGAAGGTGAGTGCCTGAGGGGGGAGGGAGGAGGAAGAAGGTGAGTGCCTGAGGGGGGGGAGGGAGGGAGGAAGAAGGTGAGTGCCTGAGGGGGGAGGGAGGAGGAAGAAGGTGAGTGCCTGAAGGGGGGAGGGGGAGGAAGAAGGTGATGCCTGAGGGGGGCGTGAGGAGGGAAGAAGGTGAGTGCCTGAGGGGGGGGGAGGGAGGAGGAAGAAGGTGAGTGCCTGAGGGGGGGGGAGGAAGAAGGTGAGTGCCTGAGCAAGTCTCCCTGTGTGATTGGATAGGAGGGGCATCCTTGGAATCCATCCACAGTGGCGGCCGGTGTACAGAGGGCGCAGGGGCGCCGCCCCCCCATCCATGCGTCCGGCCCCCTAATCTGCATGCTGGACGAATGGAGTTCAATGGGATTTATTTTTTTTTTCATCACCTGATTAGAGCCAGAGGCTCTAATAGGGCGATGCAAAGGGTGGACCCGGGGTGCAGAGCAGTGCATCCCGAGCCCACCCATTGCGTGACAATAGCGAATGAAAATTCGCTATTGTCACACCGATCCTGGCCAATCAGGAAGCGCGTCCGATACGCGATTCTTGATTGGCCGCAAGGCAAACCCCTTGCCATTAGCCGAGGAGGAGGCGGAAGCGGAAGGACTCGTGGAGAAGCGCCGCCGGTCACCGGGACTCAGAAGAAGCCGCCTGCCGCCGCTGCTGCTGGAAGGACTCGTGGAGACGCGCCGCCAGTCACCGGGACTGAGAAGAAGCCGCCCGCCGCCGCTGCTGCTCCAGGTAGGTAAGGGGGCACGCACACTGATCTCTGCATTGGGGGCATGTATGCTGGTCATTGCATTGAAGGCACGCACACTGATCTCTGCATTGGGGGCATGTATGCTGGTCACTGCATTGGGGGCATGGTATGCTGGTCACTGCATTGGGGGCATGTATGCTGATCTCTGCATTGGGGGAATGGTATGCTGGTCACTGCATTGAAGGGGGCATATACGCTGATCTCTGCATTCGGGGAATGGTATGCTGGTCACTGCATTGAAGGGGGCACGCACGCTGATCTCTGCATTGAAGGGGGCACGCACGCTGATCTCTGCATTGAAGGGGGCATGTACGCTGGTCACTGCATTGAAAGGGGCATGTACGCTGGTGACTGCATTGAAAGGGGCATGTACGCTGGTCACTACATTGAAGGGGGCATGTACGCTGGTCACTACATTGAAGGGGGTATGTACGCTGGTCACTACATTGAAGGGGGCATGTACACTGGTCACTGCATTGAAGGGGGCATGTACACTGGTCACTGCATTGAAGGGGGCATGTACGCTGGTCACTGCATTGAAGGGGGCATGTACGCTGGTCACTGCATTGAAGGGGGCATGTACACTGGTCACTGCATTGAAGGGGGCAAGTACACTGGTCACTGCATTGAAAGGGGGCACGCTGGTCACTGTGCATTGAAAGGGGGCACGCTGGTCACTGTGCATTGAAAGGGGGCACGCTGGTCACTGTGCATTGAAAGGGGGCACGCTGATCTCTCTGCATTGAAAGGGGGCACGCTGGTCTCTCTGCATTGAAAGGGGGCACGCTGGTCACTGTGCATTGAAAGGGGGCACGCTGGTCACTGTGCATTGAAAGGGGGCACACTGGTCTCTCTGCATTGAAAGGGGGCACGCTGGTCTCTCTGCATTGAAAGGGGGCACACTATACCTTAATTACTGAAGGCCCCTTTCTCACTTTTGCGACCTCAAAGTCACGCAACAATTTTTTTTATTTTTAGCAGAGTGGCAGATTTTTATGGGGCTAATAACATGTAGAGGGGTTCCAGTTGTGATCTAGACTTTGAGTTGCCTGTTTTTACCATCCCCTGACTGCTCAGAAAAAAGTCTTAAATGGGCAAAATTATCTGAAAAAACTGACCCTTTAACTACTTCAGCTCCCCCTTAATGACCAGACCATTTTCTGCGATACGGCACTGCATTGCTTTAACTGACAATTGTGAGGTCGTGCGACGCTGTACCCAAATACAACTGATGTATTTTTTTCCCACAAATAGAGATTTCTTTTGGTGATATTTGATCACCTCTGCAGTTTTTATATTTTGCGCTTTGCGCTATAAACATAAAATTAGCGACAAATCCTTTTTACTTTCTGCTATAAAACATTCCCAATGAAAAAAATCAAATTTTTTCATAAATTTAGGCTAATATGTATTCTGCCACATATTTTTTGTAAAAAATCCTAAGTGTATTTTGATTGGTTTTCAAAAAAGTTATTACATCTACAAACTATGGAACTTTTTATTTTTAAATTGTTTTTTACTAGTAATGGCAGCGATCAGCGATTATTAGAGGGACTGTGACATTGCGGTGGACAAATCTGACACTAAATAACACTTTGTATATTGACCCCCCAAAATAATACCTTGCCACCCCTTTGCCACCCCTGTTTTAAAAGTCTAGCTCCGCCACTGGCATAATGGAAGAAGGAGTGGGGGAAGCACGGGGGATGGATAGCGGAAGCAGAGCAGGGCCCAGGGGGGGATGGATGATGGAAGAAGGAGCAAGGGGGGTTAATGGAGATGGGGTGGATAATTAATGAAAGCAGAAGGGCATAATGGAAGAAGGAGTGGGGGAAGCACGGGGGATGGATAGCGGAAGCAGAGCAGGGCCCAGGGGGGATGGATGATGGAAGAAGGAGCAAGGGGGGTTAATGGAGACGGGGTGGATAATTAATGAAAGCAGGAGGGCATAATGGAAGAAGGAGTGGGGGGGGGAGGAATGGCGGAAGCAGAGCAGGGCCCAGGGGGGATGGATGATGGAAGAAGGAGCAAGGGCGGTTAATGGAGACGGGGTGGATAATTAATGAAAGCAGGAGGGCATAATGGAAGAAGAAGTGGGGGGGGGGGTGGCGGAAGCAGAGCAGGGCCCAGGGGGGATGGATGATGGAAGAAGGAGCAAGGGGAGTTAATGGAGATGGGGTGGATAATTAATGAAAGCAGGAGGGCATAATGGAAGAAGGAGTGGGGGGGGGGGTTAATGGAAGCACGGGGGATGGATAGCGGAAGCAGAGCAGGGCCCAGGGGGGATGGATGATGGAAGAAGGAGCAAGGAGGGTTAATGGAGAGGGGGTGGATAATGAAAGCAGGAGGGCATATATATATAAAAAAATGATTGAAATAAACATTTTTGCAAGGGAGGTGGGTGGCCGTTGGGGGGGGGGGGCAAAATAGAGCTTCGCTTGTGTAGGCAGAAATCCTTGCACCGGCCCTGGATGCAGAGGATAAGCAGCTGTGGAAGAAGACTAAGCTCTGCACTCTTTGTGTAGCGCACCCCTGAACGCACTCTCGAACTCTGCACATAGAGCACCCCTAAACATTGCACTCTGTGTGTAGCGCACTCCTGAACTCTGCACATAGAGCACCTCTGAACTCTGCACTCTGTGTGTAACCCCACCAAACTCTACACTCTGTACATAATGCACTCCTGGTATTTAACTACCCTTTAAGACCCTCCGACTGTTATTGAAATTTGACCATACCCACTGTTTGATGCAGGGTGTATGTGTCGGGGGGGAGGGGGTTTTGGGGGGGGGGATTGTGGCAAAATTCCTGCACCTATTTTCTGAGACAAAAAGCCCTGCATAACTGTAACTTCTAACACTACCCTTCTCCCCAGGTTGACAATACTGCTGTCCAAAGGAGTCTCTGTCGCTCAAAAATGCAGACTGCCAGATCAGAAGTAATTGTAAACGATCACCTTGTAAAACAACCCATTCAATTTAAAATAAATATGAAAGGCAAAACAATTGTGTATAGAAATAAAACAGTGTAGCACTGTCCCCTTAGGGCTTGATGCATGATGACTTGTTGGGCCTCCTCTGATTACCAGCACACAGTCACTTAGGGAACAGTTCACACATTCCTCACTGTACTGCAGAATCAGATCCTCCAGGGTCTGCCCTTTCAGTCAGCTTCCCCGGACCTCTGGGTTCAGTTCTTCAATGCTACTCTCCAGGCCCTCAGGTTGACTACCTGAGGCCACATGGCACCTCTACAGAGGAGGAGGCAGCCACCCCCCTCCCTCCAGGACCCCGCTATCCAGCCAAAGGACCCCATGTGCTCCTGGCTTTTATACAGTATCCTAGCATGCACCGAGGCACTTTTTCTCTGCCAAAACACCAGGGCTATATCAAACATATGTGCACTCATTTGTCAGGTTTCCTCCCACTGTCCAATATGCCTCCCTACTGGACCAGTGTGAAACACTCTGCAGACAGAACGAGTTGCACCTGAGCACAATGAGCAGACCTCACTAACAGATCCTGCTCTCTGGTAGGCAGGGAACAATATAGATTTACCTGCAGTCCTTCTGATAAGCATACAGGACTCAAAACTATACTTTCCCTCTAGCACCTACCTAGGAGGGTGCTACAAAGCATTATACATACCTTTTCCCCTTTTTTTTTTTTATAAGTGCTCACATTTTTTCTGTTCCCTCTGCTCTCAGCTGCATAAGAGCTCGGGAAGGAAAAAACAACTGTTCACTGACCTTCCCAGTGAATGACTGTGCAGAGGGAGGTGTGTCCGGGCAAGCCTGATCTTTGGAGGAGAGCAGGCTGAGTTCCCAGCATAGTTAGAGAACTGACCACTGTGTATTCTACTGCTTAGTGTGGTCAGTTTTAAATATGAAAGCAGAGGGACCGGCAGGAACACCAGGGATTTCACATAAAGGAAGCAATACAAAGAGAACAGGAGACATTTTCATACAAGTACATGGTACAGCATACACATATCAGGAAATGGAAATGTTGGGGTAAAGACTTTAATCACTTCCAGCCCAAGGACATCATATGACGTCCTGGACTTTAAGTGGGAATATCTGAATGATGGGTGCAGCTGCAGGTATCATTGAGATATCATCTTTTGCAGCCGGTGATTCTCTTCACCATAGGAACAATCATAGCAGGTGTTCAGCCACTTGATCGTTCTTACAGGCAGCAGGAGGGGACATCACCCCTCTCCCGCTGCCCTCTGGTGCTTCTACCGGCTCGCCTGTGCGACCGGCGAGTTGGAAAAGGAATCCGCCAGTGACTAAAAGCTCACCATAGAGAATACTGAGGACGAGATGGTCCCTGGCAGTCTCTATGACTCTCGGAGGCCTGGGCGTGATGTTATGACATCATGTCCGGCCTGGCAGTTGTAAATACTGCTGAGATCTCCGCTGGAAAGGCTGAGGTGTTTTTCTTTTGTTTTTTTTTTTCTCCCTTTTTGCCTAAAGGAGAGATTTAAGGACTTATAGACTCCACATATCCCCATAAAGAGGACCTGTCATGCCCTATTCCTATTACAAGGGATGTTTACATTCCTTGTAATAAGAATAAAAGTGATAAAAAAAAAAAAAATGTAAAAGAAAAGTGTCAAAATATGAAAAAAAAAGTTAGAAAAAAAAAATTTCAAAGCGCTCCTGTCCCTGCGTGCTCCCACGCAGAAGCAAACGCAAATGTTTGTCGCGCCCACATATGCAATCGGCATTCAAACCACACATGTGAGGTATAAATCACGAACGCAATTATTCTAGATCTCCTCTGTTCCTCTAAACTTGTAACCTGTAAAATTTTTTAAAGCGTCGCCTATGGAGATTTTTAAGTACCAAAGTTTGGCGCCATTCCACAAGTGTTCACAATTTTAAAGCGTGACTTGTTAGGAATCAATTTACTTGGCGTAACATCATCTTTCACATTATACAAAAAATTGTGCTAACTTTAGTGTTTTTTTTTTTTTTATTTATGAAACCGTTTTTTCCCCCAAAATAACGTGTTTGAAAAATTGCTGCGCGAATACCATTTGACAATAAAAGTTGCAACGGCCGCCATTTTATTCCCTAGGGTCTCTGCTAAAAAAAAAACATATATAATTTTTGGGGTTTCTGATTATTTTTTTTTAGCAAAAAAAATATGATTTTTACATGTAGGAAAGGTGTGCCAAAATAAGCCCGGTATTGAAGTGGTTAAAAAAAGCATTTTATGAAACAAAAAAATAAAAAAAGCCTCAAAAAAAAAAGAAAACAAATGCAGCCACCATATTTAAGAGTTGGTGAACTGTAATATGTTATGTTTTTGGTTTTTTAGGTGTAATACCATTTTAATGTTTCACTCCATGGCCAGAGAAACTAAATACAGCCAGTTTGTGTTTTTGTAGACAGGAGTTGCTAAATAAACCCTGAAAACGGATATAAAAAGCTTAGTTTTTGTTTTAAACCTCTTACCCTCTTGCCTCAGAAAAAGGGCAAAACGGAATACAGACTGCCCGCTGCATTTTGTGCCATAAATTAAAATTGAAAAAAAATTTAAAAAATATACCCTAATATATGCACAGTTTTTTTTTTTTTTTTTTAAATCTCTACTCGCCAATTTATAGTAGTCAGCATTAACAACAATTTTGGGTGCAGAATATATCAATATGACCTTGTTAATATACCTTGAAATTAATTTGGACATATGGATGAAATACAACTTAGGCCGTCACTAACTCATATTTTAAATATGTTTAATATAATATCAATCTATTTAAAAATATATATAAGAAGATACATATGACCTTATCCGGATTCAAACCCACAACTTCACCACTACTCTAACCACTAAGCTATTGCCTAATGTTCAGTTTAGAAAGAGTTTTATGTTTGATAAGATGCTAATTGTCTGCAACATAGTTGTATTAGTCCAGATAAGGAATTGGTATGATTGATCGGTTATGACCATAAAATGTTAGTATGATGCTTTCGACAACCGACTCCGACTTTTCGGCCGAATAAAATCTGGTGTGCAGGCTATAAAATTTTTGTTGGCCGTCACCACAACGGCCGATTTTCCGTCAGTCTGTACAGATTTCGGCTGACAAAAATCTGATGAGCAAGACTGGGCAAGCTCAGAGATGAAAAAACACACGGAAAGTAAACCAGCACATGACATCACTTCTGAAGTAGATTTTTGTTGGCCGAGAAAATTTGTGTGCAGTCTAGAGCACATTTCAACCAACACAACAACACTGGACAAAAGTCGGCCGATCTGTCGGCCGATAATCGTTGCGTGTGTACGAGGCATAAGTCATGGCTTCTGATCAGGAGCCAGTGGGACAGGATCCCCGATCATGAGATTGATGTGAGAGCCAATCAGAATGGTCATGTGATTGGAAAATGCTCTGCCTCCCTACATTAAAGCCCATTTAATGGGCTGCTGGCAGCAGTTGGAAAGGGGTTGATAACCCTTATTAATCCCTAATTCTCTTACTTTTTTTTTACATTTTGAGTTTATTTTTATTTTTTTATTTGATTGTTTGCAACCAATACCAATACATACACAAATTTAAAAAGTCTTTATTTTGCCCTGCTTGGTGTCAAAATAAATGGGATAAATTGCATATTTATTACAATTTAAAATGTGTATTTTATATCTATAGTAACACAGGGTATTTAAAGTGATCACAGGTCGAAATTGGAAAAGATGGAAAAGATAGAAAAAATACAATTTTTTAAAACTTTTTTGCCTCTAAAATATAGAAAAAAAATATATTTTTTCAACTTTGTTGCCTCTAAAATACAGAGAAAATTTAAATCTCTGAAGACCATACTGCTAAAAGAAAGACAGAATTGTTCCAAAACAAACAATATATGACTCACTTCTGTACCATGAGTAATAACAAAGTTATTGCTGAATTAATAAGCTTATAGATAACAAATGAAATTGACTCTGGAACTAAATTAGCTAAGGTCCCAATATGGCTGCCCCATGTGAATATGTATTTAAAAAATATATGCAGAAAGAAGGTTTTTTCTATTACAAAGATTCTCAATGAAATGGTTATCCACAGTAATCTGATCAAATTCACATAAATATAAAAAAAAAAAAAACTAAAAGAAGAATATAGATTCCCTTTAGGATCCTCAGGCCGGCTGCAGCTGGGTGAACACAGAGATAACACCGGATGTTTTGTCTGCCTCTAATTCGTTATTGATATAGTATCAGGCAAGCAAGGAACAATTTTTCGTTTCCGCAGCTTGACCAAAGCACTTTAAAGGTCACCTTTTAATTCATTAGAGCAACATTCTCGCCCACCGGTGATGTCCCCGAAATTGTTTATTGACTGTCCCTGTCTTTTTTTCAGAAGGAGAAATATTATGGACCATTAATAAAATATTATTAAATTTAAAATCCATGTTTTAAATACATTTGCCCCTTGTAAAAAATACAGCAACTGAGTTTTAGAGCTTAAAATAGTGCAAAAACCGCACTTCATTTTTAAGTTCATGGGGCTATCCATGACTAATCAGCAGTGTGAAATCAATGCTTTGTTACCTTCCATTTAAAGAGGAACTTCTGACAAATAGCTAAAAGTATAATTGAATAAATATAGGTTTACTTGAATGGTCTCGGGACCACACATATCTGGCACACCGCACACATGGATGGACAGGTGCCACACTTATAGCGGAAATAAAGCCTCCTCTGTAACTTGATAAGGCTTACCTTTAGGTACTGTAACTATCTCCTAAACATGCACCGTTTAGGAGATATTTACTTTGCATGCAGCCACTGACATCACTTGCGCATGCGCTCTGAAGGAACGGCCGCCCGTGTCCTGTGCCATGAATGGCGGTGCGCAGGAGTGACGTCATCAATCAGATGGCCGGAGAAAGCA